>NC_143150.1:80866875-81171015 GCF_059928025.1 Delphinapterus leucas | reverse complement strand
GGTTGGTCAGTGTTTCCCAAATAAACAAAAAATATTCTGAAGCTAGCCTGCCTCTTCCAATAGCTCCAATCTTAAAAAGGTTTTCTTTTTAAAGTAAGGAGCATTCCTAGCCTATATTCAGTTCACTTTCCTCATTTCTTTTATGGAAAGGGTGGGCAGCTGGTATTACATCCTCTAAAATGTTTCCATGCTGAGGTCATCTATTCCATTTAATGTAGTGTGTGGAGCTTTGGTGTCTCCGTCAATCACTGGGAAATGAGCTGAAGAAAATGAAAATATTTATCCAGAAAATCACATTGGTCTTGGGTGCCCATGCTAGGCCTGACTTGAGCTGTCTTGGATGTGGGCAGGTATTGAATCTGGTCCAGAAATGTCTTCGGAGGAGGCAGGGCCACCCTGAAATCATAAAGAATGAAGGACCATTGCCTGTGCTGTAATTGATAGCACAACTTGTCTGCCCTTTTTTCACTTAGGTGACTTAATAAGGAGATGAATGAGTTCCAGGCCTTGTCCAGGCTCATTGAATATATAAGATGCCCAGTGGACCATAATTGGTCAGGTTGAGGTGGAATAGCCTGATGCGTAAGAGTGAGGATTCGAAGACAGACTGCCTGAGTTAGAATCCTGGTTCTAGCAGTTATAAGCTCTAAGATTTGGGTACATTAATGGCCCTGTGCCTCAGTTTCCTTACCTGTAAAATGGGGACAATAATAGCACCTACCACATAGGGTGTTTTGTTTGTTTTAATTTTTATTATTATTTTTATTGGTGTATAATTGATTTACAATGTTGTTTTAGTTTCAGGTGTACAGCAAAGCGAATCAGTTATACATATGCATATATCCACTCTTTTTTTAGATTATTTTCCCATATAGGCCATTAAAGTTTTTGAGGATTTAATTAACTATTACACAGAAGTGGCTTAGAACAGTGCCTGGCATGTAATAAGCACTCAATGTGTGTAGCTATCAATCTTTCAAGATCCCCCAAGCCCACCCCTGAATTAGGCCTGATCTACAGAAAGCAGCCAACTTTCAGTGACCCAGCTTTTATCCTGTCCTTTTAGTTGACAGGAGTTGATGCAAGAATAGTGTTTCTATTCTTTATAAATGGCAGTTGGAGATGACTTCATTATCCATACAGTGTTCTTGCAGAAAGACACCTATCTCTGACTATGGATATGTTTGCTTTCTGTTGACAAAAAATGAGTGATGTTACTGTGTTTTCTTTTTGCCTTTTTGTCAGGGAACCTAGAACATTAACCACTGCTTATCTTGAGTGCCCCAAAGCGTCTATTTCTTCCATTTCCTTCAAATGGATATTTATCTTAGACTAGAGCTTCTTAATTTTTCGATGGCACCACTAAAAATAGCCAAGAATAGTGACTGAGGGGAATTTGGAGATTATAGTCTTAAGAGTTCAGAAGCCTGAATTCTCTTTCAAATTTTGTATTTTAACTTGAAAATGTATACATATTTTGAACTTGGGCTCATTCCATATCTGTGTTTGTTTTAGTGTTCAGTCAGTGTTTTGAATTATCAATCTTTAAGTAGAACTGATGCTCCAGAAAGGCACACCTCTGAATTTATGACTCCTTGTGAAGCCATTAGTGCTGGTCATCAAGTATTTCTTGATGAACCCCTTCCAGGCTCATAGTAGGACTGCATGTCCCAGTCAGCCTGAAGTCAGGTGTGACCCTGTGACTAGCTTGGCCAAACGAAGCACATTAGTTCTGGGTAGTGCGCAGTTTGCCACACTGCTTTGCTATGGAGAGGTAGAAGCTCGGGCTGAGAGGAAGCCTCTATCAGCCGGGTCCCCAAGTGACTGATGAGCCAAGTTCTTCTACTGGATTGGGCTGGACAGGCTAGGTGGACAAGAAGTAAATGCTGTTGTTAATAGCCACTGAGAGTTAAGGGCTATTTGTCATCACTGTTATGATGCAGCCCATCCTGACATACAGCCTCCTCATCCCCTTTAGTGCCCATCAAGTTTCTGAAGGGGAGCCCGTCCTCCATTTTGAAAGTGTGGCCTCCAGTATCTTGCCGAAAACAGTACATTTTGGAAGATGAGGAATACAGATGAGAAATGAAAAAGTTCAAATGCTGGATTCCCACTCCCCCATTTTCTGGAAAGATTATTATTCTTACTCTATAAAATATAGCAAATAGTGTGAGATTTGTGAGTCCTTCTCAGATTTAGAGTCTCAATATGTAGACTAAAATCAACTTATTATTTGTTAATTTTTGGGATGTATCACTCTTTAACAGTTATTTATTTACTAAATGTCCAGGACTATGTACTGTATCTGAAAGTATGAATGATAAGTTTATGTTGAGCCATAAACCTTTGATTGGTGGATTTTGGTTGAAGTATCATGCCTAAATATAGTGGGCACTTGGTAAATGGTATGGTGAATGAGTGTACTTTCATTAACCTAATAGTGAAAACTCACAGACCCTTCTTTGCCTGTTTATATCGCACTTGGGCATTGATTTAACTTTGTCATTTTGTTTTATAGCTTGCTGTTGATATGTTAGTCCCTCCGACTAAAACACTGACTCTTTTATGCAGGAACTAGATCATTTCATCTCTGAATCTTCCAATGGGGATAAGCGTAATTTCTGCACACAGCAGGTGTTCAATAAATGCTTGCTGAATTGAATTGAGTTAGGTGATAAATTAGTGTTGTTTAGAAACCAAGGGTACTGCAATGTGTCCTGACATTATGAATGGATTCCCTTTGCACTAACTCTAATTCTCAGCCAGAGCTCACTCCTGTTTCTCTGGCAGAAACTTCTCACTGTGGTCAGGACAGTCCCTGAGGCCTATTACATGGGCAAACTACAGCAGCAGTCTGACTTTTACTGTCTCCCTTTCTCCAGCAATAAAATGAAAATGGCCCCAGCTCCTCATTTATGAAGTGCTACAGGATTCCTCTGCCCCAGCTGGTAGGATCAAAGCAACTATCAGGAATTTTCATATGTCTAAAACATCTGAGGAACCAGTTGACCAATTTGCATAAAAAAAACTTGCCTTCCTGGAACTTCAGGAGAAAGTTAGGAGAAAGATAAATGAGAGATGTGGGAAAGGTAAGAGACCCAGAAACATCAGAATCCAGGTGCTTTGTCTATTGCCACGTAACAAACCACCCTAAAACTTAGTGACTTAAAAAGCAATATGTTATTGTCTTTCACAGTCTGTGGGTTGCCTTGGCTCAGCTGGGTGCTTTACATTTGGGTCTCTTATGTGGCTGTTGTGTGATAGCAGCTAGGGCTGGAGTCAGCTGAGTGCTTGAGTGGGTTGGCCTCTGAGATGACTTCTCCACACACGTCTGGTACCTCAGCTGTATGGCTAGAATGGTTAGAGGCTGGCCAGGTCTCTCTGCCCCATATGACTAGTTTGGACTTCCTCCTTGCATGGCAGTCTGAGAGAAGTAGGACTTCTTACAAAGCATCTGGCTTCCCTTAGACCAGCGTTTCTTGACCTTGGCACTATTGACATTTTGGGCTATTTTGTTGTGGGGAGTTGCCCTGTGCACTGTAGGATGCTTAGCAGCATTCCTGGTCTCTATCCATTAGAAGCTAGTAGTATATCCCCTACCCCCACCCCCATGTTGTGACATTAAAAAAACATCTCTAGACATTGCCGGATGTCACCTGGGAAGCAAAATGATCTCGGGCTAGGAACCACTCCCTTAGAGTGAGTGTTGCAAGAAACCCAGGTGGAAGTTGCAAGGCTTCTTATGACCTAGCCTTGGAGGTTAGGAAGAGGCATTTGTGTTCTGCTGGTCCAAAGTGAGTCCCGGGGCCAGCCCAGGTTCAAGGAGAGAGGACCATACAAGAGCATAAATACAGGGATACAGGGTTCGTTGGTGGGGGAGTCACCTTTGGAGATTAGGAGTTTGTTAACAGTTTACTCATGGAAACAATGTTCCAGGATTCTTCTTATGCTTCTTGTCAGCTCCTTTTAACAATTCTCTGCCGTATGCTTACTTTGTCCCCGTTTCTGTGAGAGGCACTGGATAAAATGACATGGCTCCTGTACTGGTGGTAAGTCATGGTTCCTGTTCCTGAGAATATTGGAGGCCATTTGGGGAGACAGATTCAAAACCAGAGATTTTCGACACGACATGGTATATGATGGCACACAGAGAATGAAAGGTGTGAAAGGAGCATGGGAGAGGGGTGCTTATTCTAACGTGGGAGTTCATACACGGCTTCCTGGAGGAGATAACACCTGAGCCGAGACTTGAAAGATGAGTGAATCAATCCAGCTGAGGAGATGTGGGAAAGGCATTCCCAGGTGAAAGCACAGTGCAGTGGAACAGACGTGCACACGGGTCTGTGCAGTGCCTACAAGCCCTAGGTGTGTAAGCCTGTTACGGGGGTGGGGTGGGAACTGATGCCGCTCAGAAGGGGAGGCGTAGAAAGTAGAGACCCTGTGCACCAGGCTAAAGAGCAGAGACTTGATGTTTTATCTGTTTCCTGGTTATTGATTTACCAATGCCCAGTCACCAGGAAATGACACATCAGTATTTAGTAAAGTAAACAGCAGTGAGGTTTTCCTTTTAGGGCACCAGCAACCTGAGGTTACTGTGGAGGCAAAACTGAGCACTGTAAACCGGGAGTGACGTGATTCTCTACTTTGATGGGTGGAGAGGCCAGGAGAGCCATCTGGTGTGTCGGGTGCCTCCTAAGCGCCAAACCCTTTGACAGGGGGCTTTGGAGACCTCCTGTCTGTCAGTCCCCATGACAGCTGTGTGAACGCATTCTAATCATTTGTAGAAGATGTCACTGAGAGTCTCAGACTTTAAGTGACTTGATCAATGTCTCACAGTCAGTTGAAGAGCTAGGATTGTACCCAGATTTTCTAATGGAGGTATGTGTGTATGTGTGTGTGTATTTAGATGTTGAGTGTTGTTTAAAAAAGAGAGAATAATAAAACTGAGCAACCTCGTGTGTTTTTTTATGATTGAAGTGTTAGAAAATGCTGGCTTGTACACTATGGAGAACAGTATGGAAGTTACTTAAAAACCTAAAAATAGAATTACCATATGACCCAGCAATCCTGCTACTGGGCATATACCCAGAGAAAACAATAATTCAAAAAGACACATGGACCCCAATGTTCACTGCAGCACCATTTACAATAGCCAGGTCATGGAAGCAACCTAAACGTCCACCGACAGATGACTGGGTAAAGAAGATGTGGTACATATATACAGTGGAATATTACTCAGCCATAAAAAGGAATGAAATTGGGTCATTTGTAGAGACGTGGATGGACCTAGAGATTGTCATACAGAGTGAAGTAAGTCAGAAAGAGAAAAACAAATATCGTATATTAACGCATATTTGTGGAATCTAGAAAAACGGTACAGATGAACCGGTTTGCAAGACAGAAATAGAGACACAGATGTAGAGAACAAACGTATGGACACCAAGGGAGGAAAGGGGAGGTGGGATGAATTGGGAGATTGGGACTAATATATTTACGCTAATATATATAAAATAGATAACTAATGAGAACCTGCTGTATAGCACAGGGAACTCCACTGTACAGTAGAAACTATACAACATTGTAAAACAACTATACCTCAATTAAGAAAAAGAAAATGCTGGCTTGTAATTATTGCCTCAGTGTGCTGGGGCTCTGTTAGGTGCCTGGGACTGTCCACATGTCCCTGTGGTTCTGGTGCCTTCCCTTCTTTTTTTTTATGATTTTCTTTCTTTTAAAAATTTTATTGAAGTATAGTTGATTTACAGTGTTTAATTTCTGCTGTACAGCAAAGTGATTCAGTTATTCATATATATATATATATACACACACACATATATATATATATTTTCATATTCTTTTCCATTATGGTTTATCACAGGATATTGAATATAGTTCTGTGCTATACAGTAGGATCTTGTTGTCTATCCATCCTAA
The DNA here is from genome assembly GCF_059928025.1 of Delphinapterus leucas. NCBI lineage: Eukaryota > Metazoa > Chordata > Mammalia > Artiodactyla > Monodontidae > Delphinapterus > Delphinapterus leucas. The sequence continues at coordinate 81,165,081 of NC_143150.1, read as the reverse complement.
TCCCAAGCTCCCAATCCTTCCCTCCCCCACCTCACCTTGGCAACCACAAATCTGTTCTCTGTGTCTGTGAGTCATTTCTGTTTCATAGATATGTTCATTTGGATCATATTTTAGATTCCACATATAAGGGAGAGCCTATGGTATTTGTCTTTTTCTTTCTGACTTACTTCACTTAGTATAATAATCTCTAGGTCCATCCATGTTGCTGCAAATGGCATTATTTTATTCTTTTTAATGGCTGAGTAGTATTTCATTGTGTGTGTGTGTGTGTGTGTGTGTGTGTGTGTGTGTGTGTGTATATATATATATATATACACACCACATCTTCTTTATCCATTCATCTGTCAGTGGACATTTAAGTTGTTTCCATGACTTGGCTATTGTAAATAGTGCTGCTATGAACATAGGGGTGCATGTATCTTCTCAAATTATAGTTTTATCTGTGTATATGTCCAGGAGTGGGTTTGCTGGATCATTTGTAGTGCCTTCCCTTCTTGCTCTATTAGCTGCTGCCCACTTTAAGATTCTGAGGAGCAGCAGCCAGTCAGCAGGGGTGTTTCTAATACACTCAAAGGATAAGGTGGGGGATTTGGGCTCTCAGTTAAAGAAAGACTCTGAGCAGACACTTGGCTAGACTTTGATTGAAATCCTTATGCATTCATTCCCTGGGCTAAGCCACAAGCTACCAAGATGGCCACGTTTGCTATTTTTTAAAAAGTACCCAACTTAATGAAGTCCAAGAGACAGTGTTTTTAATTGTGAAAATATGTCTACATGGATCTTCCCATGGCACACCCACACTAATAAATCTACCCTTTGTTCCCAGGTTAAAGTTCCAACTTCTTTGCATGGCAAACTGAGCATTTCCCAGTTTGAGCCCACCTTCCTTCTCCAGCCTCATCTTCTGCTCTTACTGATACTGAAATAACTGTTTTTCCCTCAAAAGCCCATGCATTGAGCCTTTTTGAAAAAAAATCATTGCGCCCTCTTCCTGTAATGCTGCTCCTTTCTCTTTTTTTTCTAGTGACTCCTACTCAGTCTTTGAGATCTTGATTATTTATTTGGCACACATCTGTGAGCACCTCCAATGAGCAAAACCCTGTGTTATGTGGGGCGGGGGGAACAGTGATGAGTAGGACATAGTCCCTGACCTCAAAGAGACCACAAGCATTACTTTCTCTGTGAAAATACCTTTAATCCCTTTGGTAATTCCCAAAGCATGCTCTTAGGGTCTTTATTATACTGCTGATTACAATATGTTGCAGTTATTTGTGTATGTATCTAACTTCCTCATCAATCTGTGAGGGCAGAGACCACATCTGGCTTGTTCATTGTTGCTCTTGTTCACAATATCTAGCTCATGTCTGGATCACAGTCAATACATATTTTAAAATAAATGAATAAATGAATGAGTGAGTGAACAGATAGGTAAATGCAGCTTCTTGGCGCTTAAGTTTATGAATCTTTACCAGCATATACCTCACAAACAGTGGGTAGGGAGAATGAGTTCCCCATTCTACATGGCAGTTCTCTGTGAAGATTTCTATATATGTATTTCACCTCTGAAATCTCTTAGTGGAAGAACAGGTTTTTGACACACAGGCAGCAAACTTGACAGAGTCAACTTGCTTTCTTTAAGAAGATTAACGAACAAGGACTTAAAAGGAGGGATGGGTGAACTGGTTACTAACAAGTAAGAACCAGCCATAAGCTCAGCCCTATTTCAGGAACAAACCAAACCAGGATCTTTAAGGTTGAGCTTGGCTTGGTTCAATTAATCCTTCTTCTCTTTGTGCCTTAGCTGCTCCCACACCCACCACAGCCTCTCACTCATCTCTGTTGCATCATGAATCATGCGCCAGCAGCACCTCCACATTCTGTCCTCTGTTGGATCTGGCCTTTTCTTCACTTTGCTGTCCTATGAGGACAGAGGGCTGGGGGTGGCGTGAGAGTCTTAGATAAATAAGCCATTTTGAGTCTTTCGGAGCGAAGGCAGGTCTGGGTGGGCTTTGTGATTCATGGTGAAAGGAAGATGTGGAGGAGGGAAGAGGCATGGGTTGGATGGGAATCAGCGGAGAAGACAGGGAGGTTGGGACATCTTATGGGAGTGGGTGGGAAAAAGTGAGTCACCAGAGTCAGATAAGGAGTGGAAGGTCGTTGGCACATGAGTGAGGGATTGTAGGCAGAGTGGGGACACAGATAGGTACATTTTTCTTCTTCATGGGCAAATTTCTAGTCAACTTTCAGGATCCAAATTGAATGCCCCTTCTTTATGAAACCTTCTCTGGCTTTTCTGTTGTGCTCTGAAGTGCTAACACCCTTTGGTTACCTCCTCCACCACATCGTTTTGCACACTTGCTCATTCTTTCTCTATTGCCCCTTCTTCTAGACTGTGAGCACCCCAAGGGCTGAGGTCTGGCACACACTTATACTGACCATCTTTTCCTAACCCCAGATCGAGTCATGTGACCTGGCACGGTATACACCACATGGTCTTAGTGAGGCATAGAGCACCTGAAATGAAGACCATCTTGGAAACTCTGGGACACATGGTGAAAACGTGCTTAAGATGGCTTGTGTACGAAGAGTCAGTGGAGTTTAATAGTATTCCTTATATTGCCTTTCCCCCCAAATTCCTGGGTTTCTGCCTTTCCTAATATGAAGATGCATTTTGCTAAAACGATGCATTTTACAAAAGTCCTGCAGGCCAAACAAGAAGAGGCATGCAGTTAGGTTTCAAATGGAAATGCATGATCTGGAAATCTGGGGTTTCCGTTCCAGTTTAGTTTACAGGTTCAGCTAGTTGTTTCAAACCTCCTCTTCTAACCAGGATCTCAGATAGAAAAGTGAGGAGTGCCAACAGACCCAGCATGCAGTTATCAAGATCCTACTGGATGCCAGACACTTTTGCTTACATTATTCCATTTAGAGCCATCCTAGGAGACAGGTAGGTTATCAGCCACATATATTAAGCAGATGAAGAAATTGCTTGGCTTCTTGAGGGGCAGATGTGAGCTATGCAAGAATCATTCTGAGGCTAACCACCCACATCACAATCCAGGCAGTCAGTAAAAACTAAAAAGAGCTCTTGTTTGTTGCGAATGTAGGGACGGCAGCTGCTCTTGCTGCCTTTGTAGTTACGCTAGAGTCCCTTTTCTGGGACACTGGGGGGCAGTGTGGTACAGTGGTTTGACCTTGGGATTTGGAGTAAGGGAATTGGGGCGTGGGTTTGAAAGCTGTGTGGCCTTGAACAAATTAAGCAACCTCTCTGGGTCTCAATTTTCTTGTCCCCAAAATGGGGATAATCACGGTAATACCCACCTCACTGGGCTGTTATGAGGATCAGGTGAAAATGGATGTGGGAGGTGTTTATTGTAAACTATAAAGAGCTAAGTACATCACGATTCTAATGTTCTTGTAAGTGTGTGATTGGGGGTAGGGGCTCCTAAGGTCCTTTCTGACTAAAAATCATTGCCCTCAAAACTGCCTTAACAAAAACAAACAAACAAACAAAAACAACAACAAAAAAAACTGCCTTAACGATTAACATCCTTGACTCTGGAGTTCCCTCTTGGGGTTCAAATACACTCTACAGGAGACCATTGCTCAAGTAAACATATATTCCCTGACATGGAGGTGGGGAAGGGTACCCCAGTCGTAAATGGGGGGTTCCATTTATCAGTTTAATCTTATAACAGGAAAGCAGGTCGTTCAGGATCCAGGACAGGTGTATTTGGGGAGCAGGAAAGGAAATGTACCAGGACTGGATGTTCTGGAACACCAGGTGAACACAAGGGCTCCGGGGACTCCAGCTTTGGGGTCTGCACTTTGCTGAAAGGAGAAAGGCAAAGATCGAAAGTGATCTCTGGTCGAGGGTGAGTATTGAAGGTCAGAGAATCTTGGAATCTTGAGGCAGGGAGGAGCTTTCTTGTTCTCCTAGTCATCGCCATTGTTTCCTTGTCTTCAGTTATTTAAGCATTTTGCCATGTCTGCAGGTGCCCTCTACTGTCTTCTTCTTGATGGTTTTCTTTGCATCAGTTGACTGAGAAGTAAATTCAGCCTCATCTAAATCAAAGGTATCTGTGAGATCGCCTTATAAGTAACTATTAAAATAAAAAAAATCTGTTTATGTATCATCTAAAATCACCCACCCAATGACCACCAGTTGTCCATGTGCTAACTTTGTTGAAAACTTGTGTTCCAAAAGAACCACCCATCTGAAGATGGAGTCTGCTCTGCAGCATCTTCAACAAGTAGTCACCCTGCATCTGTGTGCACACCTCTAGTCACAGGGAGCTCACCTTTTCTCTTGAGACAGCAATGCCAGAAAGTTATTCTGTAGATTGTGCCCAAATTTTCTTACCTGTAATTCTACCCACTGGCTTTAACTCTTGGGTCACATAAACTATGTCTATTGTCCCTGCCCAAGGTCGCCCTTTAGAAATCTGAAGCCAGCTCTCAGGTATTCCATACTTCATTCAGGCTGGACACCCCGAGTTTCAGCCAGTGTTCCTCTGATGACACCGTTGCAAGTGCCCATAACATAGTTTGTCAATGTTCTTTCAAAAGACTCCAGTTTTGGAGTTACTTCTTAAAATGTAACTTCCACCATGGAACATAATTCTCTAGGTGTGGTCTGGACAAGTAAGGTTGAATGTGACTGTCGCCTCTCTCATTCTAGGTATGTTACCAGTATAAATGCAGATTAAATAACACCCTCTTAATAATGCACCTACCAAAGGTCAGTAGGTCCTCTGCAGAATGACTATTTTTTTCAGCAGTGTGCAGAGTATCCACACTCTTACCTGCCCACCCCAAAGCCAGTAAAAGGCATGTGTGGGCTAATTGACTGCCATCCTGGGCAGCATTCTTTAAACCTTTTTGATCATGCCAGCATCTCTGTAAAAATATATTGAGCATGCATCTCTAATATATGCATATTTATTTACTTATAGTGTAATGGACTCATACACATAGTACATGAAAAAACTGGAAATTTAAAAGTATGAGATAAACCAATTAGAAATAAAAATTCTAATATATTCACCCTCATCTTATTGGATTGTCTTGCATACCCCAGCTTGGGGTGTTTACCCCCAGAGCTTAGAACCCTCAGTGTCTTCCTGCTAAACAAAACAGATCTCTGGATGAAAGGATTGAACCCCCAGTTGTGGTCACCCTGGCACCATGCTCTAATTCACTGTTTCCAAACTTCTCAGATAATGATGGTGACATGCCTGGGTAAGCACTCAGAAGAATCAGAGGGAAGGAAAAGTGGTAATCTGTATCCCACATCCCCAATTACTATCCTTATCTTGCTTCTCAGCACACATACCCCATCCTTCACTCTACATCCTTTATGCATTTTATACTAAAAGACTAGAGATGTCTTTGGAATGCACAGAGGTGTGGTGACATGCTAAAGAGGCAGTAGTGATTTTGGGTGCCAGAGAAAAGAGGAGAAATCTTTGAAATAAGATTCCTTCCAATGTAAAAACCTCAAGTGATAAATTGGAAGTGATCTGGCCTTGGCACGAGTTCAGAGGAACATCAACAAAGTGAGGGTGGATGTAAAGTCACTCCAGTGGGAGAGGCTGGAGCCGCTGGATAGCTTTAACCGGAAGAAGAGAGGGCAGGACAAGAGTGTATTTTCAGATGCTCCAAGAGAGTCAGGCAGAAGTGGCTTTCAACCTCTTTCCTGGGGCACTCGGTGATATATTAGGGAGGCCTAGTGGAAGCTATCTAAAAATCAGCTGGGCTGTAAGAGTTGGGTTCTCCAGTTCCTGGAGGAGTTTAAGCATGAGCTGGGCAAGCAGCTGATGGAAGGCTGTAGAGGCCCACTAGACTAGAGAGATAGTGAGTTCCTGTGAATCCCAAGATTCTGAGCATCTAAGATAGAGTGACATATGATTGGGAGGACTCCCATTCTGCCTGATCCCCAGTGACTCCCTCATGGGCCTGGAGTTCTGGCACCCCTGTTTCTGCTGGCATGGGGCTGCCTCCTTTGGCGAGGTCAAAGCCTAATAAGGTAGGTTGATCTGGAGCACTTCTGGCATGGCAGAGAGCCCTGGGTGGACCACCACCTGCCATAGTTGAGGCAGAACTTGCTGGGTATGCAAAAGATTTGAAGGGAAGTGACACCCACATTGCCTTTTTGCCCTTGGTGAGCAAAAAAAATGTCCTCTTCTGGACATTTTCCTCATCGGTTTCTCTCTAGCGTCATTAAGAAAGGTGTGAGATCTGAAAACCTGGGGGTACCTGTTCTCTTTCCTGAAGGTAGGAAGAAAACATCGACACTATCCTTCTTAGGCCAGTGTCACCTCCTATTGGGCAGCCTTACATCCTACGGAGCGTAGGTCAACACAGTCTGCTAATTTTGCCTCAGAAATGGCTTGGGGATCCATTCGTCCCCTCTGTCACTTCTCTGTCTCAGGCCCTTGTCATCCTTCATATGACAGTGACAAGAGCCTCTTGTTCTTTGTCCTCTTGGCCTCTATGCTCCCTCAGAGTGGTCAACTTGAAAAATGATCCAATCACATCATTGCCCCGCTGAAAGATTCTGTGTTCTCTGCATGCAGGATAACAACCCAAACTCATCCCGTCACAGTTTGATGCCACACAACCTCTCCCACCTCCTCTCCATCCAGGAGCCCCTTCTCACTGCACCCTCAGTATACCCCTGCCATGGGGGAATCCAGAGTTTTACTTACAGAGTTTTGGTTTCTCAGAATGCCCTTATCCATGTTTTCTGCTTGGAAAACTCCTAATCTTGAGGCCTTCTCAAATGTCACATTTTCTATGAAATCTTCTGACTCATCCAGGGAGAGTGAGAGTCTCCTACTTGGCTGCTTGGAGTCCTTTGAGCCAGACTCTCCTGTGTTGCCCTTTTCGTGAGTCCACCTCTGTGGCTCATGTGTCTGCTCGCCAACCACAGGAACAGAGCTGTGCTTCATCTGTGCCCAGGAAATATTAGTCAAATGAATGATCAAATTCCCTAGCCTATAATTTATTGACCTGCTGACCATCCCATAAAGGAGCATGATATTAGGCTTGCCCATTAAAAGTCAGCTGAATGGCCTCTCATTTTCTCCAGAACCATTGGGTCTGTAGCAGAGAGAGTATTGTGTAAGTTTGCTAAGGGCTACTGTAACAAAATATCATAAACCGGGTGACTTAAACAACAGAAATTTATTGTGTCACAGTTTTGGAGACTAGAAGTGTCTGTAATCAAGGTGTCAGCAAGGTGGGCTCCTTCTAAGGATTGTGAGAGAGAATCTGTTCCATGCCTCTCTCCTAGCTTCTGTTGGTTTGTTGGCAACCTTTGGCCTATAGAAGCATCACCTCAGTCTCTGCCTTCATCTTCACATGGTGTTCTCCCAGTGTGTGTGTCTGTGTCCAAATTTTCTCCTTTTATAAGGACACTAGCTATATTGAGTTAAGGCCCATTTTAACTTGATTACCTCTGTAAAGACCCAAATAAGGTCACACTGAGGTACTGAGGTGCATATGGGGACATAATTTAACTCTTAACAAGTACCAAGGCCTTGGGAATATGATTTTTTCTCTCTCACCATCCCTTTCCACACATGCAGAATGGGAGACTGAACTAGATAGATAAACCCTGAGGCCTCATTTATAATAAATTCGTTATAAATTCATTCATTCACTTAACAAGTAGTAATTGAGTGCATACTATGTGCCAGGCACTGGAATTTGTGCTCAGTAAGCAGAGTTCTCTCAGTGGTTTGTGCCCTTCCTGCTGAGCGAGACATAGTGAAGTGTCCATGACATATCTATGGTCGGCATCTTCAATGCAACCTGTGTAATTCGATTGGGAATCTGCCTCATCAGCTGTTTGAACATTGGTTTCACAATCTGAAGAATAGACCTGTGGTTGCCAAGTTTAAATCTTAGGCATAATCTGGTTATGAAATCAATTTGGAAACATTTTGGCTGAGCTGCATTGCTCAGTCATTCTCCAATCCCATGTTTCTGGCTGCAGGAGGTGCTGGCACCATCTATTTGTAAAGGAAGTAGTAGCACACATCTCCTGAGAACCTATGTTGTTGAGAACTGAGCCTCATTCTAAAGGCACATAACATAGCCAGGTACCCACGGATAGAGACCTAGGATTGGGCGCCTCCTGGGGTGGTGGGTGAGCCAGGCTCCCTGGGATTATTCCCTGGGCCGTCCCTCTTCCCTCATTGAGACCACCAGAACTGTGTTCATTGTTTAAAAAGTTCCCATAGAGCCAGTGCTCACCATGTTCTCTGGGGTCTGTGCTATGCACCTTAAGTGCCTTATCTCATTTAATCTTTGCTACAGTCTTGTGAGGTAGGAACTATTACTGTGACCATTATGAGAAACTCAATTGCTAAGTCTTGAACCAACTTGCCTGAGGTCTTATAGTTAGTAAGGGGCACAGAGTAGGCTCTCAGATCCAGGTCTGTTTGACCCTAATGTGCGGGTTTTTACCTTCTGCTCTCTTGCCATCTCTTAATACATGGATCTGATCATGTGACTCTCTTGCTAAAAACAATTTATAGCTCCCTGTTGCCTACAGTGATGGCATCTTACCGGAGATAGGGGAACCCTGTGATGCTGAATGTAAAATTTTGTGTTTGTGTGTGTGTGTGTGTGTGTGTGTGTATGTGAGTGTATTTTCCGGAGAGAGGATTCAGATCTTGGCCAGATTCTCAAAGGGTCCCTGACTTCAAAGGCTAAAGTACGCACATTTCTCACTGGGGTTACTTCCTTCCACTTCTTGTTAAGATCTGTTTCTCTGAACTTCTAACAACTTTCTGGAAGATCCCTTACATTCTCACACCTTCAGATCTGTGTTCATGTGGTTTCCTCTGTTGGTACTGCCTGCTATCCTCTTCCTCACCAGAGAAATTCCAGCTCATCCTTCAAAGTCTAGCTTGGATGCCACTTACATGAAACTATCCTCAATCCTCCCCCTGCTTTGGGCTTGTGTGAGTTTTATTCCCACTATGTATACAGAACTCATGGCATTGACTGGGGGCTAACATGGTTTTTGAGCCATCGGAGAGCCCAGCGTCCTCCTCATTCTGTACTGCCTGGCAGAGGGCCTGGCCCAGGGTGAACATGCAGGAATCATCTGTTGGAGTTTAGAAAACAATAAGAGTCGTTTAATTGATCTGGGTCCCATAATCTAAGGGACACAGTTTTAGACTCTAGCCTTGGAGGGCAGGACTAGCTCCCATCTTTTAGGCTACGTGTGTTCTCCCAGATTTCACTTTCCAGAAATGCTTGATTTGGGGAACCAAATTTGTGAAATAATAAGCCCTGTGATGCTTCTACTGGACAGAATAGGAAAAAAAGCTGGACAAACTGGGAGCAGCCTCTGTGCAGTGACTGGTAGTTTTCAGAGTCACAGTGGTCAGATTTAATAGTGAGGACTTACTCCATTCATCTCTCTGTTGCCTGCCATCTCTCCATTCAACCACTCCATGAAATGTCTTCCTTATTAAGATTTTCTTTCTCTTTCCCCTTTCTCTCCTCTTCTCTTCCCTTGTCTTCCCTTGCTTTGCCTTCCCTTCTGCTCTCTTTCCTTTCCATATTCTGGAACCAAACTGTTTAGACTTGAATCTTGGTTCAGACATTTACTAAATCTAAACCTCAGTTTCTTCATCTATAAAATGAGGGATAATAATATCTCATTAGAGAATGGTATAAGGAGTTAATTAAATGAGTTAATATATGTGAAACTCTTAAAATTGTGTTCAGTCAACCTTAATGACTCTTGGTTTTCTCAGTGACGTCTTTTTCTTAAAGACTTGCTTTTCTCTTGCCGTCGATCTGTCTCCTCTTTCACTCTCGCATGTGCTCTCTCTCTCTCTCTCTCTCTCTCTCTCTCTCTGTCTCATTTACTCAGTCCCTTTTTCTTAATCTCGGTCTTTCTCTCTGTTCCCCTCCTTCTGGGACCCAGTTCTAGGAGTTCACAGGCCTCTGTCTTCCCCTGCCTGACTCACTACATGGGAGGCTGGTGCTGGGCAGGCAGGAGGGTCTCAAGCACCTGCTCTGGGCCTGTGAGGCCTACAGGCTTCCCTAGGAGACCCAAGTCCCCGGAGCCTGTAGGAGCTGCCTGGGCATTTGTGTCATCTCCACCTTGGCCTAATGATTCTTTTCCCCAGAACCCCTGAGCAGCCCTGCTGTGGGCTCAGCCCAGGGGCTCCTGCACTGGGCAGCAGTGGGTGGGTGGTTGGCTGGGGGACTCTTCCTCCCCTTCCTTCCTCTCCTGCACAAGGTGAGGGAGACCGTAAACCTTTCATTCGTGCTTCATCTTAGGAGCTTCTGTACACTGAGGGTAAGAGTAAACCTTTCTTGGGTCCTCTCTCATCATACCTGAGCCATGAGGAAGGTTTATACCAATTTTTGGCTTACTCTGTTAAGCCAGAGGAGGTTCCTGCTGGCATACAAGATGGAAAGCAGAAAGCCCCCTTCCGTCGACTGCTGCTCACTGGTGGACTCACTGTGGAGGCTCTGTCAGCTCTTCCCACCTCTTCTTCTTCTTTTATCAGAGCCCTCCTGTAGCCCCTGAGCGTCGTTACTTTCATTATATATGAAAGCTCCCACTTTAATAGATCATGTTCTTCATATAAGAAAGTGCATGAGCAAAACCCAAACAATACATCCACGTATTCAGAGGGGATTTTATTCCTTGAGAGCTGAAAAATGATATGAAATCTCTGATTTTACCTTGCTTTTGGATAATGTAATTTCAGCATGAAGAATATGTTTTTAATGTTTTATTCTTCTTCCTAAGTAAATATACAGTCTGGCTTAAGTCCATCAAGTATCCAAATGAAACAAAAATCTGCCACTAAGTTTTTCCAGTTGAGCGAAATCTCTGAGACCTGAGCTGTTAATTGTTAGTGTCAACTGGTTAATGTTCCTGTTTTCCAGGAAGGCTGGGTAGGGGGCAGCACTTCACTGTGTCCTCCCCCATTCCCACCCCACTAGTCTCATTTCTAATTTTGCCCTTGGGGCCGCTCCCAGGAGGCCTATCTCTCCTGCCTTTCTTTCTCAGCCTCTTCTGTACGGAGTCCTCTAGCACAGAGGGAGGTGCTTCCAGAGAGATTTTGACTTCCCTGAAGGAAGCTCTGCTCCACAGCCCGCTAGGTGGGGAACTGGCTTTTAGAGTTAGGGTCCTGCTTGCAGAATTTTTGCGGACGTGCAGGTTATTGTGTGGGGGGGACCCTTTCCTAGCCTGCGGGGCAGGTTGCAAGCTGGTTCATGGGTTCCTAGGACACAGAGGGCTCTGGGCAACCTCTCAGGCTAATTGGGATTTATTCCTTTCCTTATTCATTCAGCAAATATTAAGTGAGTTCCAGGTACCATGCTGAGCCCTGGGGAAACCAGAGTGAATGGGACGTTGGCTCATTCTCAAGGGGCACAGACTCAGGTAGGAGAAATAAAAATGTGTTTCTGTCATGTTTTTCATCTAGCATAACCCCAGTGCCTGATAAATATTTGTTCTGGGTTAGCCTGCTCATGTTAATGACATGATATGACTCGACTTGCATATCTGTCAGGAATAAGCATTTGTTTCTAATTCCCTCACGGGTTTCTCATCAAATGTGGCCACAAATTCCCATTGCTCCCCAGAGAAGAATTTAAATTCTGCAAGAGCAAAAGCCATGTCAGTTTTATTTACAACTATACACCAAGTATCCAGTAGCAAGGTTATTAAAGGATAGATACTCAGTAACTATTTGTTGAATAAATTAATGAAAGGGAAGGTGAAGGGAAGATGGTCTACACTAGCGTTTCTCAAACTTTAACATAAGAATCATGTGGGGCTTCCCTGGTGGCGCAGTGGTTGAGAGTCCGCCTGCCGATGCAGGGGACATGGGTTTGTGCCCTGGTCCGGAAAGATCCCACATGCCATGCCGTGGAGCGGCTGGGCCCGTGAGCCATGGCCGCTGAGCCTGCGCTTACGGAGCCTGTGCTCCGCAACGGGAGAGTCCACAACAATGAGAGGCCCGCGTATCACACACACACACACACACACACACAGAATCATGTGAAGAGCTTGTTAAAATACAGAATCCCACCCCAAAGACTCTGATCCAGTAGGTCTGGGGTGGAGCCTGAGTATTTACTTTCTAAGCTCCCCAATGATGCTGATACTGCTGGTGTAATGGCCACACTTTGTGCAGTGAGGGCATATGGAGTCTTCTTCCCTATCATAGATCAATGACAAGACGTGACACTGGATCCTGTTCTCAAAAGACTGACTTGGGGTTTGGCCCTCCCCACCTTCTTAGCAGAGGCCCCAGGCTGTCATACAGGATCATTCCAAGCATTTGGGATTCTGTACAGGTATATGATAACATAGCCATGATGCAGGTGTTTGAGCCAACCAGTGGAATTATGAATGTGAGCCTTCAGTAGTCAGCTCATTAAGTGAAATACAGGGCTATTAAAACATCTCTGCTTGTGAAACCCTTTTGTCTATCATGAGGATTATGGTCCCTTCTTATGTAATCAGCTTCTTCAAGGAGAAGGACCTGCTCTTGTGGCAATTTGCGTTTTTGCTTATTCATCACCGCTGTGTATTCATGCTAAGTTTTAATTGTCTTTGACCTCCCTACCCACCCCAGGGCTGTCAAATGGGGTTTGCTAACCTCTCTCTCCAAACCGCTGAAGGATGCACTGACTAGGTGAGGGGCAGCTTTCAACCCACCCACCCTGCAGTTCTGAATGAGAGATCTGACTCAATCTCAGTGAGACTCTGCGATTTCTTCCCTTTTCACAAATCGTTGGAGGCTGGTGTCCCTGACTAGGCTTATTGCAGACTTCACCCCTCAGACGTACATCTGCAGTCACTGTCGAAAGCTATCTGTCATCTCTTAGATGAAATAAGCACCGTGGTGACAGGGAAAGCGTTTTGGAGTCTTTCAGGATCCCTTTGGGTGTTTCCTCCCCCATGACCTGGGCTGGGTCAAGTGCCTCACCACTGAGCACACACAGCACCAGCACTTCTCTGCCCTTCTGCCATAGCACACGTTCTGAAACTGCCAGGCCACGTGCCTGCCTCCTTCATTGGATTTGGAGTTCCTTGAGCACAGGGATTGTCTCGTTTCCTCCTTAGCTGAGGAGCCCAGACCAGGGCTTGCTGCGTGGTGGCCGCTCACTGATGGTTATTTGAGCCCATGAGGAATCATGTTCACATACTAGCTGGGCTGCTTGCTGATTGTGTGATCTCTTAGTCACTTTTTGGAGCCTCACTTTCTTTTTCTGAAAAATGAGGATGAGTATATGTATGGGAAGGTTGGCTTTATCTGTGCCAGGCCTGATTCTACATGCTTCATGTGTGATGTCTCACTTAATCCTCATAACTACCCTATGTGTGGGTATTACCATTGACTATTTTCAGTTAAGGACACTGAGGAACAGAGAAGTTTTGGAATTTTCTAAGGTTATTTGATAAATGGGATAAAGGGTGGGTCAGGATTTGGAGTCCAGCTGTCTGATTCCAGAGCCTGCAAAATAGCCACTATAGTAATCATTCTCAACTTGGGGTGAATCTGCCTCCCAGGGGCTGGCAACGCTGGAGACAGTTTCGATTGTCACAGGTGGCAAGAGGAAGTGCTACTGGCCTCTAGTGAGTAGAGGCCAGGGACGCTGCTAAACATCCTACGATGCATAGGACAACCCCCACAATAAAGAACTGCCCTGTCCAAAGTGTCAGTGGTGCCTCAGTTGAGGAACCGTGCATTACACTGTACTGCCTCAGTGAAATCAAGTGTGCTAAGAGCCTGGCCCAGAGCAGGCCCACAATAAATGGCACTTCGTTCTCAAAGTTCACAGGTTGCAGCTCGGAGAAGAAAAATCACTCAGTCTCCAGTTTCCTTCAGCAGCTCAAGTTTTAGTCTTCCCGGCTAAATGGTTCCCGGCTGCTTAGCATCTCTATCTCGGGAGTTCCTGTCTTTGTGAGATGTGCTGACAGTTGTCAAGAGTCAGGACAAGACTTTCCTTGGGAGAAGAAGTCCAACTTCCCTGAGACATGGCAAGTTCAGACATTCCACACAGAATGTGCCTTCCCAAAAAGCCTCCTGGCCTCTGACCTCACGGCACGGTCGACTCTGGGGATGGCTGGGTTTTGTGCATGAAGCTTCTCCTTTCAAGGGAGCTGACATTTCTCACTGTTTGCATGGAAGGCCTTGTGGGGTACTTGCCACTATCACTGAGGTCTTGACATGGACACTAGCATGGTTCTGACCCTTGAAAATGAATGAGTCAAGGAGAACATGACAGATGACCTGTCAGCTAGTGTAGCAAAAACACCCCACATGCTGGGCACTTCAGAAGGGAAGCTTTGAGACCATGGCTTTACCACTGACCCACCAGGTGATCTTGGGCAAGTGCCTGGAACTGACTTCTTTCATTGTCAGCATGAGGGCCTCCGTCCTGCCTTATGCGGCTCCACGGAATGATCTTTGGGCAAGTTGGATTCAGGGGGTCTTTTTATGTATAAGAGAGAACCAGAGAAACAGGAAGTTAATGACAAGTTGAAAGGGTGCTGCTGTACGTACAGAGGGTGCAGTGGTTTAGCATTTGGGGTTTTGTTTCCTTGTAAACTCATATTCCTTCACACTTCAGCAAGGTAGAGTTAAGTCAAAACAATGTTTTCAGCAGTAAAGGACCATTGAATTTTTGTTGAAAGCTTGCTAACAGCCTTGCCTGGGTCCTGATACCCAGTGTGACATTTTCTAGCCATGAGCTCAAGGAAGTTTTACTTAAAATGTTGGCCAACAGTATGCAGCATAAATTGACTCTGGAGAACCAGTGGCAATGAGCTAGTATATCCACCCTGGCACAGGAGCAGAAACAGCTGGCTTCTCTGAGGCCTAAAGAAAAAATTGATTTCAGTTAGAATGTTACCTGGGATTTATGATCTGAGGGGAATTTGTTCCTTCTTAAGGCTGACATCATGTATGTATATGTATCTCCAAACTCATCAAGTTGTATATATTAAATATGTACAACTTTCTCTATGTCAATCATACCTTGAGAAAATGGTTTAAAAAAAGTTGACAGACATAGGACTCCAGAGGGAAGAGTCTGTTGCCTCTCTGGGGGGGGGGTGACGGGGTGGGTGAGGGACTTTTCACTCCGTGTGCTCCACATGGTAAGAGGATATTTGAAGAACTCTGAAGAATTGGCAATTTACACTTCTTATCAGCACTGACATGGTTCAGGGCTTTGAATTTCATGAATAGAATTGACAGCTTGGCCAGGGTGTGCTGCTAGTATTATGGGTGTGACTGCTGCCTTCTATGTTGCAAATCTGGAAACTTCTTGGATAAAATGTAAGAGGCCAGTAGAGCCAATGACAAAGTCCTTCCCTGGGTCTCCTTTTCTGAACCAAGTTTGTCACCTAAATTGGTCCCAGAAGCCATAGGTGACATGGCACCAGTCATTCATACCACACTAACGAAAGGAGTAGCCTCTAACTCAACCACTGACTGCAGGCAGAGAGCTGCCTCCCATCTGCAGGAGTTCGGTGGATGCAGACCCACCCCCGCTGCTCAGGTGTGGAGGCTTCCCCTCACATTCTAGTTGCAGAGTTGACATGCAAAATGCCAAATTGAAAGGCTATAGATGTTCAAAAGTGGGATGAAGTCCACGTCAGCTAATAGAATTCATATCGTGTTCTGTCAGATAAACTTGACTGTACATGGCATTTTGGAGTCCTCTAAACATGTTTAGAGAGTTCCAAGTTGGATGCCTCATGGTGCTGTGGCATTTGCAGCAGGCCTTATCAGTGACCTGAAATAACAATAAAAATAGTAGCAATTATAGCACTCACTGTGTACCAGCACCATACAGGGTCCTTTATTTATAATTCTTTTAGCAACCTGAAAAATTAATATTATTTGCCCTTTGTTGCATGTGAGAAGAATACCTAGAGCAGTTGACTGACTGCAGATGATTAGTTAGTGGTAAAGCTAGAATTAGAACTTAGGTTTCTACGTCTTCAAAAAAAACACATACTTTCTGTCATTACCTTCAGATGAAACCTGTGTAGTTAGGGAAAGGCTAAGCTGTAACACAGTAACCCCAGTACACAGTGGATTAAATAATATGGGAGCTTATTTCTCTTTTACATAACAGTCCTGTTGTAGGTGGATGGCCCAGGAAGGCTGGGCAGCTCTAAGAGGTCATTCAGGGAACTATGTTCTTCCTTTATTGTTGGTCCACCATCTCTTAGAATGTTTTCCTCATCTTCATAGTCAGTTTCTTGCCAACAACATGTCCATGTTCTAACCCTTGAGAAGGGAGAAAGAAACTGGTTGGTAGGCAAGCAATTTACTGTGAAGAAAGTGACCAGAAGTTGTACACATCATTTCCTACCCTCACACCATTAGGGAACCATAGTTACATGGGCACATCTAGCTGCAAGAGAGTCTGGAGAATGTGTTTCAGGTAGAGTGGATGTGTGTTCTGCTAAAACTCAGGGTGGAGGTGTGTGCATGAGTGCGTGTATCTGTCCTAATACTAAATAGAAGGAAAGAATGGATTTTTGGAGACATTTAACAGTTGCTGATATATACCCCTCCATAAAGTCGAAAATATATCCTTCTCTCTTTAGAAAAAAGTGAAGGCACTTGAAAATTTAATCTGACAAGGCATGGCCCAGTCATGCCTACCCACTGAGTTGGTGCTAATGCTAATGTGAGGTGAGACTTTGGGGCAATGGCCTGGACTGAGTGAATCAGGCATTGAGCATTGCTCCTTGCTGATCTTGCCTGGGGGAGGGTCTCAGGAAATTCTGACCTTGGCCAGACTTGTCAGGAGTTGGTCCCTGATCACTCTCCACAAATACTTGGATCATCACTTAGTACTCAGGATCTCTCCAGGTTGAGAACTCTCTTTGGAATTCCTACTGCCCCTGGAAGAGTCTTTGCTCTTTAAGTTCTAGAGTTAGGATGGTAGGATTAATTTAGGAAAATGGTGCTGAATGTTGTCTGGATGTTCTGCTCACTTCATTTCCTCTACTTTTTCAGTGAAGACAAAGGACTTAAACAATTCCAGTGTCACTCTCTCGCTATGGGTGCTATTTAATGATGGAATGACCTGGAATCTCTTCTAGGGACAAACATGTGCCTGAGGTTGGGGTCACCACATTTCCCACTCACATTCCTTTCTTTCGTACTCTTTTCTTCAGCTGTACTGCATGAACCAAAAACCTCTGGTTCCAAGAAACCTGAGTTTGTTTCATGCCACTTTTTATTTTCATAAATAGTTTCCTCTCCTAAATCCCACTGCCTCTACCCTCAGTTCCCACACACCACCCTGCAATATCTAACCAACTTCTTATCCATTAAATCTCATTGCAACCTCACTTCCTTGGGGGTGCCTTCCCTCACTCCCTGTTCTGATTCAAGGGCTTCTTGCCTGTGATCCCAACAACCTTTGTACTTCTCTCTCTCCTTGTAGTGTAGAGCAGTTGTTGAAAACTGAGTTTGAATCAGGGCTTTGCCACTTTACTGGCTGTACAACTTGGCAAGTTTCTTCCTCTTGCCAAATCTCAGTTTATCGGTAAAGTTTGATAGTAAAGTGCCTGTATTATAGGACTGCTCTGAGGATCCAGTGAGATATTGCATATAAGTTGCTTGGCACAGCCTTTGGCACATGTTTGCTGAGTGCCTTGGCACTCAGTAAACATTTGGCTGCCTGGCATCTGAAATCCATCCTTGTATTTGGACGATTCCCCCAGGATGAGTCCTGGAAGAACTGCATCCACCTGTGTCCACTTTCAAAGCTGAAAGGCCAGCTGCTGCTTCCCCCTCACCATTGGGACCCAGGTCTTGGGCTTGGCTTATCAGATGCCCCAGCCTTATAGTCAGTGTCTCATCTCCCTGCACTACCTGAGGGGTTTATCCTGTTCAACTTGGCAGCAGCAAGAACAGCCTGTTTTCCATAGTAGCCATGGAAACAGGACCAGCCATGGTGTCCTCACCAGATCTTCCCTGTGGCGGGATTTTGGCTGTGGTCCTATTGTGTGACCTCTCTTAGTTCCTGCCCATTTTTGGCATCTTGTCCTCCAAGCTTCCCAGAAATTCTGTGAGAAATAGTTTCCCTCCAATAAATTTCTTTTCTGCTTAAGTAAACCAGAGTTGGTGTCTCATGCTTACAACCAGGAGCTTGATCAGCAGAGTTAACTTTTATTATTATTGTTGTGTTGTTATTGCCCTCATCACAGTGTACTGCAGTCACTGAGTTACCTTCCTCCCTCCTGGACTGTGAACCCAGCTGTTGAACAGTCCACAGCACAGCACTGAGCTCGGAATATACTTATTGAATGAGTGTATGACATCTAATGATGGATGGGAAATGAATGATTGAATGAGTAGATGAATGAAATATTTGTCAGTGCTTATGATGATTCTCATTGCATCTAATTTGGAGTTGAGGTGACCTCCAAAGATGGTGACATGAACAGAGCTTAGATAATGGACTGTCACTTCTACTATATATTTTAATAGTAGAAGGCCTAAATGACCTGCCTTTTCAGGCTGAAAAAAGTGTATTGAACACAGATAGTTGAGGGAGCTCCCAGGTTGACACACATCTTACATTCTGGGTTTAAGACATCCTTACAACATCCTGATTGTAGCAGGGGCTCCCCAGGAATGGCCCTAGCCAGGTATATGATGTTTTGTCCCTTGTGACGTGTGTAAATGCACATTCCTTAATTCTCACAAAAATGCTGACTGATAGGTATCGCTATCCCCATTTTACAGATGAGGAAACAGTTTCAAAGAGGATAAGTAGCTTATAGAAGATGACTCACCCAGATATGTCTCAAATTAGGTCCTAATCTCCAAATACTATGCTCTCTCTGTTTTACTTCTCCACCCAGGGAGTAGTAAACTGTCAACGAGGGTTATTTACTGAGGGTGCTTTTTTAAATGAGGAAGTTAAATTATTCTCATCAGAGGCACTAACCACATTATCTTGGGCACTCTGTTGGCAACGTACCAGGAGGATTTACATATGTCACAGCCTTGGAGCTATGCTTGATGTTTTGGAACTTATTCTGATCATTGAAAAACCACAGAAGATTGTGGTACATATTATGATTTGCAATGTTAATCAACCAAACCAAACTAATTTTCAGTGGTAATAAACCAAGAAGCCTTGGCCAAGAATCCATATGGATTTTGTAGGACATTTCCCCAAGGTGCGTCTGAATATTTGTCTCCCTCTCGTATTGGCTCAAAGTGCCCCTATTTTATTTCTGATATTAGCCATACTCACGTCTCTGTGTCCCTTGTGGGAAACATGAAGATTCTGGATCCCATCATGCCTGATAATAATGGGCTTATATCACGGTGGAGCTATTTGCAGACAGGAAGATCTTCAGAACTGTCTCCATTTTCTTTCATAGCCTTGGGTTGGTGGGCAACCTGAGAGGAAGTATAAATAGCTAAGGATTTTTAAAGAGAATTGTTGGATGAAATTGCACACCTCCAAAGTGTATAATTCCTTGACATTGATAATGCTATTTTGATAACAGGAAGCATTTATTTTGGCTCTTGGCTCATTTGTTTTTGGCAGAAGAACAAGACGGATGGCATCATACAGATTCCATTTTACATTTTGTTGAGGAAAGTATAAACTTTTTTTTTTCAATTTATTTTTGGCTGTGTTGGGTCTTCGTTGCTGCATGTAGGCTTTCTCTAGTTGTGGCCAGCGGGGGCTACTCTTCGTTGCAGTGCACGGGCTTCTCATTGCAGTGTCTTCTCTTGTTGCAGAGTGCGGGCTCTAGGGCACATGGGCTTCAGTAGTTGTGGCACATGGGCTCAGTAGTTGTGGCTCATAGGCTCTAGAGCTCAGGCTCAGTAGTTGTGGCGCATGGGCTTAGTTGCTCCACGGCATGTGGGATCTACCCAGGCCAGGGATCGAACCCATGTCCCCTGCATTGACAGGCAGATTCTTAACCACTGCGCCACCAGGTTATAAAAAGTATAACCTTTTTAATAGGGTAAATGACAGTTTTGTTCATTCACTTAGTTATCATTTGAATGTATTTAAATACTCTTCATAGCACCTTTCAGTATGTGATAGTATCACGTGGATGTATTTGTTTATCTATTTATCATCTGTCTCTTACATCTAGAAGTGAACTCCGAAAGAGCAGAGCCCTTCTCTTTTCTGTTTAATCCAGGTTTGCAGCACCTAGGGCAATCCCTGGCACCTGGTAGGGACTTGATAAATATTGGTTGAATGAATAAACTAATGAAGTAAAGTAAATTATTGACTGAGGCTGGGATCTTAATACTCAATCTCAGTATTCTGGTAGAAATATGTTGAAAGAAATACTAAAAAAAGACTGAGAAAATGATGGAAAGTTGATTAAATGAGCAAAATTAATTCTAATTCTGTTATCTTCATCAGAGCCATGTTTCCTTATCTGTAAGTTGGGAATAATGGTATTTACCTGGCAGGTTTTGGGGAAGATTAAAGCTAATTCATGTACACGTGGGTGGCATGTTGCTAGGTGCTCAATGAATATTAATAGAGAGTTAACAGTAGCGTCACAGGAAAGTAAGAGGAGTATCAATCCTCCAAAGACTGAAAATGACATTTTTAAGGGAATTCTGCTTCCAAGCTTCAAACTTTATTTTCATTTATATTTGCATGTTTTTTCATAGTTTTCAAAGCTCTTTTTCCATACTTTATTTCACAAAATTCTCACTCCATAATCTCACCTAGTGGTTACAATTAGTCCTGTTTCACAGATGAGAGTCAGAGGTTGGGCCCGGATTTAAGTTTGGAGATTCCCAAACTTTCCTTTCAGAAGCTTCCCGAGCAAGCTTTTCCTCTGTTCATGGATACCTCCTCTTGCCTACCTGGCCAGGCTTGCCTTTCCAGCCAACTGTTGCATCATTTTTGTGGAATTCAGACCAGGAGCCCCTTGAGGGCAGGGGCTGTCTTTATTGTTTTATTTGCAAAATCCCAGATGCAGTCTGATTGCTTATGTGATTATTAGCAACAGGGGTTATACAAAGATATTGGGTACCTGGTTTGTTTATGTTCTGTTTAAGCAAATACACAGTCACTTTTATTTTCTTCTCTCCCACCCCCACTCCCTGCCCCCTTCTTCTTGCAATCTGAACACCCTCTGTGTCAACCAGTGGACTCCGTGGGAAAAGAAAGCAGGTAGGATGGGAATGTCTGCTCCGTGTTCCCCTGTCTCTTGTCTCTCCCCTGGCTTTTGCCTGTCTTCCCTGCATCTCAGTTACAAAACACCAGATTTAAGCCTAGCCTACTACCTGCACAATCATCAGAAAGACAATGCTATTAATTATAGATTGAAAATGCAAGTAGCCAGGACTAGAGAACTTTCAGGCTGAAAGAGAGCAAAGGGGACCAAAGAGAAGGAACTCCCTCCCTTCTCAATTTAACCAGTGATAGATGAAGTACGTGACCAGCTATTCCCTCTCTAGCTTGCTGGACTGATGGTCATTCTTATCATTCCTGGATACTTGGGGTGAGTTGCAGCTCATCAGGAAGAGAGTTCAGGATGGTAGTTGAGGGTGTGTTTTTTAGGGTGTTTTTATAATTTGTTTGAGAGAATAGTATGTACAGAAAATACAGCATGTGGAAGATACATGGGCTATGTGACATCAGATGAATGGTCAGACGAAGCTAAAGCTACAGAGACAGGGAGTCTCTTCCTTCAAACGATATAAGATTGTAAATTGCACTGAGCTAAACAAATGACATGTCTTATAGATTATTTCCCCAAATGATTCAAGAGTAAATTCTAGGTAT
This sequence comes from Delphinapterus leucas, assembly GCF_059928025.1. NCBI lineage: Eukaryota > Metazoa > Chordata > Mammalia > Artiodactyla > Monodontidae > Delphinapterus > Delphinapterus leucas. The sequence continues at coordinate 81,143,265 of NC_143150.1, read as the reverse complement.
TATACATAGATGCTTCGCTAAAACTCATTTGATGACAGGAAAGCATTTAGAAACAAAACCCAAAATAAGTTCCTGGCAGAATCAGGAAGATAGTATATAGGTATGTTTCAAAAAGTGAAGCACTTTGTCAAGAGACTTAGTAGTGACTGAGGAAAATTATAGAATTATCATGCAATAATCAAAGGAGGGAATTCACATAATAGAAAAGATCATTTGTAAGAGTTATGGTTTTTTTTGTTTGTTTTCTTTATTTGTGGTACACGGGCCTCTCACTGTTGTGGCCTCTCCCGTTGTGGAGCACAGGCTCCGTACGCGCAGGCTCAGTGGCCATGGCTCACGGGCCTAGCCACTCTGCGGCACGTGGGATCTTCCCAGACCGGGACACGAACCCATGTCCCCTGCATCAGCAGGTGGACTCTCAACCACTGCGCCACCAGGGAAGCCCAAGAGTTATGTTTTTTATTGGAGTATAATTGCTTTACAATGTTGTGTTGGTTTCTGCTGTACAACTAAGTGAATCAGCTATATGTATATACATATATATCCCCTCCCTCCCATCCCGGCCCCCACATTCCACCCATCTAGGTCATCATAGAGCACCGAGCTGAGTCCCCTGTGCTATCCCACAGGTTCCCACTAGCTATCTATTTTACACATGGTAGTGTTAGATCATTTGTAAGAGTTATTGATATGGAGGTAACACCTGGAGGTACCACTGCTAATAAGGTAGCTTCAGTCAAAAATTCCTGCTGTCAGCATCTTTTACAAGCAAAGAAGTGCTAAAACAGCTCTCCCATTATTCATACCGGAAATTTCTATTTACAGAATGTTAGTGCTGGGAAAGGACCATCGTGATCTGAAGCTATCAGAAACCTTCTGAATATTTCAATTGGGAGAGCCTTAAGAGAATATTTAGTTCAATACCTTGTTTTACACTTGAGCAAACTGAGATTCAGAGAGTATGGGTTTTAAAGCCAGAAAGACTTGGGTTCAACTCCTCAATCTCTAAATTGATGGTACTTTTTCTCAGTATTTCCAGCTAAACCTCTTCTTCCTCTACCACTGGGATAAAACACCTTCCTTGAGCCTAATGTTCATAGCATTTGCCGAGGAAGGTAGGAGATGGTTTTTGAGGTACCTTCCACCCTGAGATTCTGTGACTCTTGCTGGAGCTCTGTTCGTAGCAAGTCTCAGGGATCCACCCTCATCTCCTTTCTTGTCACTCACCCTGAGGCACTCAAGGGAATTACTCCCTGTCACCATGTCTTGATATCACCATTTCCCAAATAGGGAAGTTTATGACTATTAACTATCTCAATTTACTGTAGGGATTAATGAATGTTAGTAAAGTAGAGTTGTCAAGAGATTAAGTTCCCTTAGGGGCAAATATAATCTGGCTGCAATTTACAGGAATCACTGTAGGAGAAAGAGCTACAGATGACACAAAATATTCTGACTCAGTATAACTAATATTTATTTTACAAACTCATTCACTCACAATATATTTATTGAGATCATATCGACACTAGTAATTTTCTCTAACATATATGGCATACATATTTGATACTGTATAATGCACAAAAAATAGCATAAGTACAATTGTTTTTTCTCACAAAACTTCCTGACTTTATCAGGATTGTTCTAAATATCTTCTTATTCCTATTTTCTCCCCTCTCCCCTCTAATTTATAGTCCATTTTTAATATTTTATTTTAGGCTACATTTTCAGAGGGATTCTTGGATGTGTCCAGCCATTGGAAAAGAATATTAAAGATGATGAGCTTGCTTTTCACTAAATGGACAGTGACTGTAGTGATTTTTCCACTTTTCCAGATTATGCTAATTTATGCACATAATTTACAATAAGAGAACATGAAACTAACAACGACAGGAAGAAGATTGTAACTCTTGTGGTTACAGTGAGGCAGCCCTTTGTAAGTTGTGCACAGGAAGCAATCTTAAAGAGAGGTTTATTGAGTAACAGGTGGATGTTCAACGTAACTGAGGCCAAGAACTCTTCTTTCCTTCTTAACAGTGGGGAGTTATTAATAGGGATCCATGTTGGAGAAGAACTGGTCTTTCTACCATGTGGATATTTGCATGAATTTAAAGGGTGAATAGGAGAGAGCATAACTGAGCTCAAGTAATAGTAAGTACAGATGTGACTGGGAGATTGAAAGCTGTCTGTGTCAGTGACTTACCAAAGGGAGTGGTAGTGGGAAGGGTCAGCCTCAGGTGCAGGCGATATGAGGTGTATTGTCTATAGAGAATTTAAAGACAATAATAAAAAATTAAAAGTTGTTTTGCATTTTATTATCACATGAATTTGCAGTTTTCAACGTCAGTGATACAATACACCTTGAGAAAATCTTTTGTTCTAAGTTCTAAACAATGACTAGGGTAACTTGATAATATATGTGTAAGCTTCACAGTAGCACATATTTGTATCTTATCCTTTGTCTTCTACATTAATTTAAAAAACTCTTAGTTATGTAATTTGTGCTTAGTACTCATGGACTCAGCTACATTTGTTGGCTTTGAGAGTAAGTTCATAATGGTTTGGAATTTTTACTGCTCATCTCATATGTGCTTTGTGTCTCTAATACCTGTAGTGCACCTGTTCCTGTGTTTAAATGGAAGATTTGAAATAAATACCACAGTGATTGTGAAGACAAAGAAACAGAATATAAGTTACATCATTCTTTTAGTTTGTATGACCACTTAGAAGATTTTATTTTGCATAAAATTTAAAACAGACCCCATATGAACCATGAGATGTAATCCTTTTGTTTGGTGGATGCAAGTTTTAGTGTATATGTGAAATATCCTACTGACCTTGAATAATATGCTTAAAATTGAAATTTATTCTTGTTTTGAATCAATTATTTTAAAATAATACTTACTGGAAATAATTTTGTTTTACAGAAGTAGAAATTTTAAAAAAGGATCTGTTTCAGATGTTAAATTTGTAGGTCCACCACTGGTGTTTAGAGTTGAACAGCTTTGGGTCAAGTACTTAAGAGTTACTGAGTCATTCTACACCTTAGCTTTTTCGTGAATGAAATAATCACCTCCTTTGTAGAGTTACTGTGAAATTAAATGAGATAATGCATATAAATACCCAGAACAATACCATGAACATAGTAAATTCTCAATAAATGACAGTTTAATAATAATACTAGAGGAGACCATGAGAAGATGGTGGTGTGGGAAGATGCGGAGTTAGCATCTCCCCACAACTAGGGCACCTGCCAGCTGCTGGTGGGGGACTCTGACTCCCAAGGAGACGGGAGGAACCCCAAAGTGAACCAGTAGGATGTCGGGGGACTGAGGGGGGAGGAGAACTGGAGGCCAGACAGGATCAGTGCCTCTGAGGCCAGGGAGATCAGGAGAGGCAGGCGGAAGGGACTCTCCAGGAAGAGCGAGAGAGGAGAGGATGGCATTTGCCCCACCCACTCGAGCACAGGAAGCCTGATGGGCTCCCAGGTGAGGTCTCTTGCCTTCTGAGACCAGGGGTGGAGGGCATGCCTGGGCTCCTTCTGTTCCTTGAGCCTAAGTCCTGCCCCACACAGCCCCCAGGGCCTTTTCAGCCCTGTAGGTCCTAAGCATTGGCCCTGCCCCCCACTCAAACCTCGCCCTTGCTTAGGCCCTGCCCTCCACAGGCAAGGCCTTTTCCCACTTTTTTTTTCTTTTCTTTTCCCTCCTCCTCTATTTTTACTATTGTGGTACTGAAGAACTTTCTGGTTGTTGATTCATCTTTACTTTTATTGTTATGTTCTTTCTAACATATCTGATAGTTTCCTAGTCTAATTTTATTTTTTACTTTGTTATTGCTCTCCCTCTTTTTTTATCATTTCTTGCAACCCCATGTGGCTCACAGGATCTTAGTTCATGAGCCAAGGGTCAGGCCAAAGCTCCTGCAGTGGGAGCTCTGAGTCCTAACCACTGGACTAACAGAGAAGCTCAGACCCCAGGGAATAATTCATCAGAGTGAGGTCTCACAGAGTTCCTAATCTCAGCAACAACACCCAGCTCTACCCAATAGCCTACAAACTCCAGTGTGGGAAGCCTCAGGCCAAACAACCAGTAAGACAGGAACACAATCTGACTCATTAAAAAAAAAATGAGATGGCAAAACCTTATGTCACAGATGAAGGAGCAAGGTCAAAACCTACAAGACCAAATAAATGAAGAGGAAACAGGCAATCTACAAATCTACCTGAAAAAGAATTCAGAGTAATGATAGTAAAGATGATCCAGAATCTCAGGAATAGAATGGAGGCATGGACTGAGAAAATACAAGAACTGTTTAACAAAGATCTAGAAGAAATAAAGCACAAACAAAGATGAACAACACAATGACAGAAATGAAAAATACACTAGAAGGAATCAATAACAGAATAGCTGAGGCAGAAGAACGAATAAGTGAGCTGGAAGGCAAAATGGTGGAAATAAAGGCCAAGGAGCAGAATAAAGGAAAAAGAATGAAAAGAATAGAAGACATTCTCAGAGACCTCTGGGCCAACACTAAACGCACCACCATTCGAATAATATGGGTGCCAGAAGAAGAACAGAAAAAGAAATTGTCTGAAAAAATATTTCAAGAGATTATAGTTGAAAACTTCCCTAATATGGGAAAGGAAATAGTCACCAAAGCGCAGGAAGCACAGAGAATGCCATACAGGAAAAACCCTAGGAAAAACATACCAAGACACATACTAATCCAACTAACAAAAATTAAATTCAAAGAAAAAATATTAAAAGCAGCAAGGGAAAAACAAAAAATAACACACAAAGGAATCCCCATAAGGTTATCAGCTGATTTTTCAGTGGAAACTCTGCAGGCGAGAAGAAAATGGCAGGATATACTTAAAGGGATGAAAGAGAAAAACCTACAACCAAGATTACTCAACCTAGCAAGGATCTCATTCAGATTTGGTGGAGAAGTCAAAAGCTTTTCAGACAAGCAAAAGCTAGGAGAATTCAGCACCACCAAACCAGCTTTACAATAAATGCTAAAGGAACTTCTCCAAGTGGGAAACACAAGAGAAGAAAAAGACCCACAAATACAAACTAAAAACAAGAATATGGTAAGAGGAACATACATATTGGTAATAACCTTGAATGTAAATGGATCAAATCCCCCAGCAAAAAGGCACAGACTGGCTGAATGGATACAAAAACAAGACCCATATATATGCTGTCTACAAGGGACCACTTCAGACCTAGGAACACATACAGACTGAAAGTGAAGGGATGGAAAAAGATATTCCATGCAGACGGAAATCAAAAGAAAGCTGGAGTAGCAATACTTGTATCAGATAAAATAGACTTTAAAATAAAGACTGTTACAAGAGATAAGGAGGGACATTACATAATTATCAAAGGATCAATCCAAGAAGAAGATATAACAATTGTAAATGTTTATGCAGCCAAAATAGGAGCACCTCAATACGTAAGACAAATGCTAACAACCATGAAAGGAGAAATCGGCAGTAACACATTAATAATAGGGGACTTTAACACCCCACTTGCACCAATGGACAGATCATCCAAACAGAAAATAAATAAGGAAACACAAGCTTTTAATGACACAATAGACTAGATAGATCTAATTGATATTTATAAAACATTCCACCCAGAAGAGGCAGAATACACTTTCTTCTCAAGTGCACATGGAACATTCTCCAGGATAGATCACATCTTGGGTCACAAATCGAAACTTTGAAAATTTAAAACAATTGAAATCATATCAAACACCTTTCCTGACCAAAACGGTATGAGATCAGAAATCAATTACAGGAAAAAAACTGTAAAAAACAAAAATACATGGAGGATAAACAGTGTGCTGCTAAATAACCAAGAGATCACTGAAGAAATCAAAGAAGAAGTAGAAGAATACATAGAAACAAATGACAATGAAAACATAATGACCCAAAACCTATGGGATGCAGCAAAAGCAGTTCTAAGAGGGAAGTTTAGAGCAATTTAATGTCACCTCAAGAAACAAGAAAAGTCTCAAACAATCTAACGCTACACTTAAAACAACTAGAGAAATAAGAACAAAGAAAACCCAAAGTGAGTAGAAAAAAGATATCATAAAGATCAGAGCAGAGATAAATGAAATGAAAACAAAGAAAACAATAGCAAAGATGAATAAAACTAAAAGCTGGTTCTTTGAGAAGATAAACAAAATTGATAAACCCTTAACCAGACTCATAAAGAAAAAAAGGGAGATGACGCGAATCAATAAAATTAGAAATGAAATAGAAGTTACAATGGATACCGCAGAAATACAAAGGATTAAAAAGAGACTACTACAAACAACTATATGCCAGTAAAATGCACAACCATGACAAATGGACAAATTCTTGGAAAGGTACAAATTTCTAAGACTGTACCAGGAAGAATTACAAAATATAAAGAGACATGTTACAAGCAATGAAATTGAAACCATAATGAAAAATCTTCCAACAAACAAAAGTCTAGAACCAGGTGGCTTCACAGGTGACTTCTATCACACATTTAGAGGACAGCTAACACCGAAACTTCTCAAACTCTTCCAAAATATAGCAGAGGGAGGAACACTCCCAAATTCACTCTACAAAGCCGCAGTCACCCTGATACCAAAACTAGAGAAAGATATCACAAAAAAAGAAAACTATAGACCAATATCACTGATGAAAACAGATGCAAAATTCCTCAACAAAATACTAGCAAACAGAATCCAACAGCACATTACAGGGTCATACACCATGATCAGGTGGGATTTATCCCAGGGATGCAAGGAGTCTTCAATATGTGCAAATCAATCAATGTGATACACCATATTAACAAGTTGAAGAATAAAAACCATACGATCATCTCAATAGATGCAGAGAAAGCTTTTGACAACATTCAACACCCATTTATGATAAAACCTCTCCGGAAAGTGGGCATAGAGGGAACCTACCTCAACATAATAAAGGCCATATAGGACAAACCCACAGCAAACATCATTCTCAATGGTGAAAAACTGAAAGCAATTCCTCTAAAATCAGAAAAAAGACAAGGATGTCCATTCTCACCAGTATTATGCAATATAGTTTTTGAAGTCCTAACCACAGCAATCAGAGAAGAAAAAGAAGTAAAAGGAATACAATTTGGAAAAGAAGAAGTAAAACTGTCACTGTTTGCAGATAACATGATACTATACATAGATAATCCTAAAGATGCCACCAGAAAACTACTAGAGCTAATCAAATGAATTTGGCAAAGTTACAGGATACAAAATTAATGCACAGAAATCTCTTCCATTCCTATACACTAATGATGAAAATTCTGAAAGAGAAATTAAGGAAACACTCCCTTTACCATTGCAACAAAAAGAATAAAATACCTAGGAATAAACCTACCAAGGGAGACAAAATAATTGTATGCAGAAAACTATAAGACACTGAAGAAAGAAATTAAGGTTGATACCAACAGATGGAGAGATATACCATGTTCTTGGCTTGGAAGAATCAATATTGTGAAAATGACCATACTACCCAAAGCAATCTACAGACTCAGTGCAATCCCTATCAAACTACCAATGGCATTCTTCACAGCATTAGAAACAAAAATTTACAATTCATATGGAAACACAATCCGTGATTAGCCAAAGCATTTGTGAGAAAGAAAAATGGATTTGGAAGAATCAGGGTCCCTGGCTTCAAACTATACCACAAAGCTGCAGTAATCAAGACAGTATGGTACTGGCACAAAAACAGAAATATAGATCAAGGGTACAGGATAGAATGCCCAAAGATCAACCCACGTACATATGGTCACCTAATTTACGACAAAGGAGGACAGAACATAAAATGGAGAAAAGGCGGCCTCTTCAATAAGTGATGCTGTGAAAACTGGACAGCTACATGTAAAAGAATGAAATTAGAACACTACCTAACACCATACACAAAAATAAACTCCAAGTGCATTAAAGACTTAAATGTAATACCAGACACTATAAAACTCTTAGAGGAAAATATGGGAAAAACACTCTTTGACATAAACCACAGCAACATCTTTCTTGACCCACCTCCTAGAGTAATGGAAATGAAAGAAAAATAAACAAGTGAGACTTAATTAAACTTAAAAGCTTTTTCACAGCAAAGGAAACAAGACAAAAAGAAAACCCTCAGTATGGGAGAAAATATTTGCAAATGAAACAACAGACAAAGGATTAATCTCCAAAATATACAAACTGCTCATGGAGCTCAATATCAAAAACACAAACAATCCATTTAAAAAATGGTCATAAGACCTAAATTGACATTTCACCAAGGAAGGCATACAGATGGCCAAGAGGCATGTGGAAAACTGCTCAACATCACTAATTATTAGAGAACTGCAAATCAAGACTACAATGAGGTACCACCCCACACTGCTCAGAATGGCCGTCATCAAAAAATCTACAATCAACACTGCGAACAAAGAAGAGAAAGGGAAATCTCTCCCAGCAGCCTCATGAGCAACGGATTAAATCTCCACAGTCAACTTGATGTACCCTGTATCTGTGGAATACCTGAATAGGCAACTAGTCACCCCAAACTGAGGAGGTGGACTTTGGGACCAACAACATATATGTGTGTGTGTGTGTTTGTGTATATATATATATTCCCCTTTTTCTCTTTTTGTGAGTGTGTATGCATACGATTCTGTGTGTGATTTTGTCTGCATAGCTTTGCCGTTACCATTTGTCCTAAGGTTCTGTCTGCCGTTTCTTTGTGTGTGTTTTCTTTGTTTTTTTTTTGTATAGTTTTCAGGACTTGTTATCATTGGTGATTTCTTTTTTGCATTAGTTGTTCTCTTCTTTTTTTTTTTAAATTACTTTAAAATGTTTCTAATACTAATTTTTTATTTTAATACATTTATTTTATTTTATATCTCTTTCTTTCTTTCTTTCTTTCTTTCTTCTTTCTTTCTTTCTTTCTTTCTTTCTTTCTTTTATTCTCCCTTTGATTCTGAGCCGTGTGGGTGACAGGCTCTTGGTGCTCCAGCCAGGCCTCAGGGCTGTGCCTCTGAGGTGGGAGAGCCAAATTCAGGACATTGGTCCACCAGAGACCCCCGCAGCTCCACTTAATATCAAACGGTGAAAATCTCCCAGAGATCTCTACCTCAATGCCAAGACCCAGCTCCACTCAATGATCAGCAAGCTACGACAAGCAAGACAGGAAAGCAACCCCACTCATTAGCAGAGAGACTACCTAAAATCATACTAAGGTCACAGACACCCCAAAAGACACCACCAGACGTGGACCTGCCCACCAGAAAGACAAGATCCAACCTCATCCATCAGAACACAGGCACCACTACCCTCCACCAGGAAGCCCACAAAACCCACTGAACCAACATTAGCCACTGGGGCAGACACCAAAAACAATGGGAACTATGAACCTGCAGCCTGTGAAAAGGAGACCACAAACACAGTAAGGTAAGTAAAATGAGAAGACAGAGAAACAGCAGAAGAAGGAGTAAGGTAAAAACCCACCAGACCTAACAAATGAAGAGGAAGTAGGCAGTCTACCTGAAAAAGAATTCATAATAATGATAGTAAAGGTGATCCAAAATCTTGGAACTAGGATGGAGAAAATACAAGAAACATTTAACAAGGACCTAGAAGAACTAAAGAGCAAACAAACAGTGATGAACAACACAAAAAAATGAAATTAAAAATTTTCTAGAAGGGATCAATAGCAGAATAACTGAGGCAGAAGAACAGATAAGTGACCTGGAAGATAAAATAGTAGAAGTATGGTAAATGGGAGTGTTTTTCTCAGAGCAGAATAAAGAAAAAGGAATGAAAAGAATTGAGGACAGTCTCAGAGACCACTGGGACAACATTAAATGCAGCAACATTCGAATTATAAGGGACCCAGAAGAAGAAGAGTAAAAGAAAGGGACTGAGAAAATATTTGCAGAGACTATAGTTGAAAACTTCCTTAATATGGGAAAGGAAATAGTTAATTTAGTCCATGAAGCACAGAGAGTCCCATACAGGATATATCCAAGGAGAAACATGCCAAGACACATAATAATCAAACTACCAAAAATTAAATACAAAGAAAAAAAATTAAAAGCAGCAAGGGAAAAAGACCAAATAATATACAAGGGAATCCCCGTAAGGTTAACAGCTAATCTTTCAGCAGAAACTCTGCAAGCAAGAAGGGAGTGGCAGGTCATATTTAAAGAGATGAAAGGGGAAAACCTACAATCAATATGCCTCTGTCCAGCAAGGATGTCATTCAGATATGACAGAGAAATTGAAAAATTTACAGACAAGCAACACCTAAGCAAATGTAGCACAACAAAACCAGCTTTACAACAAATGCTAAAGGAACTTCTCTAGGCAGGAAACACAAAAGAAGGAAAAGACCTACAATAATAAACCCAAAACAATTTACAAAATGGTAATAGGAACATACATATCAATAATTACCTTAAAAGTAAATGGATTAAATGTTCCAACCAGAAGACAGAGATTGGCTGAATGGATACAAAAACAAGACCCGTATATATGCTGTCTACAGGAGACCCACTTCAGACCTAGGGACACATACAGACTGAAAGGGGATAGAAAAAGATATTCCATGCAAATGGAATCAAAAGAAAGCTGCGGTAGCAATTCTCATATGAGACAAAATAGATTTTAAAACAAAAACTATTACAAGGAACAAAGAAGGAGATTACACAATGATCAAGGGATCAATCCAAGAAGAAGATATAATTGCAAATATTTATGCACCCAACATAGGATCACCTCAATACAAAAGGCAAATACTAACAACCATAAAAGGGGAAATCAACAGTAACACAATCATAGTAGGGGACTTTAACACCCCACTTTCACCAATGGACAAGTCCTCCAAAATGAAAGTAAATAAGGAAACACAAGCCTTAAATGATACATTAAACAAGATACACTTAATTGATATTTATAGGACATTGCATTCAAAAACAACAGAATACATATCCTTCTCAAGTGCTCATGGAACATTCTCCAGGATAGATCATATCTTGGGTCACAAATCAAGCCTTGATAAATTGAAGAAAATTGAAATCGTATCAAGTATCATTTGCGACCACAATTCTATGAGACTAGATATCAACTACAAGAAAAAGTCTGTAAGAAATACAACCACATGGAGGCTAAACAACACGCTAGTTAATAACCAAGAGATCACTGAAGAAATCAAAGAGGAAATCAAAAAATACCTAGAAACAAATGACAATGAAAACACGACGACCCAAAACCTGTGGGATGCAGCAAAAGCAGTTCTAAGAGGGAAGTTTATACCAATACAGTCCAACTTTAAGAAAGAAGAAACAACTCAAATGAACAACCTAACCTTACACCTAAAGCAATTAGAGAAAGAAGAACAAAAAAAACCCAAAGTTAGCAGAAGGAATGAAATCATAAATATCAGATCAGAAAGAAATGAAGGAAACGATAGCAAAGATCAATAAAACTAAAAGCTGGTTCTCTGAGAAGACAAAATTGATAAACCATTAGCCAGAATTATCAATAATAAAAGGGAGAAGACTCAAATCAATGGAATTAGAAATGAAAAAGGAGAAGTAACAACTACCACTGCAGAAATAAAAAGGATCATGAGAGATTACTACAAGCAAGTGTATTCCAATAAAATGGACAACCTGGAAGAAATGGACAAATTCTTAGAAATGCACAACCTTCCGAGACTGAACCAGGAAGAAATAGAAAATATGAACAGACCAATCACAAGCACTGAAATTGAAACTGTGATTAAAAATCTTCCAACAAACAAAAACTCAGGACCAGGAGGCTTCACAGGTGAATTCTATCAAACATTTAGAGAAGAGCTAACACCTATGTTTCTCAAAACCTTCCAAAGTATACCAGAGGGAGGAATACTCCCAAACTCATTCTATGAGGCCACCATCACTCTGATATGTAAAACAGACAAAGATGACACAAAGAAAGAAAACTACAGGCCAACATCACTGATAAACAGAGATGCAAAAATCCTCAACAAAATACTAGCAAACAGGGCTTCCCTGGTGGCACAGTGGTTGAGAGTCCGCCTGTCAATGCACGGGACATGGGTTCGTTCCCAGGTCCAGGAAGATCCCACATGCCGTGGAGCAGCAGGGCCCGTGAGCCATGGCCGCTGAGCCTGCGCATCCAGAGCCTGTGCTCCGCAACGTGAGAGGCCACGGCAGTGGGAGGCACACGTACTGCCAAAAAAAAAATAATAAACAAATAAATAAAAAAGGAAAAATACTAGCAAACAGAATCCAACAGCACATTAAAAGGATCATACACTATGATCAAGTGGGATTTATCCCAGGAATGCAAGGATTCCTCAATATATGCAAATCAATCAACATGATACACCCTATTAGCAAATTGAAGGAGAAAAACTATATGATCATCTCAATAGATGCAGAGAAAGCTTTCGACATAATTCAACACCCATTTATGATAAAAACCCTCCAGAAAGAATGCATAGAGGGAACTTTCCTCAACATAATAAAGGCCATATATGACAAACCCGCAGCCAACATCGTCCTCAATGGTGAAAAACTGAAACCTTTTCCACTAAGATCAGGAACAAGACAAGGTTGCCCACTCTCACCACTCTTATTCAACATAGTTTTGGAAGTCTACACCACAGCAATCAGAGAAGAAAACGAAATAAAATGTACCCAAATCTGAAAGGAAGAACTAAGATGTCACTGTTTGCAAATGACATGATACTATACATAAAGAACCGTAAAGATGCTACCAGAAAACTACTAGAGCTAAACAATGAATTTGGCATTGTAACTGGATAAAAAATTAATGCACAGAAATCTCTTGCATTCCTATACACTAATGATGAAAAATCTGAGACTGAAATTAAGAAAACACTCCCATTTACCACTGCAACAAAAAGAATAAAATATCTAAGAATAAATCTACGTAAGGAGGCAAAAGACGTGTATACAGAAACTTATAAGGCACTGATGAAAGAAATTAAAGATGATACAAATAGATGGAGAGGTATACCATGTTCTTGGATTGGAAGAATCAACATTGTGAAAATGACTCTACTACCCAAAGCAATCTACACATTCAATGCAATCCCTATCAAACTACCACTGGCATTTTTCACAGAACTAGAACAAAAACTTTCACAATTTGTATGGAAACACAAAAGACCCGAAATACCCACAGCAATCTTGAGAATGAAAAACGGAGCTGGAGGAGTCAGGCTCCCTGACTTCAGACTATACTGCAAAGCTACAGTAATGAAGACAGTATTGTACTGGCACAAAAACAGAAAGATAAATCCATGGAATAGGACAGAAAGCCCAGAGATAAACCCATGCACATATAGTCACCTTATCTTTGATAAAGGAGGCAAGAATATACAGTGGAGAAAAGACAGCCTCTTCAATAAGTGGTGCTGGGAAAACTGGACAGCTACATGTAAAGGAATGAAATTAGAACACTCCCTAACACCATACAAAAAAATAAACTCAAAATGGATTAAAGACCTAAATGTAAGGCCGGACACCATCAAACTCTTAGAGGAAAACATAGGCAGAACACTCTCTGACATAAATCACAGCAAGATCCTTTTTGACACACCTCCTAGAGAAATGGAAATAAAAACAAAAATATACAAATGGGACCTAATGAAACTTAAAAGCTTTGCACAGCAAAGGAAACCATAAGCACGACCAAAAGACAACCCTCAGAATGGGAGAAAATATTTGCAAATGAAGCAACTGACAAAGGATTAATCTCCAAAATTTAAAAGCAGCTCATGCAAGTCAATAACAAAAAAACAAACAACCCAATCCAAAAATGGGCAGAAAACCTAAATAGACATTTCTCCAAAGAAGATATACAGATTGCCAACAAACACATGAAAGAATGCTCAACATCATTAATCATTAGAGAAATGCAAATCAAAATTACAATGAGATATCATCTCATACCGGTCAGAATGGCCATTATCAAAAAATCTAGAAACAATAAATGCTGTATAGGGTGTGGAGTAAAGGGTACCCTCATATACTGTTGTTGGGAATGTAAATTGATACAACCACTATGGAGAACAATATGGAAGTTCCTTAGCAACAAAAAATAGAACTAGCATACGACACAGCAATCCCACTACTTGGCATATACCCTGAGAAAACCATAATTCAGGGAGTCATGACCACAATGTTCATTGCAGCTCTATTTAGAATAGCCAGGACATGGAAACAACCTAAGTGTCCAACAACAGATGAATGGATAAAGAAGATGTGGCACATTTACACAATGGAATATTACTCAGCCCTATAAAGGAATGAAACTGAGTTATATGTAGTGAGGTGGATGGACCTAGAGACTGTCATAGAAAGTGAAGTAAGTCAGAAAGAGAAAAACAAATACCGTATGCTAATACATATATATGGAATCTTAAAAAAAAAAAAAAAGGTCATGAAGAACCTAGGGGCATGACTGGAATAAAGACGCAGCCATACTAGAGAATAGGCTTGTGGACACAGTGAGGGGGAAGGGTAAGCTTGGACAAAGTGAGAGAGTAGTAGTGTATATATGGACATATATACACTATCAAATATAAAATAGATAGCAAGTGGGAAGCAGTCGCATAGCACAGGGAGATCCACTCTGTGCTTTGTGAGCAGCTGGAAGGGTGGGATAGGGAGAGTGTGAGGGAGGGAGATGCAAGAGGGAAGAGATATGGAGATATATGTATATGTATAACTGATTCACTTTGTTATAAATCAGAAACTAACACGCCATTGTAAAGCATTTTTACTCCAATTTAAAAAAATCTACAAACAACAAATGATGAATGGGGTGTGGAGAAAAGGGAACCCTCTTTCACTGTTTTGGTGGGAATGTAAATGGATACAGCCACTATGGACAACAGTATGGAGCTTCCTTAAGAAACTAAAAATAGAACTACCATACGATCCAGCAATCCCACTACTGGGCATATACCCTGAGAAAACCATAACTCAAAGAGTCATGTACCACAATGTTCATTGCAGCACTATTAACAATAGCCAGGATATGGAAGCAACCTCAGGGCCCTTTGACAGATGAATGGGTAAGGAAGATGTGGCAGATATATACAATGGAATATTACTCAGCCATAAAAAGAAATTAAATGGAGTTATTTGTAGTGAGGTGGATGGACCTAGAATCTATCATACAGAATGTAGTACGTCAGAAAGAGAAAAACAAATACCATATGCTAACGCATATATATGGAATCTGAAAAAAAAAAGGTACTGATGAACCTAGTTGCATGGCAGGAATAAAGAGGTAGACATAGAGAATGGAGTTGCGGCATGGGGTTGGAGGATGAAGCTGGGGTGTAGTTAGAGTAGCATCGACATATATACACTACCGAATGTAAAATAGTTGGCTGGTGGGAAGCAGTAGCATAGCACAGGGAGATCGTCTTGGTGCTCTGCGATGACCTAGAGGGGTGAGATAGGGAGGATGGGAGGGAGGCTCAAGAGGGAGGGGATATGGGGACATGTGTATGCATATGGCTGATTTGCTTTGCTGTGCAACAGAAACTAACACAGTATTGTGAAGCAATTATACTCCAATAAAATCTATTTAAAAAATGAATACTACTAGATATAGTTGTCGAATCATATGAAATACATTGTAGGCAGAATTTGTATTTTAAAGAGATTCAAGCAGTTAGACACATTGAGAATTCTCTAGAAATTGTATACTAACCTTGTTACAAGGAAATGACTAGTCTCAATCATTCATTCACTTAAAAACCTTTTTCTGGGGGAGGAGAGGGTGCAGGCACTATTTTAGGTGATGTATGTAACAGCAGGTAAACAGACAAGGAGACTACTAGCAGAATTCCAGTGGAATTAAAAGGCCCTTTAGGGACCACTCCCTGGACTTTGTAGACTCAAGCCGCATTTGTGGTCAACAATATGGTGCCCAAAGTAAGTGGGGGAGTAAGTAGAATTCCAGATCAGCAGTGTGGTTTATTTGAAAGAGCATGAACTATGCAATCAAACTGGGTTGAATTCCAGCTTCTCTGTGCACAAGCTGTGTGACCTTGGGTTGGTCATTTCATATCTCTGTGATTCAGGTTCCTCATCTCTAAAATGGTGATGATAATGCCTGCCTCACAGGGTTGTTGTGAGAAATTAATGCAAAAACAAAGATAAAGGATGTAGTATTACCCCTGGCACATAGGGATGCTTCACCGATGTTAGTTGTCCTTTCCTTCTCCCCTTACCAAATTGTGCTGATTAGAACCTAGCTCTGGTAGATGGATCATTGTTTATACATACAAGTGTACATACATGTGATCACATCATGTCTTGGAAGACCACAGCTGGAAGGACATTGATTGATGTTTAAGGCAAATTATTCAGGGTTTACATTGGCTATTCGTTTCAGTAATGAGGGCATGCTTGAAAGCATGCTTACTGATAGCATATAGGCCCCTCCGTATTTAATAGAGCAACCACCGATTCCTCCCGAATTCTGGACCTGTATACTTACCTATCTGATATCTAGATTAAGTACCTGTTTGCTTCTTTCAAAGTTCACATGTGGACTTCTTAGGCCAAATCTATTACATGAGGAGTAGGTCAGCTTTAAACATTGTTGGAGTAGGTCAGCTTTAAACACGTTAAACCGTTGTTATATTCGTGGAGAAAATTAGGAAGAAGAAACTAAGTTTTAGCTTTTATTGAATTTTTCTTAAACTTTCACTCCACGGGAAGGAATTGCTTATGGGAGAAAATCTATGCCCATATAGACTAAATCTAAACCTTAATACTGCCATTTAAGTCAGCAGAGACAAGAGCAGTCTCCTGAGGGAGCAGATGATTTTCAGTGGGGTCAGTAATAAACCCTGCTGCCCAATTTTTATAAACTTGTATGGCAATAATGTGACATCCCCTTTGGATGAGATAGGCATATGCTTTCTACCTCTCTAGACAGAGAGAGTAACAATATGCTGACCTCATCATGATTTTTATTGTTTCAAACTAAGAATACCTCCACAGACAAACTGATGCTGTCATCCAATGGCTGCCAGAGCGAAGTCGTCTAACATCAACTATTCCAAAACCAATTTACTGAGTTTTAGTAAAAGTCCTCTGACATTTAACTAGCTTAGAGTTAAGAATCCTATGTGGTTGTCATCTTACTTGTTTATCTTCGCTTACATTTTGCAATTAGTTTATCTTGGAGGGTTCACAAGGGTATGACAGTTCTTAATATCTAATATTACATGGAGGCTCTATTGATTCTTTTACGGTCATAATTGGTATTTAGAAACAACAAGTTAACTTTTTTTCTGGCTAAAATGAGTGTAGCCATGCATATGATGTAGAATTTTGGGGTCTTGATCCTTCATTGTCTGTGCACTGGACACAACACATGAATGTAGAACTGTAACTGGTGTCTGCCTTTATATACCTCTGGCTAGTAGTGGGTGGTTCTTTAATCAGAGGATAATTCTGTTTAAGCGGATGCGATTCCCAGTGGCATAGTCTTATGGTTTCCCTTATCAACTCTCCTAGTCTTCCTGGAAGTAATACAATCTCCTTGAGTTTTAGGCAGATATGAGGCTGTCCAGGTATAGATTCCATTCCCCAGTCTTCCTTGCAAGTCGGTGTGTCCATGTCACTAAATGATCAAACAACTGATATGTACAACTTTTAGATTACATTTTTACAAGGAAGCTGTTTGCTTTTACTCTCTTTCTTTCCTTTGACTCTAAGATGGCGACAACCAGAACAGCTGCCTTGGACTGAAAGGAAGCTGCTTATTAAGGATGGTAGAAGTACACTGCCAGCCTGAGTCCCTAGATGACCTTGTGGAGCAGAGCTTCCCACCTGTCTTGAACAACCCTCCTATACCTGGACTGTTACATGAGCGAGAATTAAACTTTAGTTTTATCCAGGTTACTGTATTTTGGTGTCTCCTTATTACAGCAGCTTAGCTTATACCATCTCCACGTCATTTGACTGATAAATCATATGGAACTTTCAATAGTTCCACAACGTTGACTGTGTTCTGGATGCTGGTCACTTTCAGTTCACTATTACTTAATACTTATTAGAAGTTTTCATGTGAGAAGTAAAATTCATAGAGCCCAGCATATGAAGGGTGTGCTGTTAAATGATTCTTCCAGAATCTCCAGATGTCTTTTTGGATTAAGAGAGATCATCAGAGAATTGCACACCTGGGCTGTCTTGATTAGGCTTCTTGGAGAATTGCTCCATGGATCTGAACCTTGGCCTTGTGCCATCAGCCCACACTGAGGAATGCTAGCAAACAACCCTGTGAGCCTCACTGCTGCATATCCTGGGGGATGTGATTGAGGATGTGGTTTGCTACTCTTTGTGAGGACCCAAGGGAAAATTTTTTTTCAGACCTTGTACCAGGAATAGTCGTGCTTCTCCTGAGCAACTGGCTTGTTTTGTTTTTGTGGACACTCTAAATTGTGTAACTATCTGTGTCTTTCAAAGCCACCTCATATCCTTTGGGAACAAGATGGTATAAAATGAAGCTGTTCAGAGTCAAGACCAAAGCTCCCTATTTAATTCATTACATTGCTTTTGGAAAAGTCACTTCACTTGGTTTTCCTTTTATGCTTGTAAGTTAGAGATAATGAGTTTTTCCTGTGAATAGAATATAATTAATATTTAGGAAGCACTTAGAGTTCCCTCAACACTAGTCATTATGGAAACTAACTAATATTTAACTTCTATATATCTCTGCTATTTTGTAATTCCCTCTCTTTTAATGTTCTTCCTGAACTTTGCTTGCTCATTCATTTATTCAGCAAATTTAAGGACATACTGTTGCACCAAACACCTTGGAAGAATATAATTTAATAAGCCTGGATCCTTGCTCTCAAGAAGCATGAGGAGTTGAGGATGTGTTTTCCATTAAATTCAAGATTTAAATAAATAAATGAATAAATATCCTATTTATAAAGTTTTGTGGTTGCAATGAGGAGAAGGAATAGGTAACAATGGGAGAGAATAATGATAGTTCTAGAGGTGGGGATGGAAGGCACCTCTAAGAAGGCAACATTCAAGTGGAGATCTGGAGAATAAAAAGGCACAACTCTACAAAGAGTGGAGGAAATAGGTCTTAAGGCAAAATAGGGTTGGCATGGTAATGGATCTGAATGCAGAGTGGTATGACAGTTAGTAAGCAAGGGAAAAAGGGAGAGTTTGGAAAGACGGTCAGGGGCCACATCATTTAGGGCCTTGAAAGCCAGAGCATGGAACCTGGATCTTCTTTTACCGGCCATAGGATCCCCTTCGAAGCACTTTATGGGCCAGAGTGGTGAGGTATGGATGATGTTTTAAGGAGAAATAATTCTGTTTGTTTTTCTAGTGGGAGATAATCTCAACATAATAATGGAAATGTTGAGGTGAGGTGAGGTAAGCACTGGGGTTAAGATAAGGGAGCACAGAAGAGGGTTTTTTGGGTTTCCTCAGCCTGGGTGTTGAACAAGAATTCCTGAAGTACATGGTGCCTGAGCTGAGTTGCTGAGGAATGAGTAAGAGTTAGCCAGAGGAAGGGAAGGAAGGATGAATTAGACAGTGAACTGCATGACCGAATGTACAGAGGCATGTGACGGCACAGTGTGGATGCTGTTGTATTTAAGCTGTTGTATTTTAATCAGGTAAAACACAGGAAGAGGGGAGATGAAGCTGGAGAGGAGGCTAAAAATTGGATCATGCAGAACCTTGAGTGCTTGATGCTTTCTTCCCCATTCCATGGCTGGTAGGTGGTAGGAAGCTGGTTTCCATCTAATAATTTTAGGAAGATTACTTGGGAAACTATATTATGCTAATCTCTTTAAGAAAAACTTACTTTCCCCCCCATACTTTCTTTGAAATAAGGGCCCTTGGAGTACCGATGGCCACGAGCGACTCTTCTGCGACCTGAGCTGAAGCATTTGGGAGAAGGTTAGTCATTCTCACCCTTGCCTGTACCTTGTCAGCTCCTGTCACCCCTGTTTCTTTCCCTAGCACTTGTCTTCTCTAGACTAATGCAGCGGGAGTTACTGGTGGGTGCCAATCCCACTTCCTAACACATCTAGAAGTGCTTAGTAAAATGTTCTACAGATTTGAGATATTGTTATTAATGCTAATAGCATTAGATTTAGAGTCATGGGCTGGTCCTGGGTCCTCTACATAGTAGGTGAGTGATCTTGAAAAGCTTACTTAACTTTTTGAAGCTGTTTCCTCACATGTTTAAAGGGGGAAGTACCTACCTTCTTGAGTTATTGTGAGGATTAAATGAAAAATTGAATATATGTAAAGCGCTTATTCACTGCCTGCTTAATAAATTGTAGGTGCTGCTGTTGTTTGTGCTAGGAAAATAAAAATCAAAAGGGAAAGTAAATTTAAAGTTTTTTTCTGAACATTGAGCATGGAAGGCTAGGAGATAGAGAAGCTACTGAAAAAAAATGATGTAATTGATCTTGGCCAAGTCACTTATTTCTTCATTTAAACAGTGGGGACTCCAATTTCCCATTTGTGTAATTCATTGAATATTTAAAAGCAATAGATGTGAGTATAGATGCAAAATTTCCTTGAAAACTGAGAGTTTTCTTTTGTGTTTTGTTTACAATGTTGGTCTGGATCTTCCAATAAAATGATGCCAGATTTTATTAGGGGAAATACTTGTGAGAGAAAAGAGGGTGGGATTGGTGAAGATGGCAGAGCTTGTAGAACATGATGGAGGTCTGACCTGAGGGAATGAAAGAGGTAGTGATGCTGAGTGGAAGCATCTTAGATGGCTATGACATCCAAGGAAACTTTGGCAGGGGAAACAACCTTGAAACAAAGTCAACCAATAGAGGAGTCCTTGCACGTCCTATTTTTCAGGGATGGGGCACCCAAACTATTCCTGCTGAGCTCAGTAATTGGCTGGGAAGAGCTCGTGGGAGGTGTGGCGTCATCACAAAGAAGTGATAGATTTCAGAGAAGCAGCTGGGGCCATTGGTCAGTTCTGCCCCCTTTAGTTGTACATTCTCATGGCCACCACATTTACCATGATGAAAAATCTATTTTTTTTAACAGGAGAATATACTGCTTGTAACTAAAATTATTTATTCTGATTCCCTTTGATATGTAAAAGAACTCTTCCCAGAAATTCCAATGCAGCCATTCTTCCAATGAAGGTCAACAAATGCAGTGCTCTGATAATGAGCTAAAGGCATTTGTGAGCATGGGCTCTGCTTCATCTAAGTGGATCCGTGAAAGAGCTAATGGGGATGGGGCTAGTGTTCTCCCTTAGAGCTGATACATTTTCTTTCTTGATATAAAACAGAATTTATTAATAATGACCTCTACATCCATTGCCTTTTTAAAGAGAAATGAAAAGTACTCTCTCTTTCAACAGTTACTTGTTCTTGTAAAGCATTTCACATTTTACACTTTCATATATGTTTTCTTACATGATTGTCACAAAAATCTAGAGGAATGAGAACTTCCATTTTAGAGGGATCGAAGTGAGGGTCAGAAAGGTAAACAATGTGTCCAAGGCACAGGGATCATAAGTGACTAAGTGGGGACTTGAACTCATGTCGTAATATTTCTAGCTTTCGTCACTGCCACACAGAGTTTGCATGCACCTTTAATTTAATAAAAAAGAAACATTCTGAATCTTCATCATTGCTCCCAGTTTGAATGTCCTCACTTTATAAATAATGGAAAAAAAGCTGGAGAGGCTCCATAGGAAAGCATTAGACATTTTAAAATGGACCCTCAGAGGAGCATTGAAAGGAGTTGGAGTCACTCACTTTGGAAAAAATAAAGCTGAGGATTGACTTCATTACTCGCTTTAGAGAGGTAAGGGGTTATTGTGGGATAGAGATGGACAAATTGCTCATCTCTAGAAACATCATGATGTCAGGAAAAAGGGCTTAATATGGAGGCAGAAGAAATTTCTGAGTTGTTAGGGTAATTAAACAAATAAACCACCAAGACCATGGGGAAAGGCTTGAACAGATATACAGAAAAGAGCAAATACAATTGTCTGGGTGGTTTCCTACCTGCTTACATGGAAATGGGAAGCAACTGGGGACTTCCTGCCCTCTGTACCATATGGGAGCTGTAATTCTTTGACCTTAGAACACAGACTTCTGAGTCTGTTTGTTAGCATCATAATGTGATGACTTGAATCATGTGAGAAGCATGACACAGCTCATTTGGCCCTTATGTTGGTAGTACAAAAATCTCACTGTCATTTTGTCTATTCATTCATTGCAACAAATACTTAATGGGTAACTACTATTTTCCAGGCACTATTCTAGGTGCTAAGGATCTATAGAGTGGTGGGTAGACAAGGTCTCTACCTTTACAGATCTTATATCTTAGTGGGTGGAGGCAGAAAATTTACAAGTAAATAAGTAAGTAAGTAAGTAAATAAATAACAAATCCAGATAGTGCTAAGTGCTGTGGAAACAATCAAACAGTGTCATGTGATAGAAAGAGACACAGGTTACTTTGGACTCAGTGGTGCAAGAAATCTCTCTAAAGAGGTCCAATTTAATCTGAGACATTGGGAAGGAGAAGGACTCAACCCTGCAAAGATTTAGAGGAAGAGGATTCCAGGCAGATATAACATCAATGTAAGGTAATGTTTAGGCTGAGCCTTGAAGCTAGAGATACAGTGGAGAGAGCACAGCAGGGAGAGGGATAACCAATTGTGAAGATATTTTGACTAAGGTTTGTGAAGCACTTTCTAGGAATGGAGACTGGTGCTATTTGGCTGGAGATAGAGCTGGTGTAGATCCATGGTTCTCAAACTAGAATGTGGGGGAGGAGGAACAAGGTGGAAGCTTAAGACGCGGAGATCACCTTCCTCCCCAAAGATATATCACAAATACATCTATACGTGGAATTGCTCCTATAGAACACCCACTGAACGCTGGCAGAAGACCTCAGACCTCCCAAAAGGCAAGAAACTCCCAAACGTACCTGGGTAGGTCAAAAGAAAAAAGAAAAAACAGAGACAAAACAATAGGGACGGGACCTGCACCAGTGGGAGGGAGCTGTGAAGGAGGAAAGGTTTCCACACACTAGGAAGCCCCTTTGCTGGCAGAGACTGGGTGTGTCGGAGTGGGAAAGCTTCAAAGCAGTGGAGAAGAGAGCAGCAACAGGGGTGCAGAGGGCAAAGCAGAGAGATTCCCGCATAGAGGATCTGTGCCGACCAGCACTCACCAGACCCAGAGGCTTGTCTGCTCCTCCACTGGTGTGGGCGGGGTCTGGAAGCTGAGGCTCGGGCTTCCGTTGGATCGCAGGGAGAGGACTGGCGGCGTGAACACAGCCTGAAGGGGTTAGTGCACCACGGCTAGCTGGGAGGGAGTCTGGGAAAAAGTCTGGACCTGCCGAAGAGGCAAGAGACTTTCTTGCCTCTTTGTTTCCTGGTGCGCGAGGAGAGGGGATTAAAAGCGATGCTTAAAGGAGCTCCAGAGATGGGCGTGACCGTGGCTAATAGCACGGACCCCAGAGACGGGCATGAGATGCTAAGGATGCTGCTGCAGCCACCAAGAAGCCTGTGTGCGAGCACAGGTCACTCTCCACATCTCCCCTCCCAGGAGCCTGTGCAGCCCGCCACTACCAAGGTCCCGGCATCCAGGGACAACTTCACCGGGAGAACGCATGGCACGCCTCAGGCTGCTGCAACGTCACGCTGACCTCTGACGCCACAGGCTCGTCCTGCACTCCATAGCCCTCCCTGCCCCCGGCCTGAGTGAGCCAGACCCCCAAGTCAGCAGCTCCTTTAACCCTGTCCTGTCTGAGCACAAAACAGTCTCCCTCCAGCGACCTACACACAGAGGTGGGGCCAAATCCAAAGCTGAGCCCCTGAGAGCTGTGAGAACAAAGAAGAGAAAGGGAAATCTCTCCCAGCAGCCTCAGAAGCAGTGGATTAAAGCTCCACAATCAACTTGATGTACCCTGCATCTGTGGAATACATGAATAGACAATGAATCATCCCAAACTGAGGAGGTGGACTTTGAGAGCAAGATTTATGATTTTTTCCCCTTTTCCTCTTTCTGTGAGTGTGTATGTGTATGCTTCTGTGTGAGATTTTGTCTGTATAGCTTTGCTTCCACCATTAGTCCTAGGGTTTTATCCGTCTGTTTTTTTAAAATATTTTTTTCTTAATAATTAATTTTAATTTTAATAACTTTACTATACTTTACCTTCTTTCTTTCTTTCTTTCCTCCCTTCACTCCTTTAGACAAAAAATCATCCCAAAGTGAGGAGGTGGACTTTGAGAGCAAGGTTTATGATTTTTTCCCCTTTACCTCTTTTTGTGAGGGTGTATGCTTCTGTGTAAGGGTTTGTCTGTATAGCTTTGCTTCCACCATTTGTCCTAAGGTTCTATCTGTCCCCATTTTTTTTTCTAAATAATTATTTTTTAATTTAATAACAATATTATACTTTATTTTATTTACTGTATCTTCTTTCTTTCTTTCATTTATCCTTCCTTCCCTCCCTCCTTCCTTCCTTCCTCCCTCCCTCTCTACCTCCCTCCTTTCTTTCCTTCTTTATTTTATTTACTGTATCTTCTTTCTTTCTTTCATTTATCCTTCCTTCCCTCCCTCCTTCCTTCCTTCCTCCCTCCCTCCCTCCCTCCCTCCTTTCTTTCCTTTTTTCCTTCTTTTCTTCTTCCTGCCTTCCTTCCTTCCTTCCCTCCTTTCCTTCTTTCTGTCCTCATACTTCTACTAATTCTCTCTACTTTTTCTCCCTTTTATTCTGAGCCATGTGGATGAAAGGCTCTTGGTGCTGCAGCCAGGAGTCAGTGCTGTGCCTCTGAGGTGGGAGAGCCAACTTCAGGGCACTGGTCAACAAGAGACCTCCCAGCTACACATAATATCAATTGGCGAAAATTTCCCAGAGATCTCCATCTCAACACCAGCACCAAGCTTCACTCAACAACCAGCAAGCTACACTGCTGGACGACCTATGCCAAACAACTAGCAAAACAGGAACACAACCCCACCCATTAGCAGAGAGGATGCCTAAAATCATAATAAGTCCACAGACACCCCAAAACACAACACCAGACGTGGACCTGCCCACTAGAGAGACAAGATAAAAGCCTCAGCCACCAGAACACAGGCACTAGACCCCTCCACCAGGAAGCCTACGCAACACACTGAACCAACCTTAGCCACTGGGGACAGACATCAAAAACAACAGGAACTACAGACCTGCAGCCTGCAAAAAGGAGACCCAAAACACAGTAAGATAAGCCAAAGGAGAAGACAGAGAAACACACAGCAGATCAAGGAGCAATATAAAAACGCACCAGACCAAACAAATGAAGAGGAAATAGGCAGTCTACCTGAAAAATAATTCAGAATAATGACAGTAGAGATGATCCAAAATCTTGAAAATAGAATGGACAAAATGCAAGAAGCATTTAACAAGCATTTAGAAGAACTAAACATGAAACAAACAACGATGAACAGCACAATAAATGAAATGAAAAAGACTCTAGATGGAATCAATACCAGAATAACTGAGGCAGAAGAAAGGATAAGTGACATGGAAGATAAAATAGTGGAAATTACTGCAGAGCAGAATAAAGAAAAAAGAATGAAAAGAAGTGAGGACAGTCTCAGAGACCTCTGGGACAACATTAAATGCACCAACATTCGAATTATAGGGTTTCCAGAAGAAGAAGAGAAAAAGAAAGGGACTGAGAAAATATTTGAAGAGATTATAGTTGAAAACTTCCCTAATATGAGAAAGGAAATAGTTAATCAAGTCCAGGAAGCACAGAGAGTCCCATACAGGATAAATCCAAGGAGAAATAGGCCAAGATACATATTAATCAAACTGTCAAAAATTAAATACAAAGAAAGCATATTAAAAGCAGCCAGGGAAAAACAACAAATAACACACAAGGGAATCCCCATAAGGTTAACAGCTGATCTCTCTGCAAAAACTCTGCAGGCCAGAAGACAGTGGCAGGACATACTGAAAGTGAGGAAAGAGAAAAACCTGCAACCAAGATTACTCTATCAAGCAAGGATCTCATTCAGATTTGATGGAGAAATTAAAATCTTTACAGACAAACAAAAGCTGAGAGAGTTCAGCACCACCAAACCAGCTTTACAACAAATGCTAAAGGAACTTCTGTAGGCAAGAAACACAAGAGAAGGAAAAGACCTATGATAATGAACCCAAAACAATTTAGAAAATGGGAATAGGAACGTACATATCGATAATTACCTTAAATGTAAATGGACTAAATTCTCCCACCAAAACACACAGATTGGCTGAATGGATACAAAAACAAGACCCATATATATGCTGTCTACAAGAGACCCACTCCAGACCTAGAGACACATACAGACTGAAAGTAAGGGAATGGAAAAAGATATTCCATGCAAATGGAAACCAAAAGAAAGCTGTAGAAGCAATTCTCATATCAGACAAAATAGACCTTAAAATAAAGACTATTAGAAGAGACAAAGAAAGACACTACATAATGATCAAGGGATCGATCCAAGAAGAAGATATAACAATTGTAAATATTTATGCATCCAACATAGGAGCACCTCAATACATAAAGCAAATACAGCCATAAAATGGGAAATCAACAGTAATACATTCATAGTAGGGGAATTTAACACCCCACTTTCACCCATCGACAGATCATCCAAAATGAAAATAAATAAGGAAACACAAGCTTTAAATGACACATTAAACAAGATGGACTTAATTGATATTTATAGGACACTCCATCCAAAAACAACAGAATACACATTTTTCTCAAGTGCTCATGGAACATTCTCCAGGAGAGATCATATCTTGGGTCACAAATCAAGCCTTGGTAAATTTAAGAAAATTGATATTCTATCAAGTATCTTTTCCAAACACAATGCCCTGAGACTAGATATCAATTACAGGAAAAGGTCTGTAAAAAACAGAAACACATGGAGACTAAACAATACACTACTTAATAACAAAGTGATCACTAAAGAAATCAAAGAGGAAATTAAAAAATACCTAGAAACAAATGACAATGGAGGCACGATAACCCAAAACCTATGGGATGCAGCAAAAGCATTTCTAAGAGGGAAGTTTATAGCAATACAAGCCCACCTTAAGAAGCAGGAAACATCTCGAATAAACAACCTAACCTTGCACCTAAAGCAATTAGAGAAAGAAGAACAAAAAGACCCCGAAGTTAGCAGAAGGAAAGAAATCATAAAAATCAGATCAGAGAAAAATGAAAAATAAATAAAGGAAACAATAGCAAAGATCAATAAAACTAAAAGCTGGTTCTTTGAGAAGATAAACAAAATAGATAAACCATTAGCCAGACTCATCAAGAAAAAATGGGAGAAGACTCAAATCAATAGAATTAGAAATGAAAAAGGAGAAGTGACAACTGACACTGCAGAAATACAAAAGATCATGAGAGATTACTACAAGCAACTCTATGCCAATAAAATGGACAACCTGGAAGAAATGGACAAACTCTTAGAAATGCACAACCTGCCAAGACTGAATCAGGAAGAAATAGAAAATATGAACAGACAAATCACAAGCACTGAAATTGAAACTGTGATTAAAAATCTGGCAACAAACAGAAGCCCAGGACCAGATGGCTTCGCAGGCGAATTCTATCAAACATTTAGAGAAGAGCTAACACCTATCCTTCTCAAACTCTTCCAAAATATAGCAGAGGGGGGAACACTCCCAAATTCCTTCTATGAGGCCACCATCACCTTGATACCAAAACCAGACAAGGATGTCACAAAGAAAGAAAACTACAGGCCAGTATCACTGATGAACACAGATGCAAAAATCCTCCACAAAATACTAGCAAACAGAATCCAACAGCACATTAAAAGGATCATACACCATGATCAAGTTGGGTTTATTCCAGGAATGCAAGGATTCTTCAATATACGCAAATCTATCAATGTGATAAACCATATTAACAAATTGAAGGAGAAAAACCATATGATCATCTCAATAGATGCAGAGAAAGCTTTTGACAAAATTCAACACCCATTTATGATAAAAACCCTCCATAAAGTAGGCATAGCGGGAACTTTTCTCAACATAATAAAGGCCATATATGACAAGCCCACAGCAAACATCATCCTCAATGGTGAAAAACTCAAAGCATTTCCACTAAGATCAGGAACAAGACAAGGTTCCTCACTCTCACCATTCTTATTCAACATAGTTTTGGAAGTTTTAGCCACAGCAATCATAGAGGAAAAGGAAATAAAAGGAATCCAAATTGGAAAAGAAGAAGTAAAGCTGTCACTGTTTGCAGATGACATGATACTATACATAGAGGATCCTAAAGATGCTACCAGAAAACTACTAGAGCTAATCAATGTATTTGGTAAAGTTGCAGGATACAAAATTAATGCACAGATATCTCTGGCCTTCCTATACACTAATGATGAAAAATCTGAAAGTGAAATCAAGAAAACACTCCCATTTACCATTGCAACAAAAAGAATAAAATATCTAGGAATAAACCTACCTTAGGAGACAAAAGACCTATATGCAGAAAATTATAAGACACTTGTTAAAGAAATTAAAGATGATACAAATAGGTGGAGAGATATACCATGTTCTTGGATTGGAAGAATTAGCATTGTGAAAATGACTCTACTACCCAAAACAATCTACAGATTCAATGCAATCCCTATCAATCTACCACTGGCATTTTTCACAGAACTAGAACAAAAACATTCAAAATTTGTATGGAAACACAAAAGACCCCAAATAGCCAAAGAATCTTGAGAACGAAAAATTGAGCTGGAGGAATCAGGCTCCCTGACTTCAGACTATACTACAAATCTACAGTAATCAAGACAGTATGGTACTGGCACAAAAACAGAAAGATACATCATTGGAACAGGGTAGAAATCCCAGAGATAAACCCACGCATATATGGTCACCTTATCTTTGATAAAGGTGGCAGGAATGTACAGTGGAGAAAGGACAGCCTCTTCAATAAATCGTGGTGGGAATACGGGACAGGTACATGTAAAAGTATGAGAGTAGATCACTCCCTAACACCATTCACAAAAATAAGCTCAAAATGGATTAAAGACCTAAATGTAAGGCCAGAAACTATCAAACTCTTAGAGGAAAACATAGGCAGAAGTCTCTATGACATAAATCACAGCAAGATCCTTTTTGACCCACCTCCTAGAGAAATGGAAATAAAAACAAAAATAAACAAATGGGACCTAATGAAACTTCAAAGCTTTTGCACAGCAAAGGAAACCATAAACAAGACCAAAAGACAACCCTCAGAATGGGAGAAAATATTTGCAAATGAAACAACTGACAAAGGATTAATTTCCAAAATTTACAAGCAGCTCATGCAGCTCAATAACAAAAAAACAAACAACCCAATCAAAAAATGGGCAGAAGTCCCAAATAGACATTTCTCCAAAGAAGATATACAGACTGCCAACAAACACATGAAAGAATGCTCAACATCATTAATCATTAGAGAAATGCAAATCAAAACTACAATGAGATATCATCTCACACCAGTCAGAATGGCCATCATCAAAAAATATAGTAACAATAAATGCTGGAGAGGGTGTGGAGAAAAGGGAACACTCTTGCACTGCTGGTGGGAATATGAGTTGGTTCAGCCAGTATGGAGAACAGTATGGAGGTTCCTTTAAAAACTACAAATAGAACTACCATACGACCCAGCAATCCCACTACTGGGCATATACCCTGAGAAAACCAAAATTCCAAAAGAGTCATGTATCAAAATGTTCATTGCAGCTCTATTTACAACAGCCCGGAGATGGAAACAACCTAAGTGCCCAACATCAGATGAATGGATAAAGAAGATGTGGCACATATATACAATGGAATAGTACTCAGCCATTAAAAGAAATGAAATTGAGCTATTTGTAATGAGGTAGATAGACCTACAGTCTCTCATACAGAGTGAAGTAAGTCAGAGAGAGTAAGACAAATACCATATGCTAACATATATATATGGATTTTAAGAAAAATAAATGTCATGAAGAACCTAGGGGTAAGGCAGGAATAAAGACACTGACCTACTAGAGAAAGGAATTCTGGATATGGGGAGGGGGAAGGGTGAGGTGTGACAAAGCAAGAGAGAGGCATGGACATATATACACTACCAAACGTAAGGTAGATAGCTAGTGGGAAGCAGCCGCATAGCACAGGGAGATCACCTCGGTGCTTTGTGACCACCTGGAGGGGTTGGATAGGGAGGGTGGGAGGGAGGGTGACGCAAGAGGGAAGAAATATGGGAACATATGTATATGTAAAATTGATTCACTCTGTTATAAAGCAGAAACTAACCATTGTAAAGCAATTATACCCCAAAAAAGATGTTTAAAAAAATGTCATAATAGTCAAAATGCAGCCTTACAGAAAGCATCAGCTTTATGATTAAGGTATCAAGCTACTAATTATTCAGGGAAAGGTTATCTGTTTGCCCAGACTTACATGTTAGAGGCAGCACTGTGAGTCATGGAGGATTTGGTTTTTCCAACCAGAAAAGCCAGAATAGGTTTTAAGGGCAGAATCACTTAGGACTGGCAGAGACCCTACTAAAATAACTTAAACATGCAAGGGTTTATTTTCTTACATGAATAGAGTCAGGGAATAGGTTGTACAGTACTGGTATGGCAGTCCTACAAAGTCCTCAGAGGCTTGGATTCCTTCTGGCCTACAGCATTTCCATCCCTAGGGTGTAACCGTCATATTGATAGTCCAAGATGGTGGCTGCCTTCATATAGCTATATTATTGTGCCCATTATGAACATTAAAGGAACTTAGGCCCCCTGCCTCTGTCTGTTTTTTTGTTTTTGTTTTTTGTTGGTCATCATCGTACTAGTCAAAATGTTCTCTAACACCACCAAGTAGTTTGTAAGAATTAATAGCTATTAACAAGGAAACGTGTAGGAGAAAACTTCCTTAAAATAAATAATGAAACTCTGATGGAAATGTTGGTTTGTATGATTTAATCTTTAAAGACCACTGAACCATCTAGTATTTCTCCCTAATTTTATAGGGAAGGAAACCAAGGTATAGAGAAGGGCCATATAGCTAGCTGGTCCTTTGGGGGTAGTTTGCTTGGGTGCCACAAGTTGGAACATGCCACTGTAGACACAGTATAGGTTTAGAGACAATTCAGTGGTCAGTGAAGTACAGTACATAAGAGTGCCCACCATCTGTGTGACCTCGAGGGAGTTACTTTTTAAAGCCCCTATTTCCTCATCTTAAAGTGGGAGTGATAATAGTACTTACCCTTAAAGGATTGTTATGAAGACCAGAGGGATTATATTACGAATCGCTAAGACAGTGAGTAGCACATATTAAGTGGCATGTAAATGATTGTTTAGAAAAAAAAATAAACTTTTATTAGAAGAGAAAATGACCCCTGGGTCTGTAAGATTGGAATTTTCTTATTCTACCCCATTTTTTGTCAATAATATAATAATAATACAATATAATAACATTTTATCGGGCCTGAGTACTTTATAGCTTATCAAATAATTTTATGTGTATTATATAATTTGGCTTGCACAGAATCCTGTGAGATGGATCCTATTAGGTCCTTTTTAAGCTAAAGATGCTAAGGGTCTGAGAAGCAAAGTGATTTGTTTAATCTCAAACATCTAGTAAGTGACAAAGCCTAATGCACATTCCTACTAGTACTATTATTGTTATAATTTTTATAGCACTTACCATGTGCCAAGCAGTGTACTGCAGTTTTTAAAAAATGTTAGCTCTAACCCTCTTAGCAAGCCTATAAGGTATTTTTCCTATTTTATAGGTGTCAAAAGTGAGGCCCAGAGGGGTTAAATAACTTGCCTCAAGTCCCATAACTAATTAATGGAATTATCAGAAGTCAAAACAAGGTCTGCTTGAGACCAAAGCCCTTGTCCTTTTTTGCTCTAACACACTAACTCTTATTACTATCTTCCAGAAGAAAGGATGGATTGCTGGTTCCTTGGCTGTGAGGGCTTTGATAAGGATTGTGTCTTTCCATTTTTATATTCCTTGATCACAGGGCCTGGCACCAAGCCCAGTGTCTGGCATGATGAATATGAACTGATCTAAATGGAACTGGTCCCTTGTTGGCCATCTCTCTTCCCTCTAGTGAGGTAAGAAGATAAGTAGCTAGAAACCTGGCTGCTGGCTCAGCTACAGCTTGGTACCAGGTCTCTATTGAACGTCATTTCTAAAGTTCTTTAGTTTCTTCTCCATCACCGGATGTCATCAGATATCACTGCCTTTGCAGTTTTTGGCGCTTCATTGGGAAACTGCTCAATGCTATGATTTTGCTCGTCCATAGTAGAACAAGGGCTCAGTAATGCAATGATAATTGAGTTGTTAGTGAAAACAGGCTTTGATGAAATAGAAACCTCAGTTCTTTGCCAGTTGGGAACATTCAGTACTGGGGCTGCGGGGAGCATGATGGATGGATTCAGCTGTGCTATCAATGATTAAAAAGAATTGTATGAAGAGGAGGATGGACAATGTTCAGAGAGTAATGAGACTCTAAACTTTAAACAGTCCTTGGGCACTTGATAGACAAATGGGGGCTGGAAGGTAATGACTTAGGTAGATTTTACCCAAAGGGAGGGTCGAGCTCACTCATTCTCAATCATACAGATGAGGACGCTGACTTGGATATGGCAATGGCTAATATAAAGTTGTAAAACAAGTTGGCAGCAAGTCTCAGCCTGGCACCCAGACTCTTCATGCTCCATCTAGGGCTCTTTTCCTACAAGATTCGTGATTGATTGGCTGTAGGGGGTGACGAGAATGCCCTGAGGATGACCCCTATGCTTCCAGCTCTAATGCTGGGGGAAGGAGGAAAAGAAGTAAGCAAGGGATTTTTGTTTGGCAAGTTTACTTATGCAACTAGTAAGGTATTGGTTTTGTTTTGTTTTGTTTGCGGTACACGGGCCTCTCACTGTTGCGGCCTCTCCCGTTGCGGAGCACAGGCTCCGGACGCACAGGCTCAGCGGCCATGGCTCACAGGCCCAGCCGCTCCGCGGCATGTGGGATCTTCCCAGACCGGGGCACGAACCCGTGTCCCCTACATTGGCAGGCAGACCCTCAACCACTGCGCCACCAGGGAAGCCCGAGGTATTGGTTTTTATTGTAAGCTATTGGTGACCCCAATGGTGACGTGTCAATGGAGAAAGGTTAGCCATATTGTCCTGGGTTGAGGGTGAAAGGGAATTGAGGTAGTAGAGGCAACTAGTGCAGATTACACTTCCAGTACATTTGGTAAAGGAAAAAAACCGAGGAAAGGTGGGACCTGAAAGGGGAAAATAAGAGTTTGTTTTCTATTTTGTAAGGATTTCTAAGACTTAAGTTTGTTTTTAGGCTGAGGGGAAGAAGATAGAGTAGAGATAATTGAAGACAGGTATTAAAGGGGATACCTGATGGAGGGGAAGGAATCTTGTCCACAGGGCAGTGGGCTAGTTCTGGAGGTGAGAAAGGACATGTGAGGGAAGGAAATAAGGCACGAGTGCTGTTATATTTAAATTTAGAGGAGGAGGGGCTTTTGGTACTAGTGTTGAAAGCCTTTCATATTCTCTGTGTAGTAGTAAACATTCATTGATAAATTGGGTTGGACTTTAATAAGTTTTGCATTGCTCACAGAAGAGTCAAGATCAGACAACACTGTCACATAAGAACATAAAGATAAAGGAATAATGTATGAGTTAGACAAATTACTATTTTTCTTTTGGAAATGAAGCATGGACAATAGGGATAACACCTGGCTTTGCTAATTGTTTTTTCTCATTTGGGAACAGAAGTGGACAGTTGATCTTTAGCTAGGATACCTATGGATGTGTACACATAACTGATGTTTTTGCATGCTTGTTAAACCTACTAGAAAACTGCCTCTTGCCAGATCATTGCCATTCCCTGATCGATCTTGGGCTCCTAATCAGTCAAGACCACTGTGGTGAATTCCAGCTCTCTTCCCATCCTCTGCTGAAATGCAGCCACCTCTGAGATGTAGTGTGAAACTCATCATGACAGAGCCAGGAAATTGTCTCCTCCTGGAAAGGACAACCTGATGAAACTGGTGTTTCCAGGCTGAAATCTCTGTCTTCCCTGGGACTGAGAAGAGTGTGGACTTCCAGTTGTCCTTTTCTGAGCCCTCCATCCCACTGTCCCATGATTTCAGCCACATGTCGTGAGGTATCCAGTCAGATTAAAGTCCCATCTGTGAAGCTTGTAAGGCCTGGTGTTACAGTAGAAAGAGTTTCAGTTTGGAAATGGATGTACCTGGGTTTAAGTATTGGCTCCATCACAGAATACCTGAGCCTCTAGTGGAAACTCATTTGATCTCTCTGTGTGTCAATATACTTCTAAGTAAAAGGAGATGATAATGTCTCCCTTGGTTACTTCAAAGGTTCACTGAGAGAATTACATAGACCACTGAATATAAAAGGTGATATATACATTAAGGTGCTTTTATTAAGAACTGGGAGGAGACTGTCATTTCTTGAATACCATTTGTGTGCTAGATGTCGCACTAGGTACTTTACTTTCATGGTCATATTTCATGTTTGGAGGTTAGTGTTATTCCCACTTACAGATGATGAAAGTTATCCAAGGGTGGGGTGACCCCTTAACCTTTTTCTCTTGGGAGAGTCCTGAGTCATGCTTACTGTCCCAGAGCAATCATTAATAAACTTCTCTTTCACTCTGAAAAATTTGGGATACAAATTATATGGTCACCCTGTGTGAGGCTGGGTAAAATTCTGTCTTTCTTCTTCTGAAGGTGAAGGTAGGAGGAATTTGTTCGGAATGATTTTCTTTGTTCTATTTCTGCCCTGCAACAGGGCTACACTCTTATACCACAAGAGCATGAGAGAGACTCCCTGCTAATCTGCTGAGCCCTATCTGGGCTCTCTTAGCAAGGCCCCTGCCTGGGCTTTCTTAGCAAGGCCAGTTCATCAAAGAATAAAAGTCAAGAAATGAAGCTATAGTAGGAGAGAACCATTTTGTTATATGTATGTTGGATTCATTTATTCATATATTTCATTCATTTACTCATTTACTGACTGCTTACTACTTGCAAAGCCCAGTGGCATGTAAGAAAGTGGGAGGAAGTTGAGCAATCAAATCCTGTCATCAAAAAGCTTACAGTCTGAAGGGAAGAAGCAATGAACTAAGATGCAAAGCTGTAAGTGCCGAGTTAAGGGAGTGGTCAGGGAATGCATAATTGAGATTTGGGGAGAGAGACCACTTCCTGTTTAGATTATTTTGGGAAAGATTCTTTATGGGAGGTGAACTTAGGGCTAACTTGAAGATTTGTTAAGATGTGAACCCACGCAAAACGGGGAGAGAGGGCTGTCAGGCAGATGAATCACCAAAAGCAAGGCAGGACTTCTTAAAATCAGGTGCCAGGAGCAGTTCAGTTTTATTAAAATGGAGACTATATAAAAGGAAGTGGGGTAAAAATAAAGTGAGAATATTTGGTTGGGGCTACACCATGGATGGTATGCATACTGGACTAAAACTTTTTAAATTTTAATCAGTTTGTAGTAGATATACATGTAAGATAAACTATTTAAGTTTATTTATCTATCTATTTTTATTTGTAGCAGGACGGTGAAATGATCAAATCTGGTAGCTCAGTGGAGATGGACGCAGGTAGAGAGAGATCAAAGACATGGAGACTGTTGTTGAGTGTGTTGCCTCAATAAGAAAATAGAAAGAGAATAGTAAAATTAATCCTAATTCTAATATTTTGCAGGGTATTGTGATTTTTGTTTATGTACACATGGACCATGAAATATTGGGCATGGTGTGATTAAGCCTAATGGCTGCTGAGGAGATATTTAGTGGTGTGACCCAGGAAATATCATGTGTCTGTAAATGGGGATCTTTTACAATTCAGACTCTGAAGGAAGGGACTTTTTGAGTCAAAAGGGGATTAAGCTCCCACATATAATCCATAGTGTAGAGAACATTGATCAGAGCAGAGACCTGGCAGCTGCTAAAAGGAATATGAATATAGAATTCTCTGGTCAAAGTGACAGAGCTGTAGCTTCACCCAACATTCTGATTAACAGGCTGAGCAGTGGTTCTCAAAAACTCTGTGTATAAACATTAAAAACTTCTTAATAATAAAAATGGTAGCAATTGCAGTTGGTTTCTCAAGAAACAAACAAACAGCAGAAATAAAACCTAACAGTAATTCTACAGATCTGTTAGTTAAAACTGGAGTTGAGTCAACTGAAGACCGTAGTCAACCTAAGACCCCAATGATAAAGCTCTGGGAACAATGCATTCTTTCTGAAAATTGCTAGAATTCCAGCCATTTGAGATTGTATGCACACAGTTAGAACTTTGTGTTTAGTAGAAATAGCCAGACTTTTCTGGTAACCACTGAATTAAAGAGTTCAGTACATTTTAGCAACGTACTAATTTTAATCCCAATTTTAGTAATCTTTCATAACTCAGTAGGTAACCAGTAAGTAGTCCTTGATACACAAGGATATGAAAAATCTATGGAATAGTGTAATTGCCAAGTAGAAATAGTTCATTTCTCATTAGGGGCCACTTTGGAATGAAACATGTTGGCAGCATTTTTTATAGTAATTTAGGGGGAAGTGCTGCCTCCATAGAAATAATTGTAAACAGTCAGTTATTTGATCAAGAATATAAGCAAAGAATAAGGCTTAGAAATGGAAGTCCTAGAAATAAAAAAGAAACACTCATACAACCCAGGTCAAATGGTGTGAGAGACACAGTCAATGTCAGACACCCTAAAGAGCATCTGGACCTTCAGGGCATAACAACTTTCCTGCAGCCAGTCTGGGCGGGCATCCTCTCCAGCCTCTGTGCAGTTTGAGGACTGACATCAGAACCTATTACCTGTCCCATAATAGAGTAAGCAAGTGTAGCTCATTTTAGAGCATGGGCTTGGCTATGCTCAACAAATATCTTGCCATCTTCATAAAACTACAATCTAAAACAAGAAAAAAAACCAAACAAACAAAAAACTGTTCTTGTGATATAAGAAGAGTCCTCTTATCAGATATGATTGGGACCAGTAGTTGGCTGGTTTTTTTGAAAAGTTGGTTCAAGTGGGGATAAAATGATACAGGTAAACCATAAACATTTAATTTTAATATAGAGAACATACGTGTATATGCCTTTGCCAATATTTTGATGATACGTCAAAGCCTTTCTTTGGGGATGGTTCACTGACAGTAGTCATTCTTCATAAACCATAGCCATGATGCACAATCTACAGTTCCAGTTCTTCTCTTTTTTTTTTTTTTTTTTTTTGTTTGCTGTACGCGGGCCTCTCACTGTTGTGGCCTCTCCCGTTGCGGAGCACAGGCTCCGGACGCGCAGGCTCAGCGGCCATGGCTCACGGGCCCAGCTGCTCTGTGGCATGTGGGATCTTCCCGGACCGGGGCACGAACCCGTGTCCCCTGCATCGGCAGGTGGACTCTCAACCACTGCACCACCAGGGCAGCCCCAGTTCTTCTCTCTTTAATGTGGAATAAGAATTTAAAAACATTTGTGAAGTGACTTGGGCATAGAATACTTCTAGATTTTTATGATTTTCCCTCCAATTATTGACAGTCATCTCGCTCACACCTATTTCCAAAGCATTTACTTAGTGATTCATCAAAGTATTCAAATTATTTTTCATAGAAGCAACTTCTGTTGCATTCATATTTTATTGGATTCCAAAAATATTTAAATTATGTCATTTTGCTCGTAAGTACAGTTGGCATAAATACATTTGGATGCAAACCCAGGTGACTCTTGGTAAACCAATATCAGATTGGTGGCGTGTGCTGGGGGGTAGCCTGATGTCTGTTCTGTGTGCTTTTGTTGTCTGTCCATCTGTTTTACAGAAAGATTGGGGAGTATGATTAACTTAGCAAGGAGGTTAGATGGAGGGTACTCAAGATGGGTATATAGGTCCCTGTACTTGGTATGCTCCTCTACCTGAAACCTTAAACATCCTAGTGCCTTGAGTAGGCAACCCAGCTGAGTACCCCACCACCACCTTACAGAATGTTTTTGGAATGAGTATTATTCCTGTCTGGGTGAGTGGCATGTTATAAATATTGTGATTTTTAACTGCCAAGTGGAAAGTTTCTTGAGTTCTTAATATTCCTTTTTATACCCTTAGCTCCTAGCTGAGGGCTCTGTAAAAATGGTAGGTGCTTGGTATGTGTTGGTTTGATGATGATTGAGTGGCTTCTGAATACCTCCTGCTTAAAAGAAAATTTTCAAAACTTTTAAAATACCTTTCAGAATTGGAGTGAAGGTCTAATTATCCCTATGTTGTAGGTGAAATAAAAGAGGCTGAAGTATCAGGGGATTTACTCAGGATCACCAGAGTAAGCAGAGGGAGTGGAAATGCCTTCTATTTTAATTGCCACACCAGTATCTTTTAGCGGTGTCTCTCTTAGGAGCATAAATCTCATGTGGCTTACCCTGGGTTTGAACCTGGCACTTTCAGTTACTAGCTGTGTGATTCTGGGCAGGTAACATGCTATGTATACAGTGTTTCTGAGCTTGATTTTATCTACATGTGAACTAGGGATATGAATACTTGCCTTGCAGAGTGTTGTGAGGACTAAAAGGGATAATGCAGGTAAAGTGCTCAGCACACTGTCTTGCCATAGAATAGATGCTCAATAAGTGATTTTTTTGCTAATTAATAAATAACAATGTTTCAATGCTGACCTAAAAGGAAAGAACTTTACACCAACAGTGACTATCAAGTCTCCAAGAGATTTCTCTTCTTCAGTGGATCACAGACCACTGTCCCACTCCATCACTTTCCCAGGCCATTCTGGAGTTGTGCTATTTCTGATTGAACCATGCA
Source organism: Delphinapterus leucas (assembly GCF_059928025.1). Classification (NCBI taxonomy): domain Eukaryota; kingdom Metazoa; phylum Chordata; class Mammalia; order Artiodactyla; family Monodontidae; genus Delphinapterus; species Delphinapterus leucas. Next base: position 81,104,331 of record NC_143150.1, on the reverse strand, counting down.
TAAGTTTTCTTTAGTTTCACACACTGTAAAGAACTGGAACACTTATTTATTTTTGAGAAGCTGTAACCTTCTTGGTGGGCCCTGGCAGGTCTGAAAACATAATTAGTGCCTACCTACCAGAAAAATGAGGTTCACCTGTAGCCTGGAAGGGTTAGATTGAGGTAGCTGTCCAGACTGAGTAAAGACTGCAGCTGAATTAAACTTAACTTTGCTATTTATCGTTCTCTAGGACATTGTGAAAATAGAAACCAAGAATGCTGTGCAATGAGAAAATACAAGTATAAAGCTAAAGCAGGAAGTTAGCTAAAGACAATGAAAACACCAGCTCTTGTTCCCATCTCTGGTGAACACCCCTCACCCTTCACATGAAATCTTCACTCTACCTCTTTTCCTAAACATCTCACCCTGACCCTCAAACAGTTCAGTGAAAAGTTAGTCATCACATGACCAATAATTGATAACTCATAGTATAAATTTACAATTGTACTCATCATACTTCAGTTTTTCTCCACTTCTTCTTCTGTCTCCTCCTCCTCCTTCTCTCCTTTTCTTTCTCCTCTCCTTCATCTTCTAATATCTTCTTTTATTCTAGAGTTGTGCTCTGTGGTAGCCATGAGCCATATGTGGCTATTTAACTTAAATCAATTAAATTTAAATAAACTTAAACATTCCTTTACCCAGTCCCATTTCAAAGATTCAATAGCCACATGTGGCTAGAGGCTACTGTGTTGGATAGTGCAGATATTGAATATTTCTATTATTGTACAAAGTTCCATTGAATGAAGCTATACTGGAGTATAAGCTCCTTGAGAGTAGGGACCATGTCAAATTTACTTCTCCATATGCAGAAACTAGCAAGATGCCTGGAGGTTAATGAAGCCTTGAGGGAATGAATGAAACTTAGCTAAGACTGAGGACTCTGACTAGTATGTTTGAATTCCTAGTACCCAGGTTTTTCAAGAAAAATACTAACTTCCAATTCCCTTCCAACATCCCAAAATGTATCAAATCCACAAATGCTAGGATAGAAGCAGAAGAAATAATTTGGATAGATTCTTCCATTCCTACTTTAATAATGCTTCTTAAATGAATTTTCCAAAGCTGATAGAGTCTTGAACAAAATATGAGTGAAAGGAAGGGAGAATGAAGACAGGTTCTTTACCTTAGAAGGATGTCATTTGTAGTCCCACATCTGTTATAAGAGGCTTATTTACGGGGAGAAGTTTTTGAAATTCTGAAACCGTGTTTTGACAGTTGGTCGCTGAGGTAGCTGAGCTTATCTTTGCCAAAGATTTCATCATTTTTGAGGGAAATGAAATATGCCACCATTCCCTGAAGGAGGCCAAACATTAAGTGGATTCGTGTAAGCTTTTGAGACAAGAGTTTTAGAATCCTTTGCAGATGTAGTGAGATTAGGATCAATGTAGAATATACTATCATTAGGAATCAGTTTCTATGTGAACTCACGTTAGGCCATTTAAAAGCACTGTTCTCCTTTCCAAGATGATGCCAAAGTCAGGAAAGATCACAAAACTCTCCAGGGTCCTAGAGCTAATTAGCCATCAATTCCTGTTGGAACCCAGATCTTCTAACTCCAAGTTCAGGGCTCCTTTCTTTATGCAAGAATTTTCTAAACTCATCTGAATTACTTGGGATCTTCTGTTAAAAATAGCCAGAATTGCTGAATCAGAAACTCTAGCAGTCCCACCCCCTGCGCCCAGAACGGAGCCCACGTTTCCACAGAGCTGGAACTCCCGGCTTGGTGTCTCTTCCCTCCGCCATCACGGAACTGCCCCGGAGCCTGAGGGGAGGGCGGCCTTACTGAGGCTTCCAGCTCTGGAGGGGCCCCGGAGGCTGAAGCTGTGACAGCCCTGGGGACGGCGGGTGGGGTGTTTCAACAAGTATCTTAAAGACAAAATGGAAAAACAAGGAGGTTTGTGCTTGAGATCATGTTGATGTGAAACCAGGGATGGCCACCTTGTCCCAGAATCATCGTACCTGATAGGACGAGGGGAAGATGGCGGAAGAGTAAGACGCAGAGATAACCTTCCTCCCCACAGATACACCAGAAATACATCTACACGTGGAACAACTCCTACAGAACACCTACTGAACACTGGCAGAAGACCTCAGACTTCCCAAAAGGCAAGAAACTCCCCACGTACCTGGGTAGGGCAAAAGAAAAAAGAATGAACAGAGACAACAAGATAGGGATGGGACCTGCAAGAGTAGGAGGGAGCTGTGAAGGAGGAAAGGTTTCCACACACTAGGAAGCCCCTTCATGGGCAGAGACTGCGGGTGGCAGAAGGGGAAAGCTTCGGAGCCGTGGAGGAGAGCACAGCAACAGGGGTGCGGAGGGCAAAGCGGAGAGATTCCTGCACAGAGGATTGGTGCTGACCGGCACTCACCAGACCAAGAGGCTTGTCTGCTCACCCGCCAGGGCGGGAGGGGCCGGGAGCTGAGGCTCTGGCTTCGGTCGGATCCCAGGGAGAGGACTGGGGTTGGCGGCATGAACACAGCCTGCAGGGGGTTACTGCATCACAGCTAGCCGGGAGGGAGTCTGGGGAAAAATCTGGACCTGCCAAAGAGGCAAGAGACTTTTTCTTCCCTCTTTGTTTCCTGGTGCGCGAGGAGAGGGGATGAAGAACGCTGCTTAAAGGAGCTCCAGAGATGGGCATGAGCCTCGTCTAAAACCGTGCACCAAGGAGACGGGCCTGCGACGCTAAGGGGGCTGCTGCAGCCAACAAGAAGCCTCTGTGCAAGCACAGGTCACTCTCCACAACTCCCCTCCCGGGAGACTGTGAAGCCCGCCACTGCCAGGGTCCCGGGATCCAGGGACAAATTCCCCGGGAGAACACATGGTGAGCCTCAGGCTGCTGCAACATCATGCCGGCCTCTGCCGCCGCAGGCTCTACCCGCACTCCGTACCCCTCCATCCGCCCGGCCTGAGTGAGCCAGAGTCCCTGAAGCAGCTGCTCCTTTAACCACATCCTGTCTGAGAGAAGAACAGACGCCCTCCTGCGACCTACACGCAGAGGCGGGGCCGAATACAAAGCTGAATCCCTGGAGCTGTGACAACAAAGAAGAGAAAGGGAAATCTCTCCCAGCCACCTCAGAAGCAGCGGATTAAAGCTCCACAATCAACTTGATGTGCCCTGCATCTGTGGAATATATAAATAGACAATGAATCATCCCAAATTGAGGAGGTGGACTTTCAGAGCAAGATTTATGATTTTTTCCCTTTTCCTCTTTTTGTGAGTGTGTATGTGTATGCTTCTCTGTGAGATTTTGTCTGTATAGCTTTGCTTCCAACATTTGTTCTAGGGTTCTATCCATCCATTTTTTTTTTAATTTTTTCTCTTTTTTTTCTCGTAATAATTATTTTTTATTTTAATAACTTTATTATATTTTATCTTACTTTATTTTATTGTACTTTATCGTCTTTCTTTCTTTTTCTCTTCCTTTCCTCCTTCCTTCCTTCCTGTCTCCATCCCTCCTTCCCCCTTTCTTTCTTTCTACTTCCACTAATTCTTTCTTTCTACCTTTTCTCCCTTTTATTCTGAGCCATGCGGATGACTGGCTCTTGGTGCTGCAGGCAGGAGTCAGTGCTGTGCCTCTGAGGTGGGAGAGCCAACTTCAGGACACTAGCCCACAACAGACCGACCAGCTCCACAAAATATCAAATGGCAAAAATCTCCCAGAGATCTCCATCTCAACACCAGCACCCAGCTTCACTCAACGACCAACAAGCTACAGTGCTGGACACCCTAAGCCAAACAACTAGCAAGACAGGAACACAACACAACCCATTAGCAGAGAGGCTGCCTAAAATCATAATAAGGCCACAGACATCCCAAAACACACCACCAGATGTGGACCTGGTCACCAGAAAGACAAGATCCACTCTCATCCACCAGAACACAGGCACAAGTCCCCTCCACCAGGAAACCTACACAACCCACTGAACCAACATTAGCCACTGGGGACAGACACCAAAAACAACAGGAACTACGAAACTGCAGCCTGCAAATGGTAGACCACAAACTCAGTAAGATAAGCAAAATGAGAAGACAGAAAAACACACAGCAGATGAAGGAACAAGATAAAAACCCAGCAGACCTAACAAATGAAGAGGAAATAGGCAGTCTACCTGAAAGACTATTCAGAATAATGATAGTAAAGATGATCCAAAATCTTGGAAATAGAATAGACAAAATGCAAGAAACATTTAACAAGGACTTAGAAGAAATAAAGATGAAAAAAGCAACAATGAACAACACAATAAATGAAATTAAAAATACTCTAGATGGGAGCAATAGCAGAATAACTGAGGCAGAAGAACGGATAAATGACCTGGAAGATAAAATAGTGGAAATAAGTACTGCAGTGCAGAATAAAGAAAAAATAATGAAAAGAACTGAGGACATTCACAGAGACTTCTGGGAAAACATTAAACGCACCAATATTCAAATTATAGGGGTTCCAGAAGAAGAAGAGAAAAAGAAAGAGACTGAGAAAATATTTGAAGAGATTATAGTTGAAAACTTCCCTAATATGGGACAGAAAATAGTTAATCAAGTCCAGGAAGCACAGAGAGTCCCATACAGGATAAATACAAAGAGAAATATGCCAAGACACATATTAATCAAACTGTCAAAAATTAAATACAAAGAAAACATATTAAACGCAGCATGGGAAAAACAACAAATAAAACACAAGGGAATCCCCATAAGGTTAACAGCTGATCTTTCAGCAGAAACTCTGCAAGCCAGAAAGGACTGGCAGGACATATTTAAAGTGATGAAAGAGAAAAACCTGCAACCAAGATTACTCTACCCAAAAAGGATCTCATTCAGATTTGATGGAGAAATTAAAACCTTTACAGACAAGCAAAAGCTGAGAGAGTTCAGCACCACCAAACCAGCTTTACAACAAATGCTAAAGGAACTTCTCTAGACAAGAAACACAAGAGAAGGAAAAGACCTACAATAACGAACCCAAAATAATTAAGAAAATGGGAATAGGAACATACATATGGATAATTACCTTAAATGTAAATGGATTAAATGCTCCCACCAAAAGACACACATTGGCTGAATGGATACAAAAAAAAGACCCATATATATGCTGTCTACAAGAGACCAACTTCAGACCTAGAGACACATACGGACTGAAAGTAAGGGGATGGAAAAAGATATTTCATGCAAATGGAAACCAAAAGAAAGCTGGAGTAGCAATTCTCATATCAGACAAAATAGACCTTAAAATAAAGACTATTACAAGAGATAAAGAAGGACCCTACATAATCATCAAGGGATCGATCAAAGAAGAAGATATAACAATTGTAAATATATATGCACCCAACATAGGAGCACCTCAATATATAAGGCAAATACTAACAGCCATAAAAGAGGAAATCAACAGTAACACATTCATAGTAGGGGACTTTAACACCCCACTTTCACCAATGGACAGATCATCCAAACTGAAAATAAATAAGAAAACACAAGCTTTCAATGATACATTAAACAAGATGGACTTAATTGATATTTATAGGACATTCCATCCAAAAACAACAGATACACATTTTTCTCAAGTGCTCATGGAACATTCTCCAGGACAGATCATATCTTGGGTCACAAATCAAGCTTTAGTAAATTTAAGAAAATTGAAAATGTATCAAGTGTCTTTTCGGACCACAATGTTATGAGACTAGATATCAATTACAGGAAAAATCTGGAAAAAATACAAACACATGGAGGCTAAACAATACACTACTTAATAACGAAGTGATCACTGAAGAAATCAAAGAAGAAATAAAAAAATACATAGAAACAAATGACAATGGAGAAAAGACGACCCAAAACCTATGGGATGCAGCAAAAGCAGTTCTAAGAGGGAAGTTTATAGCAATACAACTCTACCTCAAGAAAGAGGAAACATCTCAAATACAAAACCTAACCTTGCACCTAAAGCAATTAGAGAAAGAAGAAGAAAAAACCCCTCAAAGTTAGCAGAAGTAAAGAAATCATAAAAAAACAGATCAGAAATAAACGAAAAAGAAATGAAGGAAACGATAGCAAATATCAGTAAAACAAAAAGCTGCTTCTTTGAGAAGATAAACCAATTGATAAACCATTAGCCAGGCTAATCAAGAAGAAAAGGCAGAAGACTCTAATCAATAGAATTAGAAATGAAATAGGAGAAGTAACAACTGACATTGCAGAAATAAAAAAGATCATGAGAGATTATGACAAGCAACTCTATGCCAATAAACTGGACAACATGGAAGAAATGGAGAAGTTCTTCGACATGCACAACCTGCCAAGACTGAATCACGAGGAAATAGAAAATATGAACTGACAAATCACAAGCACTGAAATTGAAACTGTGATTAAAAATCTTCCAACAAACAAAATCCCAGGACCAGATGGCTTCACAGGCAAATTCTATCAAGCATTTAAAGAAGAGCTAACACCTTTCCTTCTCAAGCTCTTCCAAAATATAGCAGAGGGAGGAACAATCCCAAACTCATTCTATGAGGCCACCATCACGTTGATACCAAAACCAGACAAGGATGCCACAAAGAAAGAAAACTACAGGCCAATATCACTGATGAACATAGATGCAAATATCGTCAACAAAATACTAGCAAACAGAATCCAACAGCACATTAAAAAGATCATACACCATGATCAAGTGGGGTTTATTCCAGGAATGCAAGGAATCTTCAATATACACAAATCAATCAACATGATACACTATATTAACAAATTGAAGGAGAAAAACCATATGATCATCTCAATAGATGCAGAGAAAGCTTTTGACAGAATTCAACACCCATTTATGATAAAAACCCTCCAGAAAGTAGGTGTAGAGGGAACTTTCCTCAACATAATAAAGGTCATATATGACAAACACACATCTGACATCGTTCTCAATGGTGAAAACCTGAAAACATTTCCACTAAGATCAGGAGCAAGACAAGATTGCCCACTCTCACCACTCTTATTCAACATAGTTTTGGAAGTTTTAGCCACAGCAATCAGAGAAGAAAAGGAAATAAAAGGAATCCAATTTGGAAAAGAAGAAGTAAAGCTGCCACTGTTTGCAGATGACATGATACTATACATAGAGAATCCTAAAGATGCTACCAGAAAACTACTAGAGCTAATCAATGAATTCGGTAAAGTAGCAGGATACAAAATTAATGCACAGAAATCTCTGGCATTCCTGTACACTAATGATGAAAAATCTGAAAGTGAAATCAAGAAAACACTCCCATTTACCATTGCAACAAAAAGAATAAAATATCTAGGAATAAACCTACCTAAGGAGACAGAAGACCTGTATGCAGAAAATTATAAGACACTTGTTAAAGAAATTAAAGATGATACAAATAGATGGAGAGATATACCATGTTCTTGGATTTGAAGAATCAACATTGTGAAAATGGCTATACTACCCAAAGCAATCTACAGATTCAATGCAATCCCTATCAAACTACCACTGTCATTTTTCACAGAAATAGAACAAAAACATTCACAATTTGTATGGAAACACAAAAGACCCCGAATAGCCAAAGCAATTTTGAGAACGAAAACGGAGCTGGAGCAATCAGGCTCCCTGACTTCAGACTATACTACACAGCTAAAGTAATCAAGACAGTATGGTATTGGCACAAAAACAGAAGGATAGATCAATTGAACAGGATAGAAAGCCCAGAGATAAACCCACACACATATGTTCAACTTATATTTGATAACGGAGGCAGGAATATACAGTGGAGAAAGGACAGCCTCTTCAGTAAGTTGTGCTGGGTATACTGGACAGGTACAAGTAAAAGTATGAGAGTAGATCACTCCCTAACACCATACACAAGAATAAGCTCATAATGGATTAAAGACCTAAATGTAAGGCCAGAAACTATCAAACTCTTAGAGGAAAACATAGGCAGAACACTCTGACATAAATGACAGAAAGATCCTTTTTGACCCACCTCCTAGAGGAATGGAAATAAAAACAAAAATAAACAAATGGGACCTAATGAAACTTCAAAGCTTTTGCACAGCAAAGGAAACCATAAACAAGACCAAAAGACAACCCTCAGAATGGGAGAAAATATTTGCAAATGAAACAACTGACAAAGGATTAATTTCCAAAATTTACAAGCAGCTCATGCAGCTCAATAACAAAAAAACAAACAACCCAATCAAAAAATGGGCAGAAGTCCCAAATAGACATTTCTCCAAAGAAGATATACAGACTGCCAACAAACACATGAAAGAATGCTCAACATCGTTAATCATTAGAGAAATGCAAATCAAAACTACAATGAGATATCATCTCACACCAGTCAGAATGGCCATCATCAAAAAATCTAGAAACAATAAATGCTGGAGAGGGTGTGGAGAAAAGGGAACACTCTTGCACTGCTGGTGGGAATATGAGTTGGTTCAGCCACTATGGAGAACAGTATGGAGGTTCCTTTAAAAACTACAAATAGAACTACCATATGACCCAGCAATCCCACTACTGGGCATATACCCTGAGAAAACCATAATTCAAAAATAATCATGTACCAAAATGTTCATTGTAGCTCTATTTACAATAGCCAGGTGATGGAATCAACCTAAGTGTCCATCACCGGATGAATGGATAAAGAATATGTGGCACATATATACAATGGAATATTTCTCAGCCATAAGAAGAATGAAATTGAGTTATTTGTAATGAATTGGGTAGACCTAGAGTGTGTCATACAGAGTGAAGTCAGAAAGAGAAAGACAAATACCATATGCTAACCAATATATATGGAATTTAAGGAAAAAAATGTCATTAAGAACCTAGGATTAAGGCAGGAATAAACTCACAGACCTACTAGAGAATGGACTTGAGGATATGGGGAGTGGGAAGCGTAAGCTGTAACAAAGCGAGAGAGAGGCTTGGACATATATACACTACCAAATGTTAGGTAGAAACCTAGTGGGAAGCAGCTGCATAGCACAGGGAGACCAGCACGGTGCTTTGTGACTGCCTGGAAGGGTGGGATAGGGAGGGTGGGAGGGAGGGAGACGCAAGAGGGAAGAGATATGGGAACATATGTATATGTATAACTGATTCACTTCGTTATAAAGCAGAAACTAACACACCATTGTAAAGCAATTATACTACCATAAAGATGTAAAATAATAAAATAAAACGTATAAATGAAAAAAATAAAGAATCTCTAGACTGGGAGTCTGAGAATTTGTATTTTTACCAAGTGCCCAAGTTAGTTCAATATATATTGAAATAGAATCTGTCAATTCCCTTTGAGATTAAAATCTCATTTTAATATATGTGGATCTTGCATAAAAGTTCTTACTATCTTATCACCTACTTGGAATTTAGAGTTGGGTCTGGTTATTTCACACAGATACAAATTCACCGACTCTCAGTTGAAAGGGATGTTGAGGTCATTTATTCTCATTCTCCCAGGACACAGGAATTATTACTACAGCACCCCTGGCAAAGGGTCAAGTAACAGTTAATTGATTAGTTCCGTTACTCTGTGGGGAAACTGCTTCCATTGCTGGGCTGTCCCTCTTATTAGAAAGTACTTCCCTCTCCTGAGCTACATCTACCTCCTTCTTGGTCTGGTTAGGACTTCCAGAACAACAAGGAATGATTTAGTGTCCTAAGGATTTGGCTGTTCTGGCTAGAGGGAACTTAGAGCTCACGTGGTTGAATCCCTTCATTGTTCAGGTGAGTAAACTGGCAAACACTTTCAACATTAATTAACAAATATTTATTGTGCTCTTCCTCTTTGACAAGCCCTATACCATGTGCTGGAGACAGAGGGACAATAGTTTAACTCGACTCTGCTGTCGTGGAGGTTGCAGTCTGTAAGGAAGTTAGACAGATACTGGTTAAATTGTCACAGCAATATGTCATTTATCAACACATTGTTAAATACTATGAGGGAAAAAGAGTAGATGGTGAGTATATCTAATGCAGGCCTAGCTGATCTGGGGGTCAGGGAAGGCACCCACAATCCCTGAGATGGTCAAAATGTTGGGAGTTGATGAGGGGATAGAGGAGCCTTTCAGGCTGCACAACAGTATCTGCAAAGGCTATGAGGAAGGAGAGAGTTTTGAGAATCTGCAAAGGCTATGAGGAAGGAGAGAGTTTTGAGAAACTGAAAGGCTGGAGCTCAGCGCAAAATAGGGAGAGGGATGGGATGAAACTGGAGTATGGGGCAGAGGCCCTGTGTGGCATGTTAAGGATTTGGTCTTTATCCTAGAAAGAAATGGGGAGCCATGATACGCTTGTGTTTTTAAGTCTAATCTGGCTGTCCTGCAAATATTGGAATATTGGATTGCAGGCCCCGTCTGAGTGGGTGTGAAGACACTAGTCATGAATTAAGAACTTACTGCACAAGCTCAGGTGAGAGATAAAGTTGGCTTGGGCTAGGGTTTTGGTAATGGAGATGGACAGGAGTGGTCATATTTGAGACATCCTGAGGAGGTAGAAGGAGTAAAATTTGTGATGATTTTGATATATACGTTAAGAAAGGGTTTTAAGAAAGGACTGGTCAAGAATCCAGGTAGAGGGGAAATGACTTGTCTAAGGCCACATAGATAGCTAATTACGAAGCAGAGGCCAAAACCAACAATCGTAAAGTCAGGATGTGGGTTAGGATGCTACAGTATGAAGGGATTGTACTTTGGCAGTAGGCAGACCAGCTTTGAACACTGGCTTTGCCACTGATAAACTCTGTGATCTTGACTAGCTTCCTTTACCTCTTTGAGGCGGGGATGAGGATAGTAAACAGACCTCTTTCATAGGTGACTTGTGGGGAAATAAATGAGATGTTTGTAAGGTTTGTAAAGCTATTACTGTGTCTGACACATACCATACACCAAAATAGTAATCTAACTGAGGTTATTGTTCTTATTACTAAGAGTTATTATATCTTCCTTTAGTCTTCTTCAGGCTTACTTCCTTCACCCCTTTTTCATATGTCATAATTTCCAGAATTATTCCACTTCCTCAAATACTAATAGAACATAGGCTTTTTTTAAAAAAATATTTTTTTATTGGAGTATAGTTACTTTACAATGTTGTGTTAGTTTCTACTGTGAAGCAAAGAAAATCAGCTATATGTACACATATATCCCCTCTTTCTTGGAATTCCCTCCCATTTATGTCACCACAGAGTACTGAGCAGAGTTTTCTGTGCTATAAAGTAGGTTCTCATTAGTTATCTATTTTATACATAGTATCAGTAGTGTATATATGTCAATCCCCATATCCCAATTCATCCCACCCCTGCTTTCCCACTTGACACTTATCTATATGTTTGATCTCTACATCTGTGTCTCTATTTCTGCTTTCCAAATAAGATCATCTATGCCATTTTTCTAAATTCCACATATATGTGTTAATATATGATATTTGTTTTCCTTTTTCTGAATACTTCACTCTGTGTGGCAGTCTCTTAAGTCCATCTACGTCTCTACAAATGACCAATTTTGTTCCTTTTTATGGCTGAGTAATATTCCATTGGATATATGTACCACATTTTCTTCATCCATTTGGCTGTCGATGTCCATGACCTGGCTATTGTAAATAGTGCTGCAATGAACATTGGGGTGCATATGACTTTTTTATTTTTTTACATCTTTATTGGAGTATAATTGCTTTACAATGGTGTGTTAGTTTCTGCTTTATAACAAAGTGAATCAGCTACACATATACATACATCCCCATATCTCCTCCCTCTTGGGTCTCCCTCCCACACTCACTATCCCACTGCTCTAGGTGATCACAAAGCACTGAGCTGATCTCCCTGTGCTATGTGGCTGCTTCCCACTTGCTATCTATTTTACATTTGGTAGTATATATAAGTACATGATACTGTCTCACTTCATCCCATCTTACCCTTCCCCCACCCTGTGTCCTCAAGTCCATTCTCTACGTCTCTGTCTTTATTCCTGTCCTGCCCCTAGGTTCTTCAGATCAATTTTTTTTTAGATTCCATATATATATATATGTGTGTGTGTGTGTGTGTATGTGTGTGTGTGTGTGTGTGACCATACTGTATTTATTTTTCACTTTATGACTTACTTCACTCTGTATGACAGTCTCTAGTTCCATCCACCTCACTAGAAATAACTCAATTTCATTTCTTTTTATGTCTGAGTAATATTCCATTGTATATATGTGCCACATCTTCTTTATCCATTTATCTATCAATGGACACTTAGGTTGCTTCCATGTCCTGGCTATTGTAAATAGAGCTGCAAGGAACATTGTGGTACATGACACTTTTTGAATTATGGTTTTCTCAGCGTTTATGTCCAGTAGTGGGATTGCTGGGTCATGTCGTAGTTCTATTTTTAGTTTTTTAAGGAACCTCCATACTGTTCTCCATAGTAGCTGTATCAATTTACATTCCCACCAACAGTGCAAGAGTGTTCCCTTTTCTCCACACCCTCTCCAGCATTTAAAGTTTCTAGATTATTTGATGATGGCCATTCTGACCACTGTGAGATTATATCTCATTGTAGCTTTGATTTTCATTTCTCTAATGATTAATGATGTTGAGCATTCTTTCATGTGTCTGTTGACAATCTGTATAATTCTTTAGATAAATGTATATTTAGGTCTTCTGCCCATATTTGGATTGGGTTGTTTGTTTTTTTGTTATTGAGCTGCATGAGGTGCTTGTAAATTTTGGAGATTAATCCTTTGTCAGTTGCTTCATTTGCAAATTTTTTCTCCCATTCTGAGGGTTGTCTTTTGGTTTTTTTTTTATGCTTTCCTTTGCTGTGCAAAAGCTTTTAACTTTCATTAGGTCCCATTCATTTATTTTTGTTTTTAATTCCATTTTTCTAGGACATGGTTCAAAAAGGATTTGCTGTGATTTATATCATAGAGTGTTTGCCCTATGTTTTTATCTATGAGTTTGATGGTGTCTGGCCTTACATTTATGTCTTTAATCCATTTTGAGCTTATTTTTGTATATGGTGTTAAGGAGTGTTCTATTTTCATTCTTATACATGTAGCTGTCCAGTTTGCCCAGCACCACTTATTGAAGAGGCTGTTTTTTCTCCACTGTATATTCTTGCCTCCTTTATCAAAGATAAGGTGACCATATGTGGGTGGGTTTATCTCTGGGCTTTCTATCCTTTTCCAGGGGTCTATATTTCTGTTTTTGTGCCAGTACCATATTGTCTTCATTACTGGAGCTTTGTAGTATAGTCTGAAATCACGGAGCCTGATTCCTCCAGCTCCGTTTTTCATTCTCAAGATTGCTGTGGGTATTTCGGGTCTTTTGTGTTTCCATACAAATTGTGAAAGTTTTTGTTCTAGTTCTGTGAAAAATGCCAGTGGTAGTTTGATAGGGATTGCATTGAATCTATAGATTGCTTTGGGTAGTAGAGTCATTTTCACAATGTTGATTCTTCCAATCCAAGAACATGGTATATGTCTCCATCTATGTGTATCATCTTTAATTTCTTTCATCAGTGTCTTATAATTTTCTGCATACAGGTCTTTTGTCTCCTTAGGTAGGTTTATTCCTAGCTATTTTATTCTTTTCGTTGCAATGGTAAATGGGAGTGTTTTCTTGATTTCAATTTCAGATTTTTCATCATTAGTATATAGGAATGCCAGAGATTTCTGTGCATTAATTTTGTATCCTGCTACTTTACCAAATTCATTGATTAGCTCTAGTAGTTTTCTGGTAGCTTCTTTAGGATTCTCTATGTATAGTATCATGTCATCTGCAAACAGTGACAGCTTTACTTCTTCTTTTCCAAATTGGATTCCTTTTATTTCCTTTTCTTCTCTGATTGCTGTGGCTAAAACTTCCAAAACTATGTTGAATAAGAGTGGTGAGAGTGGGCAGTCTTGTCTTGTTCCTGATCTTAGTTGAAATGCTTTCAGTTTTTCACCATTGTGGATGATGTTGGCTCTGGGCTTGTCGTATATGGCCTTTATTATGTTGAGAAAAGTTCCCGCTATGCCTACTTTCTGCAGGGTTTTTATCATAAATGGGTGCTTAATTTTGTCAAAAGCTTTCTCTGCATCTATTGAGATGATCATATGGTTTTTCTCCTTCAATTTGTTAATATGGTTCATCATATTGATAGATTTGCGTATATTGAAGAACCCTTGCATTCCTGGAATAAACCCCACTTGATCATGGTGTATGATCTTTTTAATGTGCTGTTGGATTCTGTTTGGTAGTATTTTGTTGAGGATTTGTGCATCTATGTTCATCAGTGATATTGGCCTGTAGTTTTCTTTCTTCGTGACATCCTTGTCTGGTTTTGGTATCAAGGTGATGGTGGCCTCGTAGAAGGAATTTGGGTGTGTTCCTCTCTCTGCTATATTTTGGAAGAGTTTGAGAAAGATAGGTGTTAGCTCTTCTCTAAATGTTTGATAGAATTTGCCTGTGAAGCCATCTGGTCCTGGGCTTTTGTTTGTTGGAAGATTTTTAATCATGGTTTCAATTTCAGTGCTTGTGAATGGTCTGTTCATATTTTCTATTTCTTCCTGATTCAGTCTTGGCAGGTTGTGCATTTCTACGAATTTCTTCCAGATTGTCCATTTTATTGGCATAGAGTTGCTTGTAGTAATCTCTCATGATCTTTTGTATTTCTGCAGTGTCAGTTGTCACTTCTCCTTTTTCATTTCTAATTCTATTGATTTGAGTCTTCTCCCTTTTTTCTTGATGAGTCTGGCTAATGGTTTGTCAATTTTGTTTATCTTCTCAAAGAACCAGCTTTTAGTTTTATTGATCTTTGCTATTGTTTCCTTCATTTCTTTTTCATTTATTTTTGATCTGATCTTTATGATATCTTGCCTTCTGCTAACTTTGTGGGGTTTTGTTCTTCTTTCTCTCATTGCTTTAGGTTTAAGGTTAGGTTGTTTATTTGAGATGTTTCTTGTTTCTTAAGGTAGGATTGTATTGCTATAAACTTCCCTCTTAGAACTGCTTTTGCTGCAACCCATAGGTTTTGGGTCATCGTGTTTTCATTGTCTTTTATTCCTAGGTATTTTTTGATTTCCTCTTTGATTTCTTCAGTGATCTCTTGCTTATTAAGTAGTGTGTTGTTTAGCCACCATGTGTTTGTATTTCTTCCAGATTTTTTCCTGTGACTGATATCTAGTCTCTTAGCGTTGTGGTTGGAAAAGATACTTGATATGATTTCAATTTTCTTCTGTTTACCAAAGCTTGATTTGTGTCCCTAGATATGATGTATCCTGGAGAATGTTCCATGAGCACTTGAGAATAATGTGTAGTCTGTTGTTTTTGGATGCAGAGTCCTACAAATATCAATTAAGTGCATCTTGTTTAATGTATCATTTAAGCTTATGTTTCCATATTTATTTTCATTTTGGATGAACTGTCCATTGGTGAAAGTGGGGTGTTAAAGTTCCCTACTATGATTGTGTTACTGTCGATTTCCTCTTTTATGGCTGTTAGTATTTGCCTTATGTATTGAGGTGCTTCTAAGTTGGGTGCATAAATATTTACAATTGTTATATCTTCCTCTTGTATTGATCCCTTGCTCATTATGTAGTCTCTTTCTTTGTTGCTTGTAATAGTCTTTTTTTTAAAGTCTATTTTGTCTGATATGAAAATTGCTACTCCAGCTTTCTTTTGATTTCCATTTGCATGGAATATCTTTTTCCATCCACTCACTTTCATTCTGTATGTGTTCCTAGGTCTGAAGTGGGTCTCTTGTAAGCAGCATATATACGGGTCTTGTTTTTGTATCCATTCAGGCAATCTATGTCTTCTCGTTGGAGCATTTAATCCATTTACAATTAAGGTAATTATTGATATGTATGTTCCTATTCCCATTTTCTTAATTGGTTTTGGTTTATTATTGTATGTCTTTTCCTTCTTTTGTGTTTCCTGCCTAGAGGAGTTCCTTTAGCATTTGTTGTAAAGCTGGTATGGTGGTGCTGAATTCTCTTAGCTTTTGCTTGTCTGTAAAGCTTTTAATTTCTCTGTCAAATCTTAATGAGATCCTTGCTGGGTAGAGTCATCTTGGTTTTAGGTTTCTGTCCTTCATCACTTTAAATATGTCCTGCCACTCCCTTCTGTCTGCAGAGTTTCTGCTGAAAGATCAGTTGTTAACCTTATGGAGATTCCCTTATATGTTATTTGTTGTTTTTCCCTTGCTGCTTTTAATATGTGTTCTTTGTACTTAATTTTTGATAGTTTGATTAATATGTGTCTTGTCATGTTTCTCCCTGGATTTATCCTGCATGGGACTCTCTGTGCTTCCTGGCCTTGATTATCTATTTCCTTTCCCATATTAGGGAAATTTTCAACTGTAATCTCTTCAAGTAATTTCTCAGTCTCTTTCTTTTTCTTTTCTTCTTCTGCGACCCCTATAATTCAAATGTTGGTGCGTTTAATGTTGTCTCAGAAATCTCTGAGACTGTCCTCAATTCTCTTCATTCTTTATTCTTTATTATGCTCTGCAGTAATTATTTCCAGTATTTTGTCTTCTGGGTCACTTATCCATTATTCTGCCTTAGTTATTCTGCTATTGATCCCTTTTAGAAAATTTTTAGTTTCATTTATTGTGCTGTTCATCACTGTTCGTTTGTTCTTTAGTTCTTCTAGTACCTTGTTAAATGTTTCTTGTAGTTTCTCCATTCTATTTCCAAGAGTCTGGATAATCTTTACTATTATTATTCTTAATTCTTTTTCAGGTACGCTGCC
Organism: Delphinapterus leucas; assembly: GCF_059928025.1. Taxonomy (NCBI): domain Eukaryota; kingdom Metazoa; phylum Chordata; class Mammalia; order Artiodactyla; family Monodontidae; genus Delphinapterus; species Delphinapterus leucas. The sequence goes on along the minus strand of NC_143150.1, from coordinate 81,087,596 downwards.
TATTTACTCTTCATTTGTTAGGTCTGGTGGGTTTTTACCTTGCTCCATCATGTGCTGTGTGTTTTTCTGTCTTCTCATTTTGACTAAGTTACTGTGTTTGGGGTCTCCTTTTCACAGGTTGCATGTTCGTCGTTCCCGTTGTTTTTGGTTTCTGTCCCCATTGGCTCAGGTTGGTTCAGTGGGTTGTGTAGGCTTCCTGGTGGAGGGGACCAGTGCCTGTCTTCTGGTGGATGAGGCTGGATCTTGTCTTTCTTGTGGCAGTTCCATGTCTGGTGGTGTGTTTTGGGGCGTCTGTGGCCTTATGATTTTAGGAAGCCTGTTTGCTAAAGGATGGGGCTTTGTTCCTGTCTTGCTAGTTGTTTGGCATGGAGTTTCCAGCACTGTAGCTTGCTCTTCGTTGAATGGAGCTGGATCTTGGCGTTGATATGGAGACCTCTGGGAGATTTTCACCTTTTGATATTACTTCGAGCTGGGAGGTCTGTTATGGACCAGTGTCCTGAGCTTGGTTCTCCCACCTTAGTGGCACAGCCCTGACACCTCGCTGGGGCACTAAGAGCCTGTCCTCCACACATCTCAGAGTAAAAGGGAGTAAAAAAAGAAAGAAAGAAGGAAGATGGTAAAATAAAAAAAATAAAGTTATTAAATTAAAAAATAATTAAGAAAAAAATTTTAAGTAGTAAAAACAAAAAAAATACCAGACAGGACCCTTGGAGAAATGGTAGAAGCAAAGCTATACCGCCAAAATCACACACAGAAGCATACACATACACACTCACAAAAAGTGACAAAGGGAAAAAAATATATATCTCTCATTGCTCCCAAAGTCCACCTCCTCAGTTTTCGATGATTCATTGTTTATTCATGATGCAGGGTACATCAAATTGATTGTGGAAATTTAATTTGCTGCTCCTGAGGCTGCTGGGAGAGATTTACCTTTCTCTTCTTTGTTCTCACAGCTCCTGGGGTTCAGCTTTGGATTTGGACCCGCCTCTGCGTGTAGGTCGCCTGAGGGCGCCTGTTCTTCGCTCGGGCATAATGGAGTTAAAGGAGCAACTGATTCAGGGGCTCTGGCTCACTCAGGCCGAGGGGGAGGAAGGGGTATGCAATGTGTGGCGAGCCTGCAGTGGCAGAGGCTGTCGTGACGTTGCACCAGCCTGTGGCGTGCCGTGTGTTCTCTGGGGAAAGTTGTCCCTGGATGACGGGACCCTGGCAGTGCCAGGCTGAACAGGCTCCCAGTAGGGGAGGTGTAGATAGTGACCTGTGCTTTCACGCAAGCTTCTTGTTGGCTGCAGCAGCGGCCTTAGCGTCTCATGCCCGTCTTTGTGGTCCACGCTGATAGCCGAGGCTCGCGCCCATCTCTGGAGCTCCTTTAAGTGGTGCTCTTAATCCTCTCTCCTCGTGCACCAGGAAACAAAGAGGCAAGAAAAAGTCTCTTACCTCTTCGGCAGCTCCAGACTTTTCCCTGGACTCCCTCCTGGCTAGCTGTAGTGCACTAGCCACCTTCATGCTGTGTTCATGCAGCCAACCCCAGTCCTCTCCCTGGGATCTGACCAAAGTCCAAGCCTCAGCTACCAGGCCCCTCCCATCCCGGCAGGTGAGCAGACAAGCCTCTCAGGCTGGTGAGTGCCAGTCAGCACCGCTCCTCTCTGCAGGAATCTCTCTGCTTTGCCCTCTGCACCCCTGTTGCTGCGGTCTCCTCCATGGTTCCGAAGCTTCCCCCCCGCCACTCCCCGTCTCCACCAGTGAAGGGGCTTCCTAGTGTATGGAAACATTTCCTCCTTCACAGCTCCCTCCCACTGGTGCAGGTCCCATACCTATTCTTTTGTCTCTGTTTTTTCTTTTTTCTTTTGCCCTACCCAGGTACATGGAGAGTTTCTTGCCTTTTGGGATGTCTGAGGTCTTCTGCCAGCGTTCAGTATGTGTTCTTTAGGAGTTGTTCCACATGTAGATGTATTTCTGATGTATTTGTGGGGAGTAAGGTCATCTCCGAGTCTTACTCTTCCACCGTCTTGAAGCTCTCCCTCTTTCACTCATTTTCCAGCCAATTCTCACAGCTTCTGCTCCTTTAAATAATGCCCCGTCTCCTGGCTCTGTTAGTTCTCACCACAGAACATGGGGTCTGTGCTCACCTCCTTCATCCTCTCTCTTACTTAAGTATCTGTGAGTCCCATGGAGGCAGACAGCATGCCTGATTCATCTCTGTTTTCTCCCTCATTCACAGTACAGGGCCCAGCATGTAGAAATTACTTCATTCGCTGACTGAAAATTGAAAGCGATGGTTGGGATACGCCTTCAGGGGATGATATCGGGATGTGATAGAGCCCTTTACAATCATAAACACACCCAAGAACACCTGAAATGGAAGCAAAAGCCAGTGAGGGAAGACACAGAACACAGCCCTTCATTCCAGAGTCTCTAGGGTCAGGCAATACTGACTGAGTGCCTTTTCTATGCAAGGTGCTGTGCTGAGGAGGGGAGAAAGATAAGATCTTTTGGAGCTTTGGAGCTTACTGTCTAGGGGGATGTATACATGTATGCCTTATACAAAATAATTTAAGTTATAAAAAGCTAGTTCCATTTATGAATATTAATGAATTAGAAGTGGGGTTAGAAAAATTATATAACATGTAGAAATGACAGAAATGATAAAATTTAGGAAACATTTGAGTTTCATAACATGCACATTAAAATTTCAGTTTTATTTAAAAAACAAATGGTGCCCACTTCCTCCAAGAACTTATAACCCAGGAGAGATCTGCTTGCATCTGCTGAAGTGTGTCATTACTGGATTGTTGCAATGTGCCTCTCCATGTGTAATATTCAGTCATTACACTACATATCTCTAGATCATTTATGTAGTTACATGAGCCTGTGTTACCTACACAATTAAGCAAAACTTTAATAATAAAAAAGAAGCATTTAGTCAATAGCATAAAATATCTGTAAGAGAGAGTGGTTAACAATATTATTAATAAGGTTAATAAGCACATTATTAAAGTTAATATGTTTATGCTCATCAAGTTAACTGCTTGATGATATTGACGGTGTTTATTGTAGAGCAGCAGGGCATCTAGTGATATATCTAAGTATATGCTGAATCATTAGTTTATTTCATTTCAGAGACATAGAAATAGATTTTTTTTAAGTACAGTTTTATGTCTTGTGAGAACAAAGAACATCAAGCAATTCAGGGATACATTCCTTCAAGGTTAAAGAAAAACAGATCAGCACGTGCACAGCTAGTCAGTATGGCCTTGGCACCTGGGAAGGGAGTTTTTGTATTGAAGGAGTACCAGCATTGGCGTCCCAGGAAGGGAGGCATTTAATATTTATTTTTAGCATGGACATTCTTTACTTCTGGTCAATGCACACTCTTCTTTAATAATTAAAGCAGATGTACAATGTATGTTTGATAGGCCACAAACAGGCTATTTTAGTTAGCATAAAATGAAAGTTAACTCATGTATAAGCCCGAATGACTTCCCCATACCTCAATATGTGAACATTTCTTTTTATCACAGGTTACCAGAAACTTAGTATCTTAAAACAACACAAGTATTTTATCTTACAGCTGTAGAGGTCAGGCATCTGAAATGGATCTCACTAGGCTAAAATCAGGGTGTCCACAGGGCTGTATTTCTTCCAGAGGCTGGAGGGAAGAATTCATTTCCTTATCTTTCCAGCTTCTAGAGATTGCCTCCATTCCTCAGGTCATGGCCCTATATCACTCTGACCTCTGCTTCCATCCTCACATCTCTTTCTCTGACTCCTGCCTCCCTCTTTCACTTACAAGGATCCCTGTGATTACATTGGGTCCACATGCGTAACCCATGGTAATCTCCCCATCTCAAAAGCCTTAATTTTAGTCATACCTGCAAAGTCTCTTTTGGCATATAAAGTAACATTCATAGGTTCTGCGGATTAGGACATGGGTAACTTTGGCAAGGGGCACTATTCTGCCTACCACAAACAATACCTAAAAAGAATTCTTAGCTAGATACATGAAAGATTGGGGGCTAGAGTTGTGGAGAAATGGCTCTACCATGGTGCCCTTGAGACTTTGCCTCTATCCACATAGACTATGCAGGCAAAGGCTTGACCTGTGCTGAATCTGGGTGTTGGCCCTGTGATCCTCCCAGAACGTGAGAGGATGTGAGGCCTGTCGAGATTTTCTCATTGCCTCTTGGGTTCTAATACTGTAATAGGGTTAGAAATAGACTTTAAACTAGTAAGAACCTGACTATCTCTTAGGTAAGAGTAACTGAACAAATACTGTATATGTCATTTCAATGTCTCTGTATAATATGTGTTCCTTTTTAGTTTATAAAGAGGTTATAAAAATAAAACACAAAACATTTTATATTACTGATGTAACAGTGCTTATATAAGGTATACTCCTAAAATTAACAAAACTAAAAATTATGTGTATTTAAGGTGTACAACATGATGATCTGATATACATATACGTAGTGAAATTATTACTACGATGAAGCTAATTAAATGTCTTCTCTTATAATTACCTTTTTTTGTGTGTGTAGTAAGAGCACCTGATATGTATTCTCTTCGCAAATTTCCAGTATTTATTATATTATTATTAATAAAGTTTATTTTCCACTCTACTTGCAACTGTATAATTAGAGCATTATTAAATAGAATTTATGAGTTATGCAAATTTCTAGAGACTAAATGATATATAGTTAAAAATCAGAAAAAGCAACATTCTGCTTTAGATCTTAAAGTCAACATATCCCAAAAGTAGTATCTTTTCCCATTAGCCAGTTAGTGAGCTGTTTTTACATCTACTGATCATCCATATGATAATCCGACTGTAGAACGCAAAATGGTGTGAAGTTGTAAATAATGACAACAAAACAGCTTAACAGTGGCTGTGTGAGGAACTCGCAATCACTGAAACATATTCTTAGGTATCACATTTTTTCTGAAGAGGTGTTTAAACCCTCAAAATATATTGATGACAAGTCTGAATTTTTTTCAGAAATGTTTATTGAATTCTGAACTATTGATATTTTACATCATGGTGTATGGAGTAAATATTTGAACATAGGCCATCCATTCTCCTGAATGTTGGAGAAGACTAAAAGACATTTTTTATGGAAAATTCTGGTTCAGTCCCTAGGCACGTGGCTCTCAAGTAAGTGGACTGGGTGGATATGTATGTAGAGCATGGCATATTTCCTGGTTAGGAACCCAGAGCCCACTAGGGCAGTGTTTTTAGACTGTGGGTTGCAACCCATTAGCAGATGATAAAATTAGTTTAGTGTACTGTTGTCCAGTAGAAATATAATGCAAGTCACTTAATAATTTAAAAATTTCTATTAGCCACATGATAAAAGCAGTTGAAGTTAACTTTAATAATAAATTTTATTTAATCCATTATATTAAAATATTATTTTGACATGTAATATAAAATTATTAATGAGATATTGCACATTCATTTTTTGTCCTAAGTTTTCAAAATCTGGCGTTTGTTTTACACTGGCACACCTCAATTCAGACTAGCTACATTTCAAGTTCTCAATATATATGTGGCTATTGGCTACCAAGCTAAACAGCCAGTCTCAGTGCCTGCCAGTTTATACATTGAAATAGAATATAATAGCATGGAAAGTTTCAGCAGGCATTGCTCATAGTAAGGTAATAATTTTTCAGTGTTTGCAAAGTGTGTTTCTGAATGAGGGTTGTGGTTTAAAAGTACGTTTGACAGACTCATAAACATAGAGAACAGACTTGTGGTTGCCAAGGTGGCAGGGGGGAGGGAGAGGGATAGACTGGGAATTTGGGGTTGGTAGATGCAAACTATTACATTTAGAATGACTAAACAACAAGGTCCTAATGTATAGCACAGGGAACTATATTCAGTATCCTGTGATAAGCCATAATAGAAAAGAATATAAAAAAAGAATGTATATATGTGTATAACTGAGTCACTTTGCTGTACAGCAGAGATTGATACAACATTGTAGATCAATTATACTTCAATTTAAAAAAAGTTTTAAATATGTTTGAAAGCTGATGTATTATAGCACACTGATCCTTCTCCCAGCTCAAGTTTCTATGGAGATGTAGTAAAGACAATTGCTTTCTTGACAATATGAAGAGCTCCATGGGGCACTTGCCAGGCTCACCACTTCTTGATATCTACTCAAGCCTTAGATTTGTATCAAGTAAGACTTAAAGGATTACTTGAAGGATATGGAGCTCACCAATCTGCATATGTGCTCAAATTTTCTAGACCAATCCAGATCAGCAGAGAGATGGGGCCCTTGACTCTAATCAGGTTTTTTTTTATAATTTGATTTTGGTGTGACATCATCATAATAATGTTGAAAGCTGCTATAAGGACAGTGCTGTCACCATGTATATGGGCACTTTAACACGTTGCTGAGGGAATGTGCATTGGTACAACATTTCTGGTGGGCAATTCAGTGATGCATATCAAAAAAATTAAAAATGTGTGTACCCCTGGACCCAGCACTTCTAGGAGTTTATTCTTCCACTTCCAGGAATAAATGAAGGTGATAAATGTGTGCATAAAAGTTCAGCTATACAAAATGCATTGAGGTATGTTGGACTGGATCCTGGAACAGAAAAAGGACATTGGTGGAAAAACTACTGAAGTCTGAATGAAGTATGGAATTTAGTTAATAATAATATACCAAATTTTGTTTCTTAGTTGTGACAAATATATCATGGTAATATAAGATGTTAATGTTAGGAAAAACTGGGTGTGGATGTATGGAAACTCTGTACTGTGTTTGTGACTTTTCTGTAAACCTAAAATTACTCTGAAACAAACTATTAATATATTTAAAACTTTAAAAAATTATTTTTTTATAAAAATAAGTATTTTCATTGTAATAGTACTTGTAAAAGCAAGAATTTGGAAACAGGCTAAATATCCAGTCCTGAAGATTGCTTAAATAATTTTGAAGCCTCATAGGATGAAATACCAGGCAGTCATTTAAATGATGTTGTAGAATTGTATTTTTCAACAAGTAAAGATGCTCATAATATATTAAGTGAAAAAACAACTTCCAAAATATTGTTTTATTAAAATATGTGCATAAAGAGAATTGGCAGAATGTTCACCAAAATATCAAGAGTGTTTATCTCTAAATCAATGAGATTAGAGGAGATTTTTAAAAATATATATTTTGTGTGTATATGTTTTTTCTAGTTTTTCTTTACTGTGCTTGTATTGGTGTTCTAATAAGAATTTTTTAAGATTTATTTTTTAATTTGCAAAAGCAGAATGGATGACTCAGAGTGCCCTGACATGGCGTGACAGTGATGAGTGTGCTCTTACCACAAACTTGGAAACAAGGGACTCAGATTGCCCTCTGAGAATTGGGCTCAGAAATCAACATCGAAAAGTATTAGCATTGAGTTGGGTGAAATCTCTTTAAAGAATGAGAATGACACACAGGCCAGAATTAATGCTGGCTACAACCAAACTTGGCATGCAGAAATGCAATTCATAATGTGTCTGTTGGAGAAGAATTGGTAAAGGATGCATGTTTCTAAAAGAAAATCCACAGAGATGGCTGGTGCCCATCTCAGCAGGCCCAGGAATGAATTGCCCTGTCAGACTGGCCTCAGTTTCTCTTTCTTCCTGGTAAGTCTGCCCCATGGTGAATTGGAAGCATCATCATGTTATCCTGGCCTAATAACAATAAGCATTTAGATCAGGTTAATTCTCTGACTCTAATCGGGGTTAGGCCCACTAAAGAGCCTGCCGCCCCTTGGCTCTCCATGTAGCCTGTCCACAGCTGGTCAGGCTGACATGAGCATCCATCCACTTGACAATGAGTTTCCTCATTGTGAGTTAGCAGATTTGGCAGCGGATTTGATGAATGTCTCTGTGAGCATTGTTAGAATGAGTCAGTGCTCTGGGTCCAGTCATATCCATGGCTTTGACAGGAGGAATTTATGAGCCCAGGAGGGGAGGGGCCAGATTGTGGACCCTGTGAATTGCCCAAGATAGCAATCTCCTTTGGGCCTTGTCAGGCATCCTCTCAGCCTCATAACCACAATGCTGCGAGTTGTATTTCTCTTGATATGTGGCAGCTCACACATTATTTTTTTGAAGTGCCTTGCCATTCCATCTGATATTGAGAAAACCACTCTGGGTAGGGCAGCAGAACCCACTGGGGTGAGTGCTACAGGAACCAAGTCAAAGAACTCAGAGAGACACAGGAACCTGATAGACTTCCACTGAGTCATTTCAGGTATCGACCACAGGTTGGTCAAGATAGCTCGTATCACTGTCCATCATAGCTCTGTTGTGGTGAGAGAAACATTAAACTTGGAGTCCACGGGCTTCAGTGCCATGATTTTGGCCTCATAATCTGGGTGACCTTGCACAAGCCAACTTTTAGGTCCTTGACCATAAAGTTTAGCATATATGTAACGCATAATAATAATAATATGTATCACACAGAATTGTTATAAGTTTCATTGCTGTGATTGATGGAAAAGTATACCATAAGCTGAAATAACTTTACCAAGTAATGTTATTTCTTTATTCAAGAGCCATAAGTAGAATTTCTGTGTGTGAGTGATTCTTGGAATGCAAGCAAATTATATTAAGAATCTAATAACTAGGTTTTGTTCTGAACGATTGCTTTGCATCCAAATTATATTTCTATTTACTTTTTTTAAAGATACAATTTTATAAAGGTGATTCTTTTTCTGCCAAAGTTACAAAGTGCTACAGAAGCCTCTCCAACCTAGAAGCCCCTAGAATTCTTATGGGTAATTTTTTGTGAGCTTATGGCCACATTACCTAATCCCCTTGTCTGGCCTGTGCCCTACATGGAAGATTAAGTTCACTTGTGACCTTTGCATGGCCACACATAGTACAGCAAGAGAAAGACCTCTGGAACTGTAGTTAGAAGACCCTCACTGTGTGGCTTCTGGTATATAATTTCACCTCTCCAGGTCTCAGATTCCTTTAATAAAATGGGAAAAAGGCTTTCTTTTTCCATTGGGCATCCTTATACACCACTGGCTTCTTCTTATTTGGTTCACACTTTTCCCTCTGCTTGGAATGCCCTTAATCCTTTTCTCCTGTTGAAATTCCACTTGTCTTTCAGATGATACTTCTTATTTGAAGCCTTCCGTTCTTTCTTCAGTTAGATGATCTCCCGCCTCCAAACTCCTATAGCATTTAAACGGTGCTTCTCTCTCACTGCATTTACTCCAATTTAGTTATTATAATAATTATTGGTGTATAGGCAAAATGATCATATCTGTGTTAGCAGAGCTTTGTTTCTGATGAATACAAAGCTACATGGAAGTTTATATAGATATCTCCTCTGAATACTGGATTATTTTTTAATGAGATAACCATAAGAAAATAGGTAACTGAAAAGAAAGTCCATTTCAAGGAGAGACTGAGCTGTTAAAACTGTCTTAGCAATGATAAAGTCGGATCCATCCTAGTAAGTCTGCCTCAGGAAAAAATTTGAGGTGAAATCTGGCCCCACTTCCAAAATTTCTGGCCCTACGTATCTCATTTGTTAAGATGTACTGAAGGGAGTTTGCCTTGTTTGTGATGCTCAGCAACTTTGAATACCGTTCTCATATCTGGGGAATATCTTAATTATAAATTTTGCTTCCTCAAGGAAGAAGCCAGCATTTTCAGTGCATAGGCATGTGACCACATGCTCCATTAGCCAGAACTATTCATGTGAGAATTCATTTTATTTGGAGCGATCTGAGAATGAGCTGTTGTAAGACCTCCATCTTTTTTAGTGAGAGTGGTGGTGTGTCATCTGTTTTGGGGGTCAGCAGTTGCTGACTCTTTGTGCCCAGGCCCCAAGATTGGTGGTGCAAGCCACGGTGTTTATGCACAGCTGCAGGGACTGAGATACCTTTACTGGAGTGCTTGAGTAGTATGATTTGAGTGTTGCTCCTGTTGGGTAGACTCCAAACGGGATCTAGGGCTTTCTCCAGAGGTTCTGTGTACTATTTCAGTAAAGCTCTTTTCTGCTTAAATCTGATGGAGGGATTCACTCAGTTGCAACCAAGAACTCTGACTAATAAGGTGGACATAATTCTGTATGACAAGATGTTAAATGTGATTCTTCCAGTTTCCTTGGAATTTTAGCAAAAATCCCAAGGAGAAGAAAAACATAATATGTGCACTTCCTAAAGCAAGGTACTGGGTACCTCTGCCAGCCCACCTGAACAACCGTAGATCTGGTTCTGTTGATATTAGCCAAATCCCTTTCTAAACTGTATGAGAAGTGGAAGCTGAACCTCCAGGAGAGTGACAAATTCCTTTGGAGAGAGTTGTCTTTATCCTATCGATCTCAATCCATGTGAGAGAGCCTTGGAAGGAATCATAATATGAAGCTTGAGATCACGTGTCTCCTGTAGGTTGAGGGGATAGAGGAGAAGACACTTAACTCATTCCTTGTCTGTGACTCCAAAGGCCATGATTCAGTGACGCTCATATTTTCTCCATTGGGGGCTACTACCATATAAAAATGTATATGCATATGCTCATAACCAAGTCGCCTAATTTGTAATCTGTATACAGTGCTCACTCCGTCAGCTTTGTATAATCTTTTCATTGTCTTTTTGAAGCCCTCCATTAAAAAATTCCCTGTAGGTGTTATTGTAGCTAATGATCTGGAGTGAATGGATCTCAAGTCTTGCTGTAAAGATTTTGGTACCTAAATAGGAGGAATAGTTGAACAACTCTACCACCCTCTACCCCATTATACCCCCTCCCCAACACACAATCATCATCTTTGGAAATTTTGATCAAATCAGGCAAGTATTTATCGTGTTTACCCTGAGTTCTAGACACCCCTAGCTCAGTACCTGGCACATGGTGGATGCTTCTTTCCTAGAAAACATCCATTGTGTTTGGTATCAGTTTTTGTATCAGTAGCCGACAGCATTTTTAGCAGCCTAAAATGATGATTAATGCTTGTGACTTTCTGGTGTCCAGTAATGTTATTCCCCATTTTCACTGAGGCTGGCAAGGACAGAGATATTGCATTTGTCTTACAAATTCGCTGGGCTAGAGCCAGAGTAAACATCGACTGGAGGTTCCATTTAAGGCCAACTCATTAGAATTTTAACCAATTTGCAAGAATAATCCCAATTAGCACAACTCATTAGACTCTAATTGGACTTTAAGCCCTTCTTGTAACCTGGTAGCCTCAGTGTGGCTCCCGAGGATATGCTGTCGGGGGTGGATGTCTACAGGGTTGTGTACCTGTAGACGTGCCAAAGAGTTAATTTTCCCACAGCAGGGTGGAGTAATCCAAAGAAAATAAACGAGGAATCAGACTGGCTTGACAAAAGCACTATATATATGATTGTAAAAGGCCACAGGCCCAGGCTTTGCATTAGAAAAAAAACACAAAACTTCTTTTTCTTCCTCTCTTATCACAGCCAAAAGATGCTGCTGATGCTATACTATGCTCACGATTGGTCAAAGAAAATGTCTTTGGAGAACAGCCGCTACTCTTTCATTCCAGGCCAGCTTTAGGCAACCTTAAGATGACTTAGTTTTATGCCAAAACTCTGTCCTGGCCCTAGTCCTAGCCTAGTACCTATCATGCACCTGCAGTGGTGTCTCAGGCGCCTTTTCACTCTGGAAGGTATCTGTAAAGTGTCTAACCCGTGTTCTTCTAGGTAACTCTTTATAGATGCCGGTGCTTCCCCTCCCCCTTACCATCCTGGAAGTTATGAAATCTTTGAAATATGTTGAGTTCAGTTGTGAAATATATCACCTCAAGACTCAAGACACACACTATCTTTTCATGTGTTTGATTCCCAGGAGTTCATGGACTTGGAAGATAATGCAGGGGAACTTCCAATTTGCAAGAGCATGCACAGGTGCTGATTGCCATAACTTCCAGTAACAGGGGTTCATCCTGTCTTCATGTCTTCCACCCACCCAAGTCTTTTGATTTCTGGAGCCACACTGACTATGCTGAATCCAGCTCCCACACAACAGACAGCCTTTCAAACACGTCCACGACTTCCTTGACTCGCTCTTTTCAGGTGAAGAACTCCTTCCTCCCTCAACTAATCCTTAGGTGGTGCTGTTTTGAGATCTTTTGCCATCCTGACCTACAGCCCTCCTCCCCTTTTTTACCCTTTCTTATTTACAGTGAAGGGCTTAAAACAGAGAACATCCTTCCCCCTGCACCCTACCCCCAACACTGGCATAGGATATATTTTTACCTTTCTCACCCTGGCCTTTATACTTCTGTCAATATGGTCAGCATGTGGTGCCTTTAGCTTTAGCTTTATCAGACCTTTGGCTCATACCATGCATCATGTTACCAGCCTCTCATAACCTGGCCTTTTCCATGCATCAATACGATTGAGTTCTGTGATGCCCCTAAGAGTGGGACTTTGTACTGACCTCATGTAACTTTGTTTTGTTGGATCTGGATGGTCTTTCTCAGTAACCCATTCAAGTATCAAGAAATAAGGACTGTCCAGAGCTGTTCCTTGAGGTGAGGTGTAGTCTCTGTTGCTCACCTATTTTAGCATACTGGCTTTTACTCAGAAAGCCCAATTTGTGATTTTTCTCGCCCGCAAATCTCCAACCTACTGAATTCCAGATTCTGACGTTGTTTTCTGCAATGTCTTAGAAGTGAAGAGAGCTTTGGAGAGGGTAAAAAACGGAGGAGGTATCCTTCAACTTTATTTATTTCTTTGCTTTCTTTTCAGGGATTGAATAGTTTCCCCTCAAGAATTAAGTCATAGTCTTTCAAACTTAAAATGTCATTTATTGGGACTTCCCTGGTGGCCCAGTGGCTAAGACTCTGTGCTCCCAATGCAGGGAGCCCGGCTTTGATCCCTGGTCAGGGAACTAGATCCCACATGCATGAGAATTCGCATGCCACAACTAAAGAACCTGCATGCAGCAACGAAGAGCCCGCATGCCACAACTAAGATCCAGAGCAGCCTAAATAAAGAAATAAATATTTCTTAAAAATGTCATTTATTTCTCTATTACTTACAGTCTAATAGAGGCTAGGAGTGGGGAGAAAGGAGCAGTCAGCATGTAATAGAGGAAATAGCACTGCATCAGGAGCAAGACTGCTTCATGGGCATGTGATTTGTGCAGTTACACTGGGCCCTGTGCTTGGAAGAGCCCTGTGTTTGGCTTAATGCTCTGTTGTTGCCTTCTTGAAGTTCTTCATTATTGAACAAGAGGCCCTACATTTTCATTTTACACTAGGCCCAACAAATTTTGTAGCTGATCCACCTTGATTAGGAGTGTTTCTCTCTCTCCCCCCTCACACCCAATCTTGGCATATTGTCTTACCTCATATCTGCTATAGGGAAAATAATAGGATTTCCACCTCTGGCAATCTATGAGTCTAAAACAGAAAAGGTAGAAAAAGGGAGCAGTGGGCTCTGTCAAGAATTGAAGGTAGAACTGAAGCTTCACATAGGTCTTTTGAACTTAGTTGGTCCAGGTCCCTCATTTTATATTGGAGGAAACTCAATCCTTAAAATGGAATGTGGTCTCAAGTCCCATAGCACATTGGAGTAGAGATTTCTGTGGATGACTTCCCTCCCCAGAGGAGCCTACCAGGAAGGGAGCCAATGTAGTCATCGTAGCCATTGTAGGCAAGGATGTGGCCAATGATGGAGCAGAGAGAGTGAGATCAGACTCTTCTTACTCCAGTGCCTGCCTTTCTCCTGCTCTCTGAAGCACACACACATACTCTAAATAGATTTAAGCAACTTTGGTGCAGTTCCAGTGATAAACCCAAACCACGCAGAGTCCTAGGTAGGAAATTGATCCCAGTGGTGTAGAGAAGTATGGAGATGCCTATGCAAGCCAACCATACATCCTCTGGGGACTTCCAGGATTGGCTTGCCATTTGAGTGCCCTGTAGGTGCTTTGTCCTTCCTAATGCTATTCTGTCCCCCTCCTTCCTATAATCCCTCTGACTTTTAACATCTCCTTTCCCAAATGCCAGTATAACCTCCATCTCTTTCTTTTCCCATAGTTACTCTTCCCTTGTAAATTTGAAGCCCCCAGTCCCCTCTGGTGTCATGTAAATACTCATGACTTGCAGCATCTGCCCTGAGTGCAAGCTTCTCTCTAACCAACCTTCTCTGCTGCTGGGGTGACATGCTGAGGCTAAGGTCAGAGGGAAGAAGGATGTGAGAGTTTGGGGAGGAGCTCCCCCACAGTTTACTTTTTCCTCCAACTATCTTAAAAATACAATTTCACATGGCAAAGATTTGTGTCCTGTTGGAAACCTTCTTTGGATCTCTGTACTAGTTCCACGTTTCTACTGCTCGAGTAATTTTGACTATATAATTCTAAAACACTCTGAACTCTCAGCCATGCTCCTCCATTATATTACCTGGCCCTCAATGGCATGTGAACTCACCTCTTCACTTTGTCTTGGACCAGGCTCCCCAGCTCTTGCTAGAAGTGCTCCAGCTTCACGGCTCTTTCAGTTTCTAGAAAGTGCTCTGCATCCTTCACCTCAGAGCTCATGCTTGAACAACTCCCACCCCACTTTCCCCCAACACATTTCCCCAGTGAAACCTTCTTTGACCATTAGACCAGTTTATGTATCTCCAGTGTTTACTCTTATTAGCCTACCACTTATGGCTCAGTTATAATCATGTTGGTTTCCAATGTAATTAGGACTGTTTTGGTTGAGGTTTGTGTCCCTCACAAAATTAAAACACAAAGGGCTAAAATTTACCAAGAGTTTACTATATCCCAGGGGCTTTACATATGTCATGTAACGTTTAAAATAATCCTAAGATTATTGATAATACTCTTATTATCATTCCCATTTTACAGATGAGGAAACTGAGGCACAGAGAGATTTAATCCATTTATATTCAAAGTCACATGACTTACAGGTGACAGAGTTGGTCATCAGACCAGAAAGGTGGTTTGGCTCTAGAGCCCATGCTCTTCACTGCTGTGCCATTTGCTATGACACTAGGAGCTGTGTCTGTGTTTGCTTACTGTGGTATCCTCCATGCCTAACTCCTGGCATACAACAGGTCCTCAATAAATACATGTTGATTCCATGATTGGTCATGGAAGTTGACCAATTGTTTTTTCTTAATTTTATTGTTTCTTTGCTCCTTGTTGCACGGAGAAGGGAATAGGACAGATATGTGTACACAATAATGCTGGTGGTTAGAACTCTGCCTTCAAAGCATCTGGTACTTTTACATGCAGACCATGGAAGCACTGGGAAAGTAGAGCTGACAATAGGATTATGACTTCAGAACCTGGTGCTGCAACCTCACTGCTTACCTTTTAGTTACTTTGGCCTGTCCTGACCATGCTCTACCTTGGTGTCAGTGTAAAATAGCCCTGCAACACTTCTGATGAAACCCGACCCAAGAATCATGGAAAGAGACCCAGTTGACATTCTCTCTTTCAGATGTGGTTAAGGGTAGCATTCCCTCTCAGTGTGTCCTAAGCTTGGCCATATTGTCACTAAGGAGGATGATTCATCAGTAATCTTCCTATTTTCACTATTAAAACAATTCTAACCCAATCCAGTTTCCATTATAATGGAGGGCAAAACTCAGCCATTTTGAGTTTGTTAATATTTAAAGCAGAGATTGAGGGGGATGGAGAACATAAAGTCAGTCCCTCAGGGAACACACATCCTGATTTATGGTCCATTGCAGAGCTTAAGGACAAGGGGTTCTGATTACATCTCATATTATTTCATTCAAGTATATAAAAATTATCCTGGGCCAGGCTCTGTAGTAGTTGTTTTGAGTACAGAGAGGAATAAGACAAAATTACTTCCCTGGGTATGTGTCTGTGGGAGCATATATCTGTATGGGGGCCGGGGGGAAGTATTCACTGTAATACAAGGCTGAGTGTGTTGGGTTAGTTCAGTTAACTTTGTTAAAATGAAAGAAGACCCTTAAAAGAAATGCCATTTGGGCTCTAAGAGAACCTGGAAAATTGATCAGAAGAGATGGTGGAAAGTATATTATAGGTAAGTAGGATAGAATCAACAGAAGTTTGAAAGGTGAAGGTATTTTGAGGCATAGGAAGCCATTGATCTGGAATGGATGGTATATTAGGTATTGAAGGAAAGCCTGTACTACATGAAGTGGAGAAAGCATATTAGAGCCATACCATGGAGGATACTTACAGTTTAGCTAATTGGGGAGAGGTGGTCCCACGGGAAGCGATCTTCCACATCACCTCTCTCCTGTCTCCAACATCCCAAGTTAAAGTTCAGGTCCATGATAAGAAGGCTGAAGACAGAGAAAATGAGACCCATAGTCCACATGAGTCGTCTTTCAAGAGGCCTGACCAGCTCTCCTGCTTCCTAAGGATTTAATCCACAAATGCTTATTTCATATCATCCTTTCAGCACCATTCCACCTGTGTGTCAACCAATCTACATATCGATACTAAATTAAACCACAACTAAATTCCTACTATTTCAAGGTGCTCTGTTAGACGTTGAGAAGAGATATCAAATTGAATAAGACAAGCAGCCTTTGTGTGCCAAGTTTTTACTATATTTTTATAATAGTTCTATGAGTTTGGTATAGATGATAAACTGAGGCTTTAAAAGGTTAAGTAGCTTGCCCAGGATCACGTAGAGAGTGAATGGTTGAGCCTGAATTCAAACTCTGGAAGCTCCTGGACCTCGGTTCCCTAGTCTGTTATGTGAGGAGACTATAAATACATCATGGAATAGCTGAAGATTGAATGAAATAGCATAAGTAAAGCCCTGGCACAGTGCCTCACACCTAGTTACTATTGTTATTTTTTATTGCTTTCTACAGAGTTAGTGCATGGCAGAGCTGCAACTGGGACTCAGGGGTGTCCAAGGTACCCCCAGGGTCATGTTCTTTTTTGTAGATCCATAGTGTCTCCCTGCAAGATGATACAGCATATTTTGGTTTAGCTTCTCAATATCAAAACTGAAGGAATAAATAGACTAGAGAACCAAGTGGCTTAAAGTGATGCTGGAAAAGTGATGAACAAAGTAGATGACTAGTCTAAAGTATGTGCCAATCTGCCATTCTTCAGGATGCACTAAGCTCTCTCCTAGGGTCAAATCCAATTCCAGTGAAAACCTGCATCCAGCAACTGTCGGACTTGAGCTCCCGATGTCTTGCCTTCAGATAAGAGCAGCATGACTTTATGCTCATTGCTTTTACAGCAGTCACCACATCCAAAAAGTCTTTGAAACTTTGGAGCTTTAGGCTTACATCCTAATTTCAACTTGTGTGCTCCCTGATCATGGGTTACTTACTTAATTTCTTTCCGTTTCAATTTCCTCCACTGTCAAATGGGAATAATAATACCCACTCACAGGGTTGTTGTAAGGTCACATGAAAATTAAAATTATATACAGCATTTGGTACTGTATCTGACTAACAGAAACTCTCAGTGAGTGGTAGCTTTTATTTTAAGAAAGTTTACATCTTTTGTAAGAAGGTTGTTGATGAGTCTTGGATAACAGTCCATGTGATATGTATACTTTATAAGTACTTCTTTGAAAGAGAGCATCATTTCTCCCAGTCCAGCTCTTTCCATGACATTACACAGAGAAATATACAAGAATCCAGCAGGAAGCCCAGAAGAGATTTGCTGCCACCCCAAATTTCATTCTAAACAAACATACTGCATGGAAGCCTGCACTTACACAAAGATAAATCAGAACGCAGTTACTCCCTTCTTAAAGGACTTAGAAAGAGTATTTGAAGTCTTTCCAAAAGTAGTTTGGGAAGGCTTAAATGTAAAATAAAGAATAACTTTTATATTAGGATCTCGGGTGATTATTTAAAATTTATTTTCCATTTTATCATGTTTTGCAGGAAAAGATACAAAAACAATTAAGTAAAAAATGTAAAGGGATTAAATATTTTAAAGATCTTCTTTTCTTCAGCTTTCTAGGAGCACATAATTAAGCCCAACATGTATACTCCATTTCCTGCATTATTTCCTTTTTGCTGTCCATTATTATATTTTCACCTTAACTCCATTATTTTTTATCCTATTTCTGTTCTCTCCTTTTGTATTTTTAGGTTATGTTTTTTTGAGGGCAAAACACCTAGTTCATTTGGTCAGTTGGTCAAATTATTGTTTATTCAATTATAGGAAAAAATTCAAAACCAATAATAATATAAAAAAAGAGCCCAACAAAATACCCAACCTACCATCACCACCAACAACAACCATCAAACCCTACATCCCAACTTTCTCTTAGGGACTCAGTAGATCAGCTTCAAAGAGCTGACTGTGCTGTTCAGTTTTTGTTGGCAGTGGTGGTAAAGCTACTCTCTTTTTGTTTATAAAGTCAGCTAAATCCATCTTTCATTCATTTATTCCTCTTTAATCCTTAGAGTTAAGTGTCCTTTCATGGTATTTCTTATTCCTAGAGTGGTTGAATTTTTCAACCAGTGAATAACTGATTTTTAATCCTAAACTCATCACTTAGGATCTAGTCACATAGTCTATGACTCTGTTTCCTTATCTGTAAAATCGGGAACTACTATGAGGATGAATTAGATAACAGATATGAGAGCCCTTTTTAAGGGCAAAATGATGTATACATGCAGTTGATTATTATTCCTTGTTGAAATCATATTGCAAAACTATTTTCTCAAAGAGGTGATAGTTACCTTTAATAGTCCACGGAATCATTTGGGACTAGAAATCTAAATACTAACTGCTATTTATTTAGAGACACCCTAATCCTTTCTTGGATAATAAATTATATATGAGAAACATTGAAAAAATTCTCACTTTACTGCATTTAAAAGCATGGATTCTGTTGATTTCCTAAATAATTCTTAACCTCCAAAATTCTTATTCTTGAATCAGTTTAGGATTACTTCGTCTATTCTTACGGGTTACAAATCTGAGCTCCCAGAATTTAAAGGCATGGGACATCAGATTCCCATACTTATTGTTTTTATGAATCTTTATAAAAGAACATAAACCCGATCTGATTTAATCTATCCCAATCCAACAAACATCGATGAGCATTCCAGTGGATGCTAGGTACCAGGGGAGGGACAGGAGAGTAGAAAGTTGAGCATAGACTGTAGAGAATAATGTGCACCTATGCAAGTTAGCTTGCTTGAAATTTTTTCTACTAGCTTCATGAGAAAACAGTAATATTTGTGTTATAAAACTTCATGTTTTATAAAGTACCATACTTAACTCTTATTGTATCTTCATAATAATCATATGAAATATAAATATATACATTGCCATACTTATTTTATCTTCATAATAATCATATGAAATAGGTATTCAGTAATTCTCTATTATAGGTGAGAACCTTCAGGTTTAACAAGGTTAAAATTTGCTTCAGTATGAATCCCCAGCTAGTTAATGACAGAGCCAAGATTTACACACAATAGCCTGCATCTAAATTTTGGGGTTTTTTTCCTTTCTTATACCACATTGCATTCATCTTAAGAAAGATAATACATTCAGCAAATAAATTATGGTCTCATTTTAGTGTTTTAATTTGGCATAAATAACATCTCTTTCTCCTTGCCAAGTTCACTAGTACTCATCTATCTGTTCTTTTTTTTCGTATTCTTTTCACAATTATTTATTTATTTATTTTTAACATCTTTATTGGAGTATAATTGCTTTACAATGGTGTGTTAGTTTCTGCTTTATAACAAAGTGAATTAGCAATATATATACATATATCCCCATATCTCTTCCCTCTTGCATCTCCCTCCCTCCCACCCCTCTAAGTGGTCACAAAGCACTGAGCTGATCTCCCTGTGCTATGCGGCTGTTTCCCACTAGCTATAGGTTTTTACATTTGGTAGTGTATATATATCCATGCCACTCTCTCGCTTTGTCCCAGCTTACCCTTCACCCTCCCCGTGTCCTCAAGTCCATTCTCTAGTAGGTCTGCATCTTTATTCCCATCCTACCTCTAGGTTCTTCATGACCTTTTTCTTTTTAGATGCCATATGTATGTGTTAGCATACGGTATTTTTTTTTTCTGTTTCTGACTTACTTCACTCTGTATGACAGACTCTAGGTCCATCCACCTCACTAAAAATAACTCAGTTTCGTTACTTTTTAATGCATCTATCTGTTCTCATGATATACTGGACATACTAGAGCTTTGAACTTCTTGGAAGAAAGGAACTGTCTAAATTCAAGGTATTATTTTTGCTATTACTATTAGCCACGACAAATGAAAAGTGATGAATAGAGCACCTCTTGTCTTACCAGAACACTTTAATTAAGGAAACTGGTTATTTTTGTCCCCTGTAGCCACGTAATGATTAATGCAACACAGCACAATACGTTCAGAATGTAAGACATATCTCACTAAGACCAATCAACAAATGTACTTCTCTAAAGAGGAAAGAATAGAGGCCAGATTGGACCCACTGCTGACATCTGATTTCTATAGTGAAACATCATGATAGATCTTGCAAATTCTAGAGAAACTATTTATTTCCAGTCTTGGGACTATAAAATTATCTAGTGGAACCAGTTTTGAATAAATTTCTTTTATATAGGTGGAAGTGAAGAAAAGAGAAAATCAGTTTGGCCACCCAGAGCAAACAGAAAATATTGCATGGCAGATAAATAGTAATTAATGCTTCATCATACAACACCCCTTATAGCTATACAAAAAGACAGTTCTCAGTATAATATAGACAAAGTAGAATTACAATAAAGCAGTTAAGTAACTTACTTTGTCTCAGCTACCAACATTATGGCAGCTAGTCGGCTGTGGGTATATATATTCAATTAACTGTCTTTATCCCTTAGAGAAACTGGGCTGCTACTTGGTAGCTGTGTGATCTTGTACAGTTTGCCTAAATTCTCAGAGGTTCCGTCTCCTCTTCTGTAAAATGGAGGAAATGATATCCATATCATGAGTTTCTATGTATGAAGCATGTGTTTGAATACGGGTCCAGCTTAAGTAAGTGTATAATAAATTGTAGTAAAGATGCTGATGTTGATGATGGTACTTTGGCACCATGTTTTCACCACCATTTTGAATAGGCCAAGCAAGCATTTCTCAACCACTAGTCTTTGGGTTCCACTGGCAGGGGTTGGGACTTAGCCACAGCTGTGGCTCACTTTAAGAATTTGGCTGTGTCCCACAGTATCACATCCAATCCTTTCATTCAGTCCCAAGCCTCCAGCACATCCTATGCTGAGCAAGAGACAATGAGGGCCCTGAAGAAAGGGTGCTATTGCACTGCCTGTGTCCTTTAGATATTTGAAGGCCAGTCACCTGGTCCTTGGGCTCACAGTATCTCAGGCCTTTTGTTCTTCTGGGATCCTGCTGGAGTGTCTGTTGAAACTGTCACAGTCTTGGGACCATGGCTGGTACGATGAGAGTCAGAGTCATGATTAGACCTCACCTCTGTATCACTGACTTCTGATTGTCACCCCTAGGCTCAGAACTCTTTATGAGCTCCAGACAGCATGAAAGGAAGAATAATTGATGATTGTGGGTCCCCATGGAGCTTAGGAATCTTGCATCAGTGTTAATGAGACTCTACTGTGTCTCCCCGACTGGAGACCATGGATCTCTCCAGGCAGTATGTGCATCTCACTCTTTGTTTGGTCCCATATCTCATCTACTGCCTGTTGCATTTTAGCTTCTTGAATTTTTAGTGAATTGAAATTTCTGAATTTGGTCTTTGGCACTGTACTCAATACTGATGATGATGAAGATGAAGATGATAATGACAATGAGAGTGATGGAGAAAGAGAAAATGACATAATTAGAAGAGGGCAAATGTAGTCAACACTCATGGGATACAAGCTATGACTCAGTGCTGGATGTTCAGGAGGGACAGAGGATGTTACATCAACTGTCAACTAGAAAAAGAAATGGCTCACATTCCCTATAGAGACTTAAATCAGAAAAAGGGTTTACTCCCATGATCCACACAATAGTGTAAAATTGATAATAGCCAACATTTATCAAGTACTTACTGTGTGCAAGTCACTGTTCTTAGCAGCTTACATCTATTATCTCATTTAAGCCTCCCAACAACCCTATGAAGAAGTCAGTATTGTTATTATTTTCTCCACTTATGGATGAGAAAACAGAAGCATAGAGATGTTAAGTGATAGATTCAAGATCAGACAGCTTGTACTTGCAAGAGCCAGGAGTTGAACCCAGGCAGCATGACTCCAGAGCTATCCTCTTAACTAATACTATTGCCCTTGGGACACAAGGCTGTAAAGGTACAGCTCCCTAGGTGCAAAGTGAGATGTAATCACTATGGGAAACTGGGCATTACAAACTTGACTGTGGTTGTATTCTTTATTCTTTCACTTATCAGTTAAGACAAATTAAAAATTTAATTTTAAGCAAAAGCCATAAATCAGTTGATCAAAAAACTCAGAATGGAAGGTAGAATAAGATCATGGTTAAAGTAGACTGAAAAAGGCACAAGTAAGGATGTTTCCTAGACTCAATGATCCAGATATAAACACACATTACCTGAGTGATTGGGAAGACTGAGGCTGTAAGGCTGGAACCAGCAAATGATAGTCCATTCCCAGATACAATTATTGCCTATCCAAAAATTGGACAAAGTGGAGGCATCGATAATTCTCAGTGGACTAATAAACAGAAAAAAGGACTTGATTTTGAGTCCATTATATTATCCTCTGGTCTTTCCTTTTTGTATAGACTTAGCTATGATGTTCTCTCTTGATTATCTTCATTTTTATATAAAACAGTCTTTGTTTCATTTTTTTCTGTATGAGAAGGTAATACACCTCTTCGGTAAGACACACTAACTACCAAAATTTATTATTAATCATTAGTTGTGAACACAACAATTGTTTTTACATAATGGTTCTCTACATCCTGGAAGGTTAGGGGTAGGTAGGTGTTAACATTTGTCACCTAATTATAAAATAGTGAAATTCACATGAAAATCTTTGATCTGGAAGGTTGTGTAGTACAGTCTTGAACTCGTATTAAACACACTTGGAGACCAAAGGGTAGTAGAAAATGTTCCCTTAGCTCTCTCTTTGGGTTGCCTTTCCATTGAACAGATTCTGCTTCAGAAGGGTATCTAGAAGTGCTTTAGTTCTGATGCTCCTCCATTTTTCCCTTCCATCACCTCTGTCTTCCCCCACCAGGGTCCCAGTTCAAGCTTACCACTGCCCTTTGTAGCTAATCCTGGAGAGAACCTGATGCTTTCCTGGCTCCATTCTGGAGCACAACTGTGGATTCTCACATTCTTTAGTATAGAGCCTTTACAGACAAACAAACCTTCCTGGTAGTATTAATACCTTCTTAGAGCAAAACTGAGTCATTATTATGCTGTAAGATGTCCTTACCCCCAGAGGTGATGAGACGGGAGATCACAGAACATGACAAAGATCCTGAAAGGAACAGAAACTGTATCATTCCAGTCTGTTGAAATACAGTCATAACCTTAGTACTTTGGCCATTTGAGTACCTTACCAGTAGGTGGCATGGCCTACTGGACAATTCTTGAACAAGAAATGGGGAGATACTGATTTGAGTCCAGGTACTGTCACCTACCCACTATGTGATCTTTGGCAAGTTGGGTTTCTCTCTGAGTTTCGATATCTTCATCCATAACACAAAAGAGCTATACTAATTCAACGATTTTACTCTTTTAAAAAATATACTTATATATCCCTTTCTTTAAATAAATGTTCTTGGGATTATAAACAGATAAAATATGAAAGCAGGGTGGCTCTGGGGTTCAGGGTCTCACCCATGCATACCATCTTCGTCCACCTCATGGTAGACCCTGGAGTCCTGTGTTTAACACTTCTAATATCACTGTAATAGTTTATATCAAAGATCTTTTCCAGTTCCAAAATTCTGTTTGACAGCCTCAAGCAAAGGCAATAGCTTAATGAAAGTCAGCATATACATAAAATCCATGTTAAGCTTTTTTTTTAAAGTTTTACTGGAAAAACAAAAACAAAAGCCAAATAGTTCCTTAATATATTTCAGCCTAAAGTAGGATTATTCTTTACCTCCAGGTGAAAAACTTCTGGTAATATTAGAGACCATAGACTTCAAAGGAAGTCAGGAGTTGAGTTTGGGAAGAGAAATCAGATTTCATTCCTATTTTCTATACTTCTTGTAAGCATAAATGCTTCTGAATCAATCCATAGAGCATCATTCGATTTGAGATTCTGGAAAGTAGTCACGCCATATCCATATTTCACAGTGCAGTATTTCCACACAGGTCAGTTCCCCTCAACAGATTTGTATCAGACCACTGAATATTTTGGCTAACAGGTCCTGCACATGTACTAGCCTTGAGGGTGTTGGGCTATTCTGCTAAAACTGTGTGTGGCTCTGGTTTGTCACCTGTTTGGCTGATTGATATTCTGCATTGCCTGATTCATAGTTGGCCCTCAAAAATATCTGTTGAGTGAATGGATGAATTCAGTAAGATGACTCAGGTCACTGAAAGGTCCCAGTGGCCACTCAAGCCAAGCCTTAATGAGAACTAGCCTAACAGTTGACACAGACATTTAGAGACCTAGCCAATTATTGTTCTTACACACATGTGACCATGGGAACATGAGCCTATAGAAATGTTTTACGGGTTTAGATCATAACTCCACAAAATGAGAGGAGAGTACTCAGAGCCTTTGTTTTATATTCACAGGAGCAAATAATAGCTGGAAATCAGGCCTTCAAGGGTGATCTTTAAAAATTAATCAATAATCTGATCCATTTAAGAAAAAGTAGAAATGTATATTTGTAACATGTCATGCTGCCTGTGCCTCCCTGCTGGTGACCAGAAACTCAGTAGTCTAGGATTGACTAATCTATTATTCACTTTGAATTAGGAATTTTGGTTTAATAGAGGCAAAGGCGGGAAAGAATATCCTATTGGCAGAATCCTAGTTCTTTTCTCTCTACAGTATATTTTAGGCTCACTGGGTTGAACCAATTCCTCATTTTGTTTCTGTGATTTCAAACTATGTAGAATATTTTTGTAATCTGAATCTAGTTTTTGATTTCGGGATGGTTACTAAACTCTTGTATGAAGTTGTAAAGTTTATAGAGCACCAGGGCAGCATTTCTCTTACATGTTCAAAAAAAGATTTGACTTCTGAGATGCTCTGTGACAAAAGGATTCTGAAATCAAGCAAATTTTACTGAAATGATGCAACAAAAACAGTGTTGGGTTAAAGTTACTTTTAGCTATTTATAAATTAGTGTGAAATATATCTAAGAGTTTGTATTACTTAAAATCTTGTTCCAGTTGAATATAATTTTTAAATGCAGCAGTTTACCCTTCATGACCCAGGGTTATCACTATGAATACTGGGCAATGTTATGGAACAATGAGGCCGTCACAACTATATGTGTGGGCCTCTTTGACTCCAGATCCTTTAGCTCTTTGAGTTTTTGTTTGTGTTTTTATCAACAGGCAACATCATCTCTTCTCTGAACTTATTAACTTCTTATTTCTCTCTCCACTCTGATCCATCGGGGTTGTTTTTTTGTTTGCTTGTTTTTTCTGATGTGATGTGGGATAAGCTAGTACAATTTTTACACATATGTATAAAATAAGATATATGTATTCTGAGATCCACAGCTTTAATAAAGTGTATGAGTATTACTTTAAATTCATGATACTTAGGGGACACTTATTTTTATTTCTCTTTTATCTCGCCTTTATTTCCTGGATCTGAATAATTCCTATCCTGAATTTGCAGAACTTCTAATTCTCTTTTTTTTTTTTAACATCTTTATTGGAGTATAATCGCTTTACAATCGTGTGCTATTTTCTCCTTTATGACAAAGTGAATCAGTTATACATATACATATGTTCCCATATCTCTTCCCTCTTGCATCTCCCTCCCTCCCACCCTCCTTATCCCACCCCACCAGGCGGTCACAAAGCACCCAGCTAATCCCCCTGTGCTATGCGGCTGCTACCCACTAGTTATCTACCTTAAGTTTGGTAGTGTATATAGGTCCATGCCTCTCTCACACTTTATCACAGCTCACACTTCCCCCTCCCCATATCCTCAAGTCCGTTCTCTAGTAGGTCTGTGGCTTTATTCCTGTCTTACCCCTAGGTTCTTCATGACATTTTTTCTCTTAAATTCCATATATATATGTTAGCATACGTTATTTGTCTTTCTCTTTCTGACTTACTTCACCCTGTATGACAGGCTCTAGGTCTATCCACCTCAATACAAATAGCTCAATTTCATTTCTTTTTATGGCTGAGTAATATTCCATTGTATATATGTGCCACATCTTCTTTATCCATTCATCCCATGATGGACGCAAAGGTTGTTTCCATCTCCGGGCTATTGAAAATAGAGTTGCAATGAACATTTTGGTACATGACTCTTTTTGAATTATGGTTTTCTCAGGGTATATGCCCAGTAGTGGGATTGCTGGGTCATATGGTAGTTCTATTTGTAGTTTTTAAGGAACCTCCATACTGTTCTCCATAGTGGCTGTACCAATTCACATTCCCACCAGCAGTGCAAGAGTGTTCCCTTTTCTCGACACCCTCTCCAGCACTTATTGTTTCTAGATTTTTTGATGATGGCCATTCTGACTGGTGTGAGATGATATCTTATTGTAGTTTTGATTTGCATTTCTCTAATGATTAATGATGTTGAGCATTCTTTCACGTGTTTGTTGGCAGTCTGTATATCTTCTTTGGAGAAATGTCTATTTAGGTCTTCTGCCCATTTTTGGATTGGGTTATTTGTTTTTTTGTTATTAAGCTGCATGAGCTGCTTGTAAATTTTGGAAATTAATCCTTTGTCAGTTGCTCATTTGCAAATATTTTCTCCCATTCTGAGGGTTGTCTTTTGGTCTTGTTTATGGTTTCCTTTGCTATGCAAAAGCTTTGAACTTTTATTAGGTCCCATTTGTTTATTTTTGTTTTTATTTCCATTTCTCTAGGAGGTGGGTCAAAAAGTATCTTGCGCTGATTTATGTCATAGAGTGTTCTACCTATGTTTTCCTCAAACAGTTTGATAGTTTCTGGCATTATATTTAGGTCTTTCATCCCTTTTGAGCCTATATTTGTGTATGGTGCTAGGGAGTGATCTAATCTCATACTTTTACATGTACCTGTCAGTTTTCCAAGCACCACTTATTGAAGAGGCTGTCCTTTATCCACTGTACATTCCTGCCAACTTTATCAAAGATAAGGTGACCATATGTGCGTGGGTTTATCTCTGCACTTTGTATCCTGTTCCAATCATCTATCTTTCTGTTTTTGTGCCAGTACCATACTGTCTTGATTACTGTAGCCTTGTAGTATAGTCTGAAGTCAGGGAGCCTGATTCCTCCAGCTCTGTTTTTCGTTCTCAAGATTGCTTTGGCTATTCGGGGTCTTTTGTGTTTCCATACAAATTTTTTTTCTAGTTCTGTGAAAAATGCCAGTGGTAGTTTGATAGTGATTGCATTGAATCTGTAGATTGCTTTGGATAGTAGAGTCATTTTCACAATGTTGATTCTTCCAATCCAAGAACATGGTATATCTCTCCATCGATTTCTATCATCTTTAATTCTTTCATCAGTGTCTTATAATTTTCTGCATACAGGTCTTTTGTCTCCTTAGGTAGGTTTATTCTAACATATTTTATTTTTTTGTTGCAATGGTAAATGGGAGTGTTTTCTTGATTTCACTTTCAGATTTTTCATCATTAGTGTATAGAAATGCAAGAGATTTCTGTGCATTAATTTTGTATCCTGCAACTCCACCAAATTCATTGACTAGCTCTAGGAGTTTTCTGGTAGCATCTTTAGGATTCTCCATGTATAGTATCATGTCATCTCCAAATAGTGACAGTTTTACTTCTTGTTTTCTGATTTGTATTCTTTTATTTCCTTTTCTTCTCTGAATGCTGTGGCTAAAATTTCCTAAACTATGTTGAATAAGAGTGGTGAGAGTGGGCAACCTTGTTTTGTTCCTGATCTTAGTGGAAATGGTTTCCCTTTTTCAACATTGAGGATGATGTTGGCTGTGTGTTTGTCATATACGGCTTTTATTATGTTGAGGAAAGTTCGCTCTATGCCTACTTTCTGCCCGGTTTTTATCATAAATGGGAGTTGAATTTGTCAAAAGCTTTCTCTGCATCTATTGAGATGATCATATGGTTTTTCTCCTTCAATTTGTTAATATGGTGTATCACATTGATTGATTTGCGTATGTTGAAGAATCCTTGCATTCCTGGCATAAACCCCAATTGATCATGGTGTATGAGCCTTTTAATGTGCTATTGGATTCTGTTTGCTAGTATTTTGTTGAGGATTTTTGCATCTATGTTCATCAGTGATATTGGCCTGTAGTTGTCTTTCTTTGTGGCATCCTTGTCTGGTTTTGGTATCAAGGTGATGGTGGCCTCGTAGAATGAGTTTGGGAGTGTTCCTCCATCTGCTACATTTTGGAAGAGTTTAAGAAGGATAAGTGTTAGCTCTTCTCTAAATGTTTGATAGAATTCGCCTGTGAAGCCATCTGGTCGTGGGCTTTTGTTTGTTGGAAGATTTTTAATCACAGTTTCAATTTCAGTGCTTGTGATTTGTCTGTTCATATTTTCTATTTCTTCCTGATTCAGTCTTGGCAGGCTGTGCATTTCTAGGAATTTGTCCATTTCTTCCAGGTTGTCCATTTTATTCGCATAGAGTTGCTTGTCATAATCTCTCATGATCTTTTGTATTTCTGTAGTGTCAGTTGTTACTTCTCCTTTTTCATTTCTAATTCTATTGATTTTAGTCTTCTTCCTTTTTTCTTTTTTTTTTAACATCTTTATTGGGGTATAATTGCTTTACAATAGTGTGTTAGTTTCTGCTTTATAACAAAGTGAATCAGTTATACATATACATATGTTCCCATATGTCTTCCCTCTTGCGTCTCCCTCCCTCCCACTCTCCCTATCCCACCCTTCCAGGCTGTCACAAACCACCGAACTAATATCCCTGTGCCACGCGGCTGCTTCCCACTAGCTATCTACCTTACTACGTTTGTTAGTGTGTATATGTCCATGACTCTCTCTCGCCCTGTAAAAGCTCACCCTTCCCCCTCCCCATATCCTCAAGTCCGTTCTCCAGTAGGTCTGCGTCTTTATTCCTGTCTTACCCCTAGGTTCTTCATGACATTTTTTTTCTTAAATTCCATATATATGTGTTAGCATACGGTATTTGTCTTTTTCTTTCTAACTTACTACACTCTGTATGACAAACTCTAGGTCTATCCATCTCATTGCAAATAGCTCAATTTCATTTCTTTTTAAGGCTGAGTAATATTCCATTGTATATATGTACCACATCTTCTTTATCCATTCATCCGATGATGGGCACTTAGGTTGTTTCCATCTCCAGGCTATTGTAAATAGAGCTGCAATGAACATTTTGGTACATGACTCTTTTTGAATTTTGGTTTTCTCAGGGTATATGCCCAGTAGTGGGATTGCTGGGTCATATGGTAATTCTATTTGTAGTTTTTTAAGGAACCTCCATACTGTTCTCCATAGTGGCTGAACCAATTCACATTCCCACCAGCAATGCAAGAGTGTTCCCTTTTCTCCACACCCTCTCCAGCATTTATTGTTTCTAGATTTTTTGATGATGGCCATTCTGACTGGTGTGAGATGATATCTCATTGTAGTTTTGATTTGCATTTCTCTAATGATTAATGATGTTGAGCATTCTTTCACGTGTTTGTTGGCAGTCTGTATATCTTCTTTGGAGAAATGTCTATTTAGGTCTTCTGCCCATTTTTGGATTGGGTTGTTTGTTTTTTTGTTATTGAGCTGCATGAGCTGCTTGTAAATTTTGGAGATTAATGCTTTGTCAGTTGCTTCACTTGCAAATATTTTCTCCCATTCTGAGGGTTGTCTTTTGGTCTTGTTTATGGTTTCCTTTGCTGTGCAAAAGCTTTGAAGTTTCATTAGGTCCCATTTGTTTATTTTTCTTTCATTTCCATTACTCTAAGAGGTGGGTCAAAAAGGATCTTGCTGTGATTTATGTCATAGAGCGTTCTGCCTATGTTTTCCTCTAAGAATTTGATAGTTTCTGGCCTTACATTTAGGTCTTTAATCCATTTTGAGCTTATTTTTGTGTATGGTGTTAGGGAGTGATCAAACCTCATACTTTTACATGTACCTGTCCAGTTTTCCCAGCATCATTTATTGAAGAGGCTGTCCTTTCTCCACTGTACATTCCTGCCACCTTTATCAAAGATAAGGTGTCCATATATGCATGGGTTTATCTCTGGGCTTTCTATCCTGTTCCATTGATCTATCTTTCTGTTTTTGGGCCAGTACCATATTGTCTTGATTACTGTAGCTTTGTAGTGTAGTCTGAAGTCAGGGAGCCTGATTCCTCCAGCTCCTTTTTTCGTTCTCAAGATTGCTTTGGCTATTCGGGGTCTTTTGTGTTTCCATACAAATTGCGAAATTTTTTGTTCTAGTTCTGTGAAAAATGCCAGTGGTAGTTTGATAGGGATTGCATTGAATCTGTAGATTGCTTTGGGTAGTAGAGTCATTTTCACAATGTTGATTCTTCCAATCCAAGAACATGGTATATCTCTCCATCTATTTGTATCATCTTTAATTTCTTTCATCAGTGTCTTATAATTTTCTGCATACAGGTCTTTCGTCTCCTTAGGTAGGTTTATTCCTAGATATTTTATTCTTTTTGTTGCAATGGTAAATGGGAATGTTTTCTTGATTTCACTTTCAGATTTTTCATCATTAGTATATAGGAATGCCAGAGATTTCTGCACATTAATTTGTATCCTGCTACTTTACCAAATACATTGATTAGCTCTAGTAGTTTTCTGGTAGCATCTTTAGGATTCTCTATGTATAGTATCATGTCATCTGCAAACAGTGACAGCTTTACTTCTTCTTTTCCGATTTGGATTCCTTTTATTTCCTTTACTTCTGTGATTGCTGTGCCTAAAACTTCCAAAACTATGTTGAATAAGAGTGGTGAGTGTGGGCAACCTTGTCTTGTTCCTGATCTTAGTGGAAATGCTTTCAGTTTTTCACCATTGAGGATGATGTTTGCTGTGGGCTTGTCATATATGGCCTTTTTTATGTTGAGGAAAGTTCCCTCTATGCCTACTTTCTGCAGCGTTTTTATCATAAATGGGTGTTGAATTTTGTCGAAAGCTTTCTCTGCATCTATTGAGATGATCATATGGTTTTTCTCCTTCAATTTGTTAATATGGTTTATCACATTGATAGATTTGCGTATATTGAAGAATCCTTGCATTCCTGGAATAAACCCCACTTGATCATGGTGTATGATCCTTTTAATGTGCTGTTGGATTCTGTTTGCTAGTATTTTGTTGAGGATTTTTGCATCTATGTTCACCAGTGATATTGGCCTGTAGTTTTCTTTCTTTGTGACATCCTTGTCTGGTTTTGGTATCAAGGTGATGGTGGCCTCGTAGAAGGAATTTGGGAGTGGTCCTCCCTCTGCTATATTAAGGAAGAGTTTGAGAAAGATAGGTGTTAGCTCTTCTCTAAACGTTTGATAGAATTCACCTGTGAAGCCATCTGGTCCTGGGCTTTTGTTTGTTGGAAGATTTTTAATCACAGTTTTAATTTCAGTGCTTGTGATTGGTCTGTTCATATTTTCTATTTCTTCCTGATTCAGTCTTGGCACGTTGTGCATTTCTAAGAATTTGTCCATTTCTTCCAGATTGTCCATTTTATTGGCATAGAGTTGCTTGT
Organism: Delphinapterus leucas; assembly: GCF_059928025.1. NCBI lineage: Eukaryota > Metazoa > Chordata > Mammalia > Artiodactyla > Monodontidae > Delphinapterus > Delphinapterus leucas. Next base: position 81,055,876 of record NC_143150.1, on the reverse strand, counting down.
AGTAATCTCTCATGATTTTTTTTATTTCTGCATTGTCAGTTGTTACTTCTCCTTTTTCATTTCTAATTCTATTGATTTGAGTCTTCTCCCTTTTTTTGTTGATGAGTTTGGCTAGTGGTTTATCTATTTTGTTTATCTTCTCAAAGAACCAGCTTTTAGTTTTATTGATCTTTGCTATCATTTCCTTCATTTCTTTTTCATTTATTTCTGATCTGATTTTTATGATTTCTTTCCTTCTGCTAGCTTTGGGGTATTTTTGTTCTTCTTTCTCTAATTGCTTGAGGTGCAAGGTTAGGTTGTTTATTCGAGATGTTTCCTGCTTCTTAAGGTGAGCTTGTATTGCTATAAACTTCCACCTTAGAACTGCTTTTGCTGCATCCCATAGGTTTTGGGTTGTTGTGTCTCCATTGTCATTTGTTTCTAGGTATTTTTTAATTTCCTGTTTGATTTCTTCAGTGATCTCTTTGTTATTAAGTAGTGTATTGTTTAGTCTCCATGTGTTTCTGTTTTTTACAGACCTGTTCCTGTAATTGATATCTAGTCTCATGGCATTGTGTTTGGAAAAGATACTTGATACAATTTCAATTTTCTTAAATTTACCAAGGCTTGATTTCTGACCCAGGATATGATCTATCCTGGAGAATGTTCCATGAGCACTTGAGAAAAGTGTGTGTTGTGTTGTATTTGGATGGAGTGTCCTATAAATATCAGTTAAGTCCATGTTGTTTAATGGGTCATTTAAATCTTGTGTTTCCTTATTTATTGTCATTTTGGATGATCTGTCCATTGGTGAAAGTGGGGTGTTGAAGTCCCCTACAATGAATGTGTTGCTGTCGATTTCCCCTTCTATGGCTGTTAGTATTTGCCTTATGTATTGAGGTGCTCCTATGTTGGGTGCATAAATATTTACAATTGTTATATCTTCGTCTTGGACCGATCCCTTGATCATTATGTAGTGTCCTTCTTTGTCTCTTCTAATAGTCTTTATTTTAAGGTCTATTTTGTCTGATATGAGAATTGCTACTCCAGCTTTGTTTTGGTTTCCATTTGCATGGAATATAGTTTTCCATCCCCTTACTTTCAGTCTGTATGTGTCTCTAGGTCTGAAGTGGGTCTCTTATAGACAGCATATATAAGGGTCTTGTTTTTGTATCCATTCAGCTAATCTGTACCTTTTGGTGGGAGCATTTAGTCCATTTACATTTAAGGTAATTATCCATATGTATGTTCCTATTCCCATTTTCTAAATTGTTTTGGGTTCATTATTATAGGTCTTTTCCTTCTCTTGTGTTTCTTGCCTACAGAAGTTCCTTTAGCATTTGTTGTAAAGCTGGTTTGGTGGTGCTGAACTCTCTCAGCTTTTGCTTGTCTGTAAAGTTTTTAATTTCCCCATCAAATCTGAATGAGATCCTTGCTGGGTAGAGTAGTCTTGGTTGCAGGTTTTTCTCCTTCATCACTTTCAGTATGTCCTGCCACTCCCTTCTGGCTTGTAGGGTTTCTGCTGAGAGATCAGCCTTTAACCTTATGGGGATTCCCTTGTGTGTTATTTTTCCCTAGCTGCTTTTAATATGCTTTCTTTGTATTTAATTTTTGACAGTTTGATTAATATGTGTCTTGGCATATTTCTCCTTGTATTTATCCTGTATGGGACTCTCTGTGCTTCCTGGACTTGATTAACTATTTCCTTTCCCATATTAGGGAAGTTTTCAACTATAATCTCTTCAAATATTTTCTCAGTCCCTTTCTTTTTCTCTTCTACTTCTGCAACCCCTATAATTCGAATGTTGGTGCGTTTAATGTTGTCCCAGAGGTCTCTGAGACTGTCCTCAGTTCTTTTCATTCTTTTTTCTTTATTCTGCTCTGCAGTAGTTATTTCCACTATTTTATCTTCCAGGTCACTTATCCGTTCTTCTGCCTCAGTTATTCTGCTATTGATCCCATCTAGAGTACTTTTAATGTCATTTATTGCATTATTCATCATTGCTTGTTTCATCTTTATTTCTTCTAGGTCCTTGTTAACTGTTTCTTGCATTTTGTCCATTCTATTTCCAAGATTTCGGATCATCCTTACTATCATTATTCTGAATTATTTTTCAGGTAGACTGCCTATTTCCTCTTCATTTGTTAGGTCTGGTGCATTTTTATCTTGCTCCTTCATCTGCTGTATGTTTTTCTGTCTTCTCACTTTGCTTATCTTACTGTGTTTGGGGTCTCCTTTTTGCAGGCTGCAGGTTCGTAGTTCCCGTTGTTTTTGATGTCTGTCTCCAGTGGTTAAGGTTGTTTCAGTGGGTTGTGTAGGCTTCCTGGTGGAGGGGACTAGTGCCTGTGTTGTGGTGGATGAGGCTGGATCTTGTCTCTCTCGTGCTCAGTTTCACGTCTGGTGGTGTGTTTTGGGGTGTCTGTGGCCTTATTATGATTTTAGGCAGCCTCTCTGCTAATGGGTGGGGTTGTGTTCATGTTTTGCTAGTTGTTTGGCATAGGTTGTCCAGCACTGTGGCTTGCTGGTCGTTGAGTGAAGCTGGGTGATGGTGTTAAGATGGAGGTCTCTGGGAGATTTCCGCCATTTAATATTATGTGGAGTTGGGAGGTCTCTTGTTGACCAGTGTCCTGAACTTGGCTCTCCTACCTCAGAGGCAGAGCCCTGACTCCTGGCTGGAGCACCAAGAGCCTTTCATCCACAGGGCTCAGAATAAAAGGGAGAAAATGTAGAGAGAATTAGTAGAAGTATGAGGAAAGAAAGAAGGAAAGGAGGAAAGGAAGGAAGGAAGAAAGAAGGAAAGAAAGGAGGGAGGGAGGAAGGAAGGAAGGAAGGAGGGAGGAGGGAAGGAAGGAAAAAAGACAGAAAGAAAGAAGATACAGTAAAAATAAAATAAAGTATAATAAAGTTATTGAATTAAAAAATATTTAGAAAAAGAAAAAGGGACGGATAGAACCTTAGGACAAATGCTGGAAGCAAAGCTATACAGAGAAAATCTTACACAGAATCATACACATACACCCTCACAAAAAGAGGTAAAGGGGGAAAAATCATAAATCTTGCTTCAGAGACCACCTCCTCAATTTGGGGTGATTCGTTGTCTAAAGGAGGGAAGGAAGGAAGGAAAGTAAGAAAGCAAGAACGAAGGTAAAGTATAATAAAATTATTACAATTAAAATTAATTATTAAGAAAAAAAATTTTTTTAAAAACCATGGACGGATAGAGCCCTAGGACAAATGGTGGAAGCAAGACTATACAGACAAGATCTCACACAGAAGCATACACGTACACATTCACAAAAAGTGGAAAAGGGAAAAAAATCATAGATCTCGCTCCTAAAGTCCACCTCTTCAATTTGGGATCATTCCTTGTCTATTCAGGTATTCCACAGATGCAGGGTATATCAAGTTGATTGTGGAGCTTTAATCCGCTGCTTCTAAGGCTGCTGGGAGAGATTTCCCTTTCTCTTCTTTGTTTTCACAGCTCACAGGAGCTCAGCTTTGGATTTGGCCCTGCCTCTGCGTGTAGGTCGCTGGAGGGCGTCTGTTTTTTGCTCAGACAGGACGGGGTTAAAGGAGCCGCTGATTCGTGGGCTCCGGCTCACTCCGGCCGGGGGTGCGTGGGGGGAGGGAGAGGCACAGCGTGCAGGTCGGGCCTGCGGCGGCAGAGGCCAGTGTGACGTTGCTTCAGCCTGAGGCCCGCCGTGCGTTCTCCCGGGGAAGTTGTCCCTGGTTCCCGGGAACCTGGCAGTGGCGGGCTGCACAGGCTCCATGGAAGAGGGGTGTGGAGAGTGACCTGTGCTCGCACACAGGCCCCTTGGTGGTGGCAGCAGCAGCCTTAGCATCTCCCGCCCGTCTCTGGGGTCCGCGCTTTTAGCCGCGGCTCACGCCCGTCTCTGGGGCTCGCGCTTTTAGCTGCGGCTCGCACCCGTCTCTGGAGTTCCTTTAAGCAGCGCTGTTAAACCCCTCTCCTCGCACACCAGGAAACAAAGAGGGAAGAAAAAGTCTCTTGCCTCTTCGGCAGGTGCAGACTTTCCCCCGGACTCCCTCCCAGCTAGCCGTGGTGCACTAACCCCTTCAGGCTATGTTCAAGCTGCCAACCCCAGTCCTCTCCCTGCACTCCGTCCGAAACCGAAACCCGATCCTCAGCTCACAGCCCTGCCTGCCCCGTCGGGTGAGAAGACAAGCCTCTCGGGCTGGTGAGTGCCGGTCGGCACCGATCCTCTGTGCGGGAATCTCCGCGCTTTGCCCTTTGCACCCGTTGCTGTGCACTCCTCCATGGCTTCGAAGCTCCCCCCTCCGCCTCCCGCAGTCTCCACCTGCGAAGGGGCTTCCTAGTGTGTGGAAACTTTTCCTCCTTCACAGCTCCCTCCCGCTGGTGCAGGTGCCGTCCTTATTCTTTTGTCTCTGTTTTTTCTTTTTTTCTTTTGCCCTACCCAGGTATGTGGGGAGTTTCTTGCCTTTTGGGAGGTCTGAGGTCTTCTGCCAGCCTTCAGGAGGTGTTCTGTAGGAGTTGTTCCACGTGTAGATTTATTTCTGATGTATCCGTGGGGAGGAAGGCAATCTCCGCGTCTTACTCTTCCACCATCTTCAAGGTCCCGCCCCGTCCCTTTTTTCTTGATGAGTCTGGCTAATTGTTTATCAATTTTTTTTATCTCCTCAAAGAACCGGCTTTTAGTTGTATTGATCTTTGCTATTGTTTCCTTCATTTCTTTTTCATTTATTTCTGATCTGATTTTTGTGATTTCTTTCCTTCTGCTAACTTTGGGATTTTTTTGTTCTACTTTCTCTAATTGCTTTAGGTGCAAGGTTAGGTTGTTTATTCGAGATGTTTCCTGTTTTTTAAGGTGGGCTTCTATTCCTATAAACTTCCTTCTTAGAACTGCTTTTGCTGCATGCCATCGGTTTTGGGTTGTCGTGTCTCCATTGTCATTTGTTTCTAAGTATTTTTTTTCCTCCTTGATTTCTTCAGTGATCACTTCGTTATTAAGTAGTGTATTGTTTAGCCTCCGTTCCTTTGTATTTTTTACAGATCTTTTCCTGTAATTGATATCTAGTCTCATAGCATTGTGGTCGGAAAAGATACTTGACACAATTTCAACTTTCTTAACTTTACCAAGGCTTGATTTGTTACCCAAGATATGATGTATCCTGGACAATGTTCCTTGAGCACTTGAGAAAAATGTGTATTTTGTTGCTTTTGGATGAAGTGTACTATAAATATCAATTAAGTCATTCTTTTTTAATGTATAATTTAAAGCTTGTGTCTCCTTTTTTATTTTCATTTTGGATGATCTGTCCATTGGTGAATGTGGGGTGTTATAGTCCCCTACTATGAGTGTGTTTTTGATGATTTCCCCTTTTATTACTGTTAGTATTTGCCTTATGTATTGAGATGCTCCTATGTTGGGTGCATAAATATTTCCAATTTTTATATCTTCTTCTTGGATCGATCATTATATAGTGTCCTTCTTTGTCTCTTCTAATAGTCTTTATTTTAAAGTCTATTTTGTCTGATATGAGAATTGCTACTCCAGCTTTCTTTTGGTTTCCATTTGCATGGAATATATTTTTACATTCCCTTACTTCCAGTCTGTATGTGTTCCTAGGTCTGAAGTGGGTTTCTTGTAGACAGCATATATGTGGGTCTTGTTTTTGTATCCATTCAGCCAATCTGTGTCTTTTGGTGGGAGCATTTAGTCCATTTACATTTAAGGTAATTATCCATATGTATGTTCCTATTCCCATTTCCTAAATTGTTTTGGTTTCCTTATTTATGTGTTTTCCTTCTCTTGTGTTTCTTGCCTAGAGAAGTTCCTTTAGCATTTGTTGTAGAGCTGGTTTGATGGTGCTGAACTCTCTCAGCTTTTGCTTGTCTGTAAAGGTTTTAATTTCTCCATCTAATGTGAATGTGATCCTTGTTGGGTAGAGTAATCTTGGTTGCAGGTTTTTCTCCTTCATCACTTTAAATATGTCCTGCAACTCCCTTCTGGCTAGCAGAGTTTCTGCTGAAAGATCAGCTGTTAACCTTATGGGGATTCCCTTGTGTGTTATTTTTCCCTAGCTGCTTTTAATAGGCTTTCTTTGTATTTAATTTTTGACAGTTTGATTAATATGTGTCTTGGTGTATTTCTCCTTGGTTTTACCCTGTATGGGACTCTCTGCGCTTCCTGGACTTGATTAACTATTTCCTTTCCCATATTAGGGAAGTTTTCAACTATAATCCCTTCAAATATTTTCTCAGTCCCTTTCTTTTTCTCTTCTTCTTCTGGAACCCCTGTAATTTGAAAGTTTGTGTGTTTAATGTTGTCCCAGAGGTCCTTGAGATTTTCCTCTGTTCTTTTCATTGTTTTTTCTTTATTCTGTTCTGCAGTAGTTATTTCCACTATTTTATCTTCCAGGTCACTTATCCATTCTTCTGCCTCAGTTATTCTGCTATTGATCCCATCTAGAGTATTTTTCATTTCATTTATTGTGCTGTTCATCGTTGTTTGTTTCATCTTTAGTTCTTCTAGGTGCTTGTTAAATGTTTCTTGCATTTTGTCTATTATATTTCCAAGATTTTGGATCATCTTTACCAACATTATTCTGAATTCTTTTTCAGATAAACTGCCTATTTCCTCTTCATTTGTTAGGTCTGGTGGGTGTTTACCTTGCTTCTTCATCTGTTGTGTGTTTTTCTGTCTTCTCATTTTGCTTATCTTACTGTGTTTGGGGTCTCCTTTTTGCAGGCTGCAGGTTCGTAGTTCCCGTTGTTTTTGGTGTCTGTCTCCAGTGACTAATGTTGGTTCAGTCTGTTGTGTAAGCTTCCTGATGGAGGGAACTAGTGCCTGTGTTCTGTTGGATGAATCTGGATCTTGTCATTCTGGTGGGCAGGTCCAAGTCTGGTGGTGTGTTTTTGTGTGTTTGTGGACTTATTATGATTTTAGGCAAACTCTCTGCTAATGGGTGGGGTTGTGTTCCTGTTTAGCTAGGTTTTTGGCATTGGGTGTCCAGCACTGTAGCTTGCTGGTCGTTTAGTGAAGCTGGGTGCTGGCGTTGAGATGGAGATCTCTGAGAGATTTTCTCCGTTTGATATTATGTGGAGCTGGGAGGTCTCTTGTAGACCAGTGTCCTAAAGTCGGCTCTCCCACCTCAGAGGCACAATACTGACTCCTGGCTGCAGCACCAAGATCCTTTCATCCACAGGGCTCAGAATAAAAGGGAGAAAATGTAGAGAGAAAGAATTAGTAGAAGTAGGAAGAAAGGAAGGAAGGAAGGAAGAAAGAAAGAAGAAAAGAAAGAAAGAGGGGAAGAAAGAAATGAGGGAGGGAGGCAGGGAGGGATGGAGGGAGGAAGTAAGGAAGGAAGGAAGGAGGGAAGGAAGGATAAAAGAAAGAAAGAAAAAGATAAAGTAAAATAAAATAAAGTAAAATATAATAGTTATTAAATTAAAAAAATAACTTTTGGGAAAAATAATTTTTAAAAAAACGCACTGATAGAACCTTCAGACAAATGGTGGAAGCAAAGCTATACAGACAAAATCTCATACAGAGATTTGTAGAAGAATACATATATACACAAAAAGAGGGAAAGGGGAAAAAATCATAAATCTTGTTCTCAAAATCCACCTCAATTTCGGTTGATTTGTTGTCTAAAGGAGGGAAGGAAGGAAAGAAAGAGAGAAAAAAGATAAAGTAAAATAAAAGAGTTATTAAAATAAAAATTAATTATTAAGAAAAAAATTAAAAAAACAAACAATAAAAAAAACGGACGGATAGAACCCTAGGACAAATGGTGGAAGCAAAGCTATACAGACAAAATCTCACACAGAAGCATACACATACAAACTCACAAAAAGAGGAAAAGGGGAAAAATCATAATACTTGCTGTCAAAGTCCACCTCCTCAATTTGGGATGGTTCGTTGTCTATTCATGTATGCCACAGATGTAGGGTGCATCAAGTTGATTGTGAAGCTTTAATCCGCTGTTCCTGAGGCTGCTGGGAGAGATTTCCCTTTCTCTTCTTTGTTCTCACAGCTCCCAGGCGCTCAGCTTTGGATTTGGCCCCGCCTCTGCATGTAGGTCGCCGGAGTACGTCTGTTCCTCGCTCAGAGAGGACAGGGTTAAAGGAGCCGCTGATTTGGGGGCTCCGGCTCACTCAGGCCGGGGGGAGCAAGGGGCATGTAGTGCGGGGTGAGCCTGCCGCGGCAGAGGCTGGCGCGTCATTGCAGCAGCCTGATGCTCGCCATGCGTTCTCCCTGAGAAGTTGTCCCTGGATCCCGGGAACCTGGCAGTGGCGGGCTGCACAGTCTCCCCACAAGGGGGGTGTTGAGAGTGACCTGTGCTCACCCACAGGCTTCTTGGTGGTGGCAGCAGCAGCCTTAGAGTCTCCTGCCCATCTCTGGGGTCCGCGCTTTTAGCCGTGGCTTGCGCCCGTCTCTGGAGCTCCTTTAAGCAGTGCTGTTAATCCCCTCTCCTCGCGCACCAAGAAACAAAGAGGGAAGAAAAAGTCTCTTGCCTCTTTGGCAGCTCCAGACCTTTTCCTGGACTCCCTTCCAGCTAGCCGTGGTGCACTAACCCCTTCAGGCTGTGTTCACGCCGCCAACCCCAGTCCTCTCCCTGCGCTCTGACCAAAGCCCGAGCCTCAGCTCGCAGCCCGCCCGCCCCAGCGGGTGAGCAGACAAGCCTCTTGGGTTGGTGAGTGCCGGTCGGCACCGATCCTCTGTGCGGGAATCTCCCCGCTTTGCCCTCCGCACCCCTGTTGCTGCGCTCTTCTCCACGGCTCCAAAGCTTCCCCCCTCCTCCACCCGCAGTTTCCGCCCGCAAAGGGGCTTCCTATTGTGTGGAAACCTTTCCTCCAGAGCTCCCTCCCACTGGTGCAGGTCCTGTCCCTATTCTTTTGTCTCTGTTTTTTCGTTTTCTCTTTTGCCCTACCCAGGTACGTGGGGAGTTTCTTGCCTTTTGGGAGATCTGAGGTCTTCTGCCAGCCTTCAGGAGGTGTTCTGTAGGAGTTGTTTCATGTGTAGATGTATTTCTCGTGTATCTGTGGGGAGGAAGGTGATCTCCACATCTTACTCTTCCGCCATCTTCCCCTCGTCCCAGAACTTCTACTTCTTAACATATTTGATTAATGGATGAAAATTTTCTTTTATTTTTAAAAATTAACATATTTTATTATGAAATACATTAGTTACATTCCACCTGTTAGCAACATTTCATAATTACAAACAAATTAAATAAGAATGAAAGGCTTATTAAGTTCAGTGATTGCACACACAAAAAAATTAATGAATACCATGATACATAGCCATCTCAATCACACCAAATGTAAAATTTTCAAATGACCCTAAAGTGACGAAATAGGACATCTATCACTTCCACTGAAAGCCACTGATTCAGTGGTGTTTCCACTATTGGTAAAACTGTGCTGCCTGATGACATTGTATTAGACTTCTGCATTTTTTCACATCAATGTAGAGAGAAGTTATGTGCAAATCTCTGAATAAATCATAAATACATTGAAAAGATAAGTTGACCTTGAGAATGACTTGAGTATATCACAAAAACCAGAAACCAGAAATGAAAATTATGAGAAATTTTATGACATCAATAAAAAGACCTCTGAAGCATTTTATCATTTGGAAATACAGACTAAAGTATTCATGGATTAAATAATATAATATTTTGAATTTACTACAAAGGAGTACAGGGTTTATGGAAAGAGGAGTTTAAAATGGGAGCAAGATTATCCATGTATTAATTAACTACTGCCGCTGAGTGATAGGTACATGGGGTTCACTTATACTTTTCTCTTTTTCTTCTCTATCTTTCATTTTTTCTATGTTTGAAATTGTTAATAATAAAAAAATATTTTATGTGGCTAAAAACAATCAATGAAGTTTGAACCACCACACTGGAAAAATATTCACAACACGAGTAGATAAAACAAGGGCAACGTTTCTAATAAACAAAGAACTATTAACCAATGCATGAAAGAAAGTTTATACAAATAAAAAAAGAATGGCAATACACATGAACAGACAATTCACAAATGGAGAAATACTAATATCCAATAAATATGTATGAAGATTTTAAACCTCACTGATGGTCAAAGAAAAGTTAACATAAGCCTCAGCTGTCAGATTGGCAAAGGTTAAAGAGGTTAAGAAAAAAAAAAACCTCAAAGATTATGAGAGTATAGGTAAATGATGTAATATCCTATATGGTCTCTGGAAATGTGAATTGGCACAAACTTTTGAGTGTATCTTGGCAATATGTTTCAAAATATAAAATGTAAATATACATCGACATCCACATTCTACATATGGAAATTCAAAGGAGATATTGGCACAAATGACAAAAATGCGAACAGTAAGATATTCTTGTTAATATGAAACATGGAATATTATGCCCATTAATAAGAAGCTGATTAAGTATTCTATAATACAGACAAGTAATGAAATATTTTACAGCAATTCAAATGTTTATATATATCCATATTTATTGCTGAGGAGGAGATCCGTGACATATATTTGAGGAAAAAAGCAGTATTTAAATATTTGCATTTTCCATTTTACAGAAAATACGTTAAATTTATGTATACATGCATAGAGGAATGTCTGGAAGAAGGTTCACCAATTTGTTAAGTATGACAGTCCCTATTGGCTGGATTTCTGGTGATTCTTATATTATTCTGTGTATTTTTGGATATTATATAAATAAGAAGTATAATTGATCAAGAAAAAATTTGTTAAAAATAATTCATTTCATACGCCTGACTTCCCCATTAGATACTGAAGTGCTAAGGGATTGTGAGCATTTAATTCAGTAATCTTTGTATTTCTAACTCCTCTTGGTGCCCAGTAGGTGCTCAGTGAATATTACTGAGGTTAAATTGAATTTTATCCACCATCTTTCCTTGACATCCATTCAGGCAAGTGTTTTTATATTGGTATAATATATGGATCTGCCCATATTTTCCTATCATTTTAAGAGAAGCACAGAGTGTTAGAGTTGAAAAATTATTTCTCTTTACACCAAATTTCCTACTTTGTGGACAAAGAAAACATAGCTCAGAAAAATAAAATGACATATTCAAGATCATAGAGCTAATGGTTTCTGAATGTGAGCTCTATGAGAGCAAGTGTTTTAATCTGTTTTGTTTAGTTCTATATCCCCAGTACCTAGGATCTGGTACATAGAAGGTACTCAGTAAATATCTATTGAATGGATAAATGAATGCATCTTCTTACCACTTTGGGTCAGGCAGTTTGTCCATTTTTTTCCCCTCTATGATTCTTCTTTTTTTTTGAAATAGATTCTCAAAGTGGATTGTTACATAAAAATCATTTCTTTAAAGATGCCCTTCTGAGGGATTGGTGATTGACTGACATGCTGATCATCATTGTTATTGTCAATGAGCTGAGGGCAGTGAAACTACTTATAAGGAAGCCTGGTTTCCTTCATCATTGATAATTTACCTGAGCTCAGGATAGCTCAGACCTGACACGTTATGGGTCAACCTTGGTAAGACTGAGCAATGGAGAGGGGAAAGGAACCAGAGTTGGGCAAAGACACAATCTCCAAGGCCCAGGTGCATGCCTGGCTTTAGAGATGTCAGGGAGCAGTCCTGGAAGAACACTTCTGGTATCCAGCATCCCAGGGATATTTCTGGAAGCAGTTGGTACTACATCATCTCATCTGGGTCATTGAAGGTCTGGGAATCCATGCAGTGACCACCATTTAGGAGTGAAGCTGGGTAGCAGAAAAACAGCAGCTCCTCAAAGTTTGGAGGAGCTGGACTGGGATTTAGTCCTGTGAATGTGGCCTATATGAGCAAAATCACGCAGGGTCCTAGTGTCTCACTAGATGGAGTGAGACCGAGCGTTGGGCCACTCCAACTCCACCAGGTCAAACAATATGATTACAGATAGATGATAGGAAGCAAAAGCACAATCCTTAAGATGGGACAAATCTAGATTGATAGAGAGTTATAATATGGAGCTACACAGGTGTCCTGGAATGAGAGAATTAGAACTTAATTATAAACCCAAATTTGGCAACCCAAGTTGGAAGCGTGGCCTAATTTCAAGTCCAGTGAGAGATGTGATAGGGAAGATTAGCTGATATATTGACCTACTTAGCAGGTGCTAGCATAGGCACTGGGGTAAGGAAGAGAACATTTTGGGGTAGTACTAGGGCAATCAGTGGTAGAGGCTGACATCATCTATTTTCTGTCATTTATCATGTGGTTTGTTCATGCAACTCATCTGTTGCTCTGTTTACTTTTAGTATATATAGTTTTTGTTTACTTCTAATCAACTAACCCTCACATAATCCCTTGGATAAGAGAGACATTCATTGGAAGACAGTCAAAAGGAAAACATTGTGACACGTTTAAAAATATATAGGACAGATAATTTTCATGCAATCGAAACATAGCCTAAAAGTTTTAGCCCTTTTTTGCATTTATTCAAAGTAGGCTAACATTTCTTCTTAAGTTTATGTTTCTAAGCAATGTTTCTAAGCAATATTCTAATCTATTTATCATGGAAAGTAAAATAAAGTCATTGACAGGTGTGTGTGTATGAGGGAGGAGACTGGAAATATTGCTTCATTTTATCACATTTTTAAAACCAAGTTTGGATTTTGTTTTGTTTTCAGAACTCTTTCTTTCTGTTTTGGGATCCACTGCGTCTCTTTTACTTTTTCCCTTCTATGGAGTCTGCTAGCTCCTGGTCAAGCCCCAAAATGTAGTTCAGTAAGATTTAACAGAACTCTGGGTAATGACTTTAAATGAATGCCATCCACTGTGGGCATTGAATTTGGGGACTGTTTGCAAAGTACATAAGTCAGTTTTAAGGATTATGTAGGGGAGCTGTAAAACAGTTCCTCTTACTGTTGATGGGATATCCTGTTCACAGCTTCTGCCTCTAGAAAAACGCTCCAATGGGCCTTTGTTGTCAACTGCTCTGCCTGCATGCACAGAGGGCTCATTCTTCCACAAAGGGCCACATGGCCTGCTGATGGGCCATAGCAGTTTACACTGCTGCTGCTAGTGGGAGGGAGAAGCAAGCAAGAAAGCATGGATCAGCGTGGCCTACAAAGGCACCATTTATCCCTTTCCAGCTCAGTATCCTCTTCTCCAAGTGCATGCCACCTTCAGTGTGCCTCTTGTTTAGTGGCCTTTAAGCTACAATTCTTACAGACGGACATACCTCTGACACTCGTTTAAAATAAATTCCTGAATATACAACAGAGGCTCTTACAAGGTGCCATCCCCAGTGTCCCTTGTTGGAAATGTTTTGTGAAGAAGTAATGTCACCACATGCCCCTTCACACACCCACCTTTCCTTTTGATCTTAGTGTTTACCTGTGGCTTATTGGTACCAAAGCAAACTGTGTATTGAGCATTTGCCTTTGAAATAGGTCTGGTTCTCCAATAGCCATTCTTTGAAGTCAGATCCATTATGCATTGTTTATTGCCATTTCAAACATACCCACATGTATTTCTAAGACCAAGGCTCTTCTTTACTCATTCAAGAGGAGCACTGGAGTTTGTTGCCATATTAATTATCCTTTGATATTTTTAAAATGGGAGAAATAATATCTCTGGAGTCCATTTTTTCCACTTACAAATTATTTTAACAATATATGTTAAGGGCAATTTTACATTCTCTCTATTCCATTACTATCTTCCAAAGCACAATTACATGTCAGTTGAGTGACTCAGAACTTCCTCTGCCCAAGTAATAAATCATAAGTGTAATGGGTAAAAAGAATTTGTCATTGTTCAGTGTGTATACAGAGTTATGTGACATATAACCTCAAATTTCTTTTAGATCATATATAAATACACAATAAAATAATAATACTCATTAGTCAACACCAAATATAAGTTCCAGATGTCTGAACATCAAAGTATTTATAGGCCTATAGGAACCGCCTTGAGACAGAAACAGTTCTTCAGAAATGGTACTGGAAGAAAGCAGGCTATAAAAACTTCCTAAATTCTCTGAAACAAAAGCTATTCTTTTTTATACATAAATGATGAATGACTCTTTAAGAGTTGACTCACTGGCCAGTGCATGTGCCTACAAATCTGATTTCACCAGAGAATGAGAGCTGACTGGACTAACAGGAATTCTACGATGAATCATTTTTTTCTTCAGCTTGCATCTAAAGCAAGTCAGTTTGTCCAAGTTTTCAGCCACCACTCTTGTAAAGGCACAGTGGGTTTATTGCTCCAACTGGGAGCCCTGCCACAGCTCTGATGCCATTTAAATCGCCTAGCAGGAACTGCCTGGTTCAAGTGCATCATGGGCAAGCTCTCTTGTTTGCAAAGAAACCTTTTGTGTTCTCAAGCTAGTCCTTGGAAGAAGGGACCTGACAGCCCCCTCAAGTGGTGGAATTGGAATGGCATCAGGTGGACCCCTTGCCTGAAATCACTCACCTGAAAAACTGCAATTTCTGAGTCTTTTCTCTGGACGTTGGCCTTGTGTCCAGGTATGTTGATGCCAGGGCAGACAACAGCATCAGCTTCTAATCTCAACTGTGCCATTTATTCATGGCCTGATTTGAAACAAATTAGTTGACTTTCCTCAGGTTTTCCCATTCATGAAATGAGGTGTCATACAGAATAACATTTCAGTCCTGTCTATCTTTGATGAGCTAGGATTTGGTTTTCCTCTACAAAAAAGTAAATAAATGAATGTATTACTTAGATCATCAACATTATGCATTAGATCCCAGTGATCAAAATTGCTAATGAGTGGCCTAATTCATCATTATTCAATAAAAGATTTCACTGTTAACACAGGCCTTCCAGACTTGAAATATTTCTCTCTTGCAAGGAGGAGAAGGGGCAGGCTCTGATTATTTCCTGAGAGTTTAAGTATGAAAAAGTAAAGCCAAGTAACTCATTGGCAACAGGAAAAAAATCCTATTATCTTTTTCTTCTTCAGAACTTCTTCTTATAGGAATTTATTACAGGAAGGAAGGAAAAAAGGAATGCGCTTTTTTAAATGCAGTGATTCAAACCCTCCAATGACTGATGGTGTATGAATGTCAAGAATTTTGAACATGATTTATCCATCCTAATTTTTCTACCCAAAATGCTTATTGTTGATTTTGTAACCACTGAAAAATGTCCCTAGCTCAGGAATCAAGATGGAAGTGTGAGAAGAGGCAGAGTTAGCATCTCTCCACAAATAGGCATCTGCCAGATGCTGGTGGGGGACTCTGACACCCAAAGAGATGGGAAGAAGCCCAAAGTGAACTGCTGCCCCATGTGGCTTGTGGGATCTTGGTTCATGAACCCAGGGTCAGGCTGAAGCTCTTGTGAGGGGAGCTCTGAGTCCAAACCACCGGACTAACAGAGAACCTCAGACCCCAGGGAATATTCATTGGAGTGAGGTCTCATGGAGTTCATCATCTCAACACCAAGACCCATCTCTACCAAATAGCTTACAACTTCCAGTGTGGGAAGCCTCAGGCCAAACAGCTAGTAAGACAGGAACACAATCCCACACATAAAAAAAAAAAAAAAGATGGCAAAAAAATATGTCACCAATGAAGGAGCAAGGTAAAAACCTACAAGACCAAATAAAAGAAGAGGAAATAGGAAATCTACCAATCTACCTGGAAAAAGAATTCAGAGTAATAATAGTAAAGATGATCCAGAATCTCAGAAATAGAATGGAGGCACAGAATGAGAAAATACAAGAAATGTTTCACAAAGATCTAGAAGAACTAAAGAACAACAACAACAAAAAAGGTGAACACAAAATAACTGAAATGAAAAATACTCTAGAAGGAATCAATAACAGAATAACTGAGGCAGAAGAACGGATAAGTGAGCTGGAAGACAAAATGGTGGAAATCACAGCCGAGGAGCAGAATAAAGAAAAAAGAAGGAAAATAATTGAAGATAATCTCAGAGACCTCTGAGACAACACTAAATGCACCAACATTCGAATTATAGGGGTCCCAGAAGAAGAAGAGAAAAAGAAATGGTCTGAGAAAATATTTGAAGAGATTATAGGTGAAAACTTCCCTAACATGGGAAAGGAAATAGTCACCCAAGTTGAGGAAGCACAGAGAATCCCATACAGGATAAACCCTAGGAAAAACACACCAAGACACATATTAAGAAAACTAACAAAAATTAAATTCAAAGCAAAAATATTAAAAACAGTATGGGAAAAACAAAAAATAACATACAAAGGAATCCCCATAAGGTTATCAGCTGATTTTTCAGTGGAAACTCTGCAAGCCAGAAGGCAGTGGCAGGATATACTTAAAGTGATGAAAGAGAAAAACTTATAACCAAGACTTCTCTACCCAGCAAGGATCTCATTCAGATTCGATGGCAAAGTCAAAAGCTTTTCAGACAAGTGAAAGCTAAGAGAATTCAGCACCACCACACCAGCTTTACAACAAATGCTAAAGAAACTTCTCTAGGCGGGAAACACAAGAGAAGAAAAACCCCACGAACACAAACCCAAAACAATTAAGAAAATTGTAATATGAACATACATATCAATAATAAACTTGTATGTAAATGGATTAAATGCACCAACGAAAAGGCACAGACTGACTGAATGGATACGAAATCAATACCCATGTATATGCTGTCTACAGGAGACCCACTTCAGACCTAGGGACACATACAGACTGAAAGTGAAGGGATGAAAAAAGATATTCCATGCAAATGGAAATCAAAAGAAAGCTGGAGTAGCAATACTCGTATCAGATAAAATAGACTTTAAAATGAAGACTGTTAAAGGAGATAAGGAGGGACGCTACATAATGATCAAAGGATCAATCCAAGAAGATATAACAGTTATAAATTTGTATGCACCCAACATAGGAGCACCTCAATACATAAGACAAATGCTAAAAACCATTAAAGGAGAAACCAACAGTAACACAATAATAGTAGGGGACTTTAACACCCCACTTACACAAATTGACAGATCATCCAAACAGAAAATAAAAAAGGAAACACAAGCTTTAAATGACAAGATAGACCAGATAGATTGAATAGATATTTATAGAACAGTCCACCCAAAAGTGGCAGAATACACTTTCTTCTCAAGGGCACATGGAACATTCTCCAGGATAGATCACATCTTGGGTAAAAAATCAAGCCTTGGAAAATTGAAATTGTATCAAGCATTTTCCTGACCACAATGCTATGAGATTGGAAATCAATTTCAGGAAAAAAACACAAATACATGGAGGCAAAACAGTGCACTACTAAATAACCAAGAGATCACTGAAGAAATCAAAGAAGAAATTAAAAAATGCATAGAAATAAATGAAAATGAAAACACGATGACCCAAAACCTATGGGATGAAGCAAAAGCAGTTCTAAGAAGGAAGTTTATAGCAATTTAATGTCACTTCAAGAAACAAGAAAACTCTCAAATAAACAACATAACACTACACTTAAAACAACTAGAGAAAGACGAACAAAGAAAACCCAAAGTGAGTAGAAGGAAAGAAATCATAAGGATCAGAGCAGAAATAAATAAAATAGAAATGAAGAAAACAATAGCAAAGATCAATAAAACTAAAACTCGTTCTTTGAGAATATAAACACAATGGATAAACCCTTAGCCAGACTCATCAAGAAAAACAGGGAGAGGACAGAAATCAATAAAATTAGAAATGAAAAAGGAGAAGTTAAATGGATACTGCAGAAATACAAAGGATTATAAGAGACTACCACAAACAACTATATGCCAAAAAAATGCACAACCATGAAAAATGGACAAATTCTTGGAAAGGTACAATTTTCCAAGACTGAACCAGGAAGAATTAGAAAATATAAACAGACCTATCACAAGCAATGAAATTGAAACCATAATGAAAAATCTTCCAACAAACGAAAGTCAAGGACCAGATGGCTTCACAGGCGAATTCTATCACACATCTAGAGAAGAGCTAACACCAATCCTTCTCAAACTCTTCCAAAAATTTGCAGAGGGAGGAACACTCCCAACTTCCTTCCATGAAGCCACTATCACCTTGATACCAAAAGTAGAAAAAGATATCACAACTAAAGAAAATTATAGACCAATATCCATGATAAACATAGATGCAGAAATCCTCAACAAAATACTAGCAAACAGAATCCAACAGCACATTAAAAGGATCATACCCCATGATCAAGTGGGATTTATCCCAGGGATGCAAGGATTCTACAATATATGCAAATCAATCATTGTGATACACCATAGTAACAAATTGAAGAATAAAAACCATATGATCATCTCAATAAATGCAGAGAAAACTTTTGACAAAATTCAACACCCATTTATGATAAAATCTCTCCAGAAAGTGGGCATAGAGGGAACCTACCTCCACATAATAAAGGCCATATATGACAAACCCACAGCAAACATCATTCTCAATGGTGAAAAATTGAAAGCATTTCTTCGAAGATCAGGAACAAGACAAGGATGTCCACTGTCACGAGTATTGTTTAAGATAGTTTTGGAAGTCCTAGACACGAACATCAGAGAAGAAAAAGAAATAAAAGGAATACAAATGGGAAAAGAAGAAGTAAAATTGTCACTGTTTGCAAATGGCATGATACTGTACATAGACAATCTTAAAGATGCCACCAAAAACTACTAAAGCTAATCAATGAATTTGGTAAAGTTGCAGGATACAAAATTAATACACAGAAATCTCTTGCATTCCTATACACTAATGATGAAAAATCTGAAAGAGAAATTAAGGAAACACTCCCATTTACTATTACAACAAAAAAATAAAATACCTAGGAATAAACCTACCTAGGGAGAAAAAAGACCTGTATGCGGAAAACTGTAAGACACTGATGAAAGAAATTAAAGATGATACAAACAGATGGAGAGATATACCATGTTCTTGGATTGGAAGAATCAATATTGTGAAAATGACTATACTACCCAAACCAGTCTACAGATTCAATGCAATCCCTATCAAATTACCAATGGCATTTTTTTACGGAACTAGAACAAAAAATCTTAAAATTTGTATGGAAACACAAAAGACCCAAAATACCCAAAGCAGTCTTGAGGGAAAAAAAATGGAGCTGGAGGAATCAGACTCCCTGACATCAGACTATACTACAAAGCTACAGTAATCAAGGCAATATGATACTGGCACAAAAACAGAAGCATAGGTCAATGGAACAAGATAGAAAGCCCAGAGATAAACCCACGCACCTATGGTCAACTAATCTATGACAAAGGAGGCAAGAATATACAAGGGAGAAAAGACAGTCTCTTCAATAAGTGATGCTGGGAAAACTGGACATCTATATGTAAAAGAATGAAACTAGAACACTCCCTAACACCATAAACAAAAATAAACTCAAGGGTGCTGGGAAGATGGCAGAAGAGTAAGACGCAGAGATCACCTTCCTCCCCACAGATACACCAGAAATACATCTACACGTGGAACAACTCCTACAGAACACCTACTGAATGCTGGCAGAAGACCTCAGACCTCCCAAAAGGCAAGAAACTCCACACGTACCTGAGTAGGGCAAAAGAAAAAAAGAGAAAACAGAGACAAAAGAATAGGGACGGCACCTGCACAAGTGGGAGGGAGCTGTGAAGAAGGAAAGGTCTCCACACACTAGGAAGCCCCTTCGTGGGCGGAGACTGCGGGAGGCGGAGGGGGGAGCTTCGGAACCGCGGAGGAGAACACAGCAACAGGGGTGTGGAGGGCAAAGTGGAGAAATTCCCGCATACAGGATCGGTGCCGACCGGCACTCACCAGCCCGAGAGGCTTGTCTTCTCACCCGCCGGGGTGGGCGGGGCTGGGAGCTGAGTCTCGGGCTTCAGCCGGAGCGCAGGGAGAGGACTGGGGTTGGCGGCTCAAACACAGCCTGAAGGGGTTAGTGCACCACGGCTAGCCGGGAGGGAGTCCGGGGAAAAGTCTGCACCTGCCGAAGAGGCAAGAGACGTTTTCTTCCCTCTTTGATTCCTGGTGCACGATGAGAGGGGTTGAAGAGCACTGCTTAAACGAACTCCAGAGATGGGCACGAGCCGTAGCTAAAAGCACGAACCCCAGAGACAGGCGTGAGCCGCAGCTAAAAGCACAAACCCCAGAGACGGGCGCGAGCCACGGCTAAAAGCGCGGACCCCAGAGACGGGCATGAACCGCGGCTAAAAGCACGGACCCCAGAGATGGGCGGGAGATGCTAAGGCTGCTGCTGCTGGCACCAAGGGGCCTGTGTGTGAGCACAGTTCACTATCCACACCCGTTTTCCGGGGAGCCTATGCAGCCCGCCACTGCCAGGTTCCCGGGATCCAGGGACAACTTCCCAGGGAGAACAAACAGCGGGCCTCAGGGTGGTGCAGTGTCACGCCAGCCTCTGCCGCTGCAGGCCCACCCCACATGCCGTGCACCTCCCTCCCCCTGGCCTGATTGCGCCAGAGCCCCCGAATCAGCGGCTCCTTTAACCCCGCCCTGTCTGAGCAAACAGCAGACGCCCTCCAGTGACCTACATGCAGAGGCAGGGCCAAATCCAAAGCTGAGCCCCTGGGAGCTGTGAGAACAAAGAAGAGAAAGGGAAATCTCTCCCAGCAGCTTCAGAAACAGCGGATTAAAGCTCCACAATCAATTTGATGTACCCTGCATTTGTAGAATACATGAATAGACAACGAATCATCTCAAATTGAGGAGGTGGACTTTGAGAGCATGATCTATGATTTTTCCCCTTTTCCTCTTTTTGTGAATGTGTATGTGTATGCTTCTGTGTGAGATCTTGTCTGTATAGCTTTGCTTTCACCATTTGTCCAAGGGTTCCATCCGTCCATTGTTTTTTTTTTAATTTTTTTCTTAATATATAATTTTAATTTTAATAACTCTATTATAGTTTACCTCCTTTCTTTCTTTCTTTCTTTCTTTCTTTCTTTCTTTCTTTCTTTCTTTCTTTCTTTCTTTCTTTCTTTCTTCCTTTCTTTCTTTCTTTCTTTCTTTCTTTCTTTCTTTCTTTCTTTCTTTCTTTCTTGTTTTTTTCCTTCCTTCCTTCCCTCCTTTAGACAACGAATCATCCCAAATTGAGAAGCTGGTCTCTGAGAGCAAGATTTATGATTTTTTCCACTTTACCCCTTTTTGTGAGGGTGTATGTGTATGCTTCTGTGTAAGATTTTGTCGGTATAGCTTTGCTTCCACCATTTGTCCTAAGGTTTTATCCATCCCTTTTTTTTCTAAAAAGTATTTTTAATTCAATAACTTTATTATACTTTATTTTATTTTAATGTATCTTCTTTCTGTCTGTCTTTTTTCCTTCTTTCTCTCCTTCCTTCCTTCCTCCCTCTCTCCCTCCCTCCATTTTATCCTTCTTGCCTTCTTTCCTTCTTTGCTTCTTTCTTTCTTTCCTTCTTCCTTCTTTCCTTCCTTCCTTCCCTCCCTTCCTTCTTTCTTTCTTCATACTTCTACTAATTCTGTCTACTTTTTCTCCCTTTTATTCTGAGCCATGTGGATGAAAGGCTCTTGGTGCTCCAGCCAGGAGTCAGGGCTCTGCCTCTGAGGTAGGAGAGCCAACTTCAGGACACTGGTCAACAAGAGACCTCCCAACTCCACATAATATCAAATGGCGAAAATCTCCCAGAGACCTCCATCTTAACACCAGCACCCAGCTTCACTCAACAACCATCAAGCAACAGTGCTGGACAACCTATGCGAAACAGCTAGCAAAACAGGAACACAAACCCACCCATTAGCAGAGAGGCTGCCTAAAACCATAATAAGGCCACAGACACCCCAAAACACACCACCAGATGTGGAACTGCTCACCAGAAAGACAAGATCCAGTCTCATCCACCAGAACACAGGCACTAGTCCCCTCCACCAGGAAGCCTACACAACCCACTGAACCAACCTTAACCACTGGAGACAGACATCAAAAACAACGGGAACTACGAACCTGCAGCCTGCAAAAAGGAGACCCCAAACACAGTAAGATAAGCAAAATGAGAAGACAGAAAAACACACAGCAGATGAAGGAGCAAGATAAAAATGCACCAGACCTAAAAAATGAAGATGAAATAGGCAGTCTACCTGAAAAATAATTCAGAATAATGATAGTAAGGATGATCCAAAATCTTGGAAACAGAATGGACAAAATGCAAGAAACTGTTAACAAGGACCTAGAAGAAATAAAGATGAAACAAGCAATGATGAACAACACAATAAATGAAATTAAAAGTACTCTAGATGGGATCAATAGCAGAATAACTGAGGCAGAAGAACGGATAAGTGACCTAGAAGATAAAATAGTGGAAATAACTACTGCAGAGCAGAATAAAGAAAAAAGAACGAAAAGAACTGAGGACAGTCTCAGAGACCTCTGGGACAACATAGAATGCACCAACATTCGAATTATAGGGGTTCCAGAAGAAGAAGAGAAAAAGAAAGGGACTGAGAAAATATTTGAAGAGATTATAGTTGAAAACTTCCCTAATATGGGAAAGGAAATACTTAATCAAGTCCAGGAAGCACAGAGAGTCCCATACAGGGTAAATCCAAGGAGAAATTCTCCAAGACACATATTAATCAAATTGTCAAAAATTAAATACAAAGAAAGCATATTAAAAGCAGCAAGGGGAAAACAACAAATAACACACAAGGGAATCCCCATAAGGTTAACAGCTGATCTCTCAGCAGAAACCCTACAAGCCAGAAGTGAGTGGCAGGACATACTGAAAGTGATGAAGGAGAAAGACCTGTAACCAAGACTCTCTACCCAGCAAGGATCTCATTCAGATTTGATGGAGAAATTAAAAACTTTACAGACAAGCAAAAGCTGAGACAGTTCAGCACCACAAAACCAGCTTTACAACAAATGCTAAAGGAACTTCTCTAGACAAGAAACACAAGAGAAGGAAAAGGCCTATAATAACGAACCCAAAACAATTTAGCAAAGGGGAATAGGAACATACATATCGATAATTACCTTAAATGTAAATGGACTAAATGCTACCACCAAAAGATACAGATTGGCTGAATGGATACAAAAACAAGGCCCTTATATATGCTGTCTGTAAGAGACCCACTTCAGACCTAGAGACACATACAGACTGAAAGTAAGGGGATGGAAAACTATATTCCATGCAAATGGAAACCAAAACAAAGCTGCAGTAGCAATTCTCATATCAGACAAAATAGACCTTAAAATAAAGACTATTAGAAGAGACAAAGAAGGACACTACATAATGATCAAGGAATCAATCCAAGAAGAAGATAAAACAATTGGAAATATTTATGCACCCAACATAGGAGCACCTCAATACATAAGACAAATACTAACAGCCATAGAAGGGGAAATCGAAAGTAAAACATTCATTGTAGGGGACTTCAGCACCCCACTTTCACCAATGGACAGATCATCCAAAATGAAAATAAGGAAGCACAAGCTTTAAATGATACATTAAACAAGATGGACTTAATTGATATTTATAGGACACTCCATCCAAAAACAACAGAATAAACATTTTTCTCAAGTGCTCAGGAAACATTCTCCAGGATAGATCATGTCTTGGGTCAAGCAAATCAAGCCTTGGTAAATTTAAGAAAATTGAAATTGTATCAAGTATCTTTTCTGACCACAATGCCATGAGACTAGATATCAATTACCGGAAAAGATCTGTAAAAAATACAAACACATGGAGGCTAAACAATACACTACTTAATAACGAAGTGATCACTGAAGAAATCAAAGAGGAAATTAAAAAATACCTAGGAACAAATGACAATGGAGACACAACAACCCATACCCTATGCGATATAGCAAAAGCAGTTCTAAGAGGGAAGTTTATAGCAATACAAGCCCACCTTAAGTAGCAGGAAACATCTCGATTAAAAAGCCTAACCTTGCACCTAAAGCTTTTAGGGAAAGAAGAACAAAAAAACTCCAACGTTAGCACAAGGAAAGAAATCATAAAAATCAGATCAGAAATAAATGAAAAAGAAATGAAGGAAACAATAGCAAAGATCAATAAAACTAAAAGCTTGTTCTTTGAGGAGATAAAAAAAATAGATAAACCGTTAGCCAGACTCATCAAGAAAAAAAGGGAGAAGACTGAAATCAATAGAATTAGAAACGAAAAAGGAGAACTAACAACTGACACTGCAGAAATACAAAAGATCATGAGAGATTACTACAAGCAACTCTATGCCAATAAAATGGACAATCTGAAAGAAATGGACAAATTCTTAGAGATGCACAACGTGCCAAGACTGAATCAGGAAGAAATAGAAAATACGAACAGACCAATCACAAGCACTGAAATTGAAACTGTGATTAAAAATCTTCCAATAAACAAAAGCCCAGGACCAAATGGCTTCACAGGCGAATTGTATCAAACATTTTGAGAAGGTCTAACACCTATCCTTCTCAAGCTCTTCCAAAATATAGCAGAGGGAGGAACTCTCCCAAACTCATTCTACGAGGCCACCATCATCTTGATACCAAAACCAGACAAGGATGCCACAAAGAAAGAAAACTACAGGCCAATATCACTGATGAACATAGATGCAAAAATCTTCAACAAAATACTAGCAAACAGAATCCAACAGCACATTAAAAGGCTCATACACCATGATGAAGTGGGGTTTATTCCAGGAATACAAGGATTCTTCAATATACGCAAATCTATCAATGTGGTAAACCATATTAAAAAACTGAAGGAGAAAAACCATATGATCATCTCAATAGATGCAGAGAAAGCTTTTGACAAAATTCAACACCCATTTATGATAAAAAAAAACCCGGCAGAAAGTAGGCATAGTGGGAACTTTCCTCAACATAATAAAGGCCATATATGACAAGCCCACAGCTAACATCATCCTCAATGGTGAAAAACTGAAAGCATTTCCACTAACATCAGGAACAAGATAACATTGCCCACTCTCACTACTCTTATTCAACATAGTTTTGGAAGTTTTAACCACAGCAATCAGAGAAGAAAAGTAAATAAAAGGAATCCAAATCAGAAAAGAAGAAGTAAAGCTGTCACTGTTTGCAGATGATATGATACTATACATAGAGAATCCTAAAGATGCTACCAGAAAACTCCTAGAGCTAGTCAATGAATTTGGTGGAGTTGCAGGATACAAAATTAATGCACAGAAATCTTTGGCATTCCTATATACTAGTGATGAAAAATCTTAAAGTGAAATCAAGAAAACACTCCCATTTACCATTGCAACAAAAAGAATAAAATATCTAGGAATGAACTTACCTATGGAGACAAAAGACCTGTATGCAGAAAATTATAAGACACTGATGAAAGAAATTAAAGATGATACAAAGAGTTGGAGACATATACCATATTCTTGGATTGGAAGAATCAACATTGTGAAAATGACTCTACTATGCAAAGCAATCTATAGATTCAATGCAATCCCTATCAAACTACCACTGGCATTTTTCACAGAACTAGAACAAAAAACTTCACAATTTGTATGGAAACACAAAAGACCCCGAATAGCCAAAGCAATCTTGTGAACGAAAAACGGCGATGGAGGAATCAGCCTCCCTGTCTTCAGACTATACTACGAAGCTACAGTAACCAATACAGTATGGTACTGGTGCAAAAACAGAAAGATAGATCAATGGAACAGGATAGAAAGCCCAGAGATAAACCCACGCACATATGGTCACCTTATCTTTGATAGAGGTGGCAGGAATGTACAGTGGAGAAAGGACAGCCTCTTCAATAAGTGGTGCTGGGAAAACTGGACAAGTACATGTAAAAGTATGAGATTAGATCCCTCCATAACACCATACACAAAAATAAGCTCAAAATGGATTAAAGACCTAAATGTAAGGCCAGAAACCATCAAACTGTTAGAGGAAAACATAGGCAGAACACTCTATGACATAAATCACAGCAAGATCCTTTTTGAACCATCTCCTAGAGAAATGGAAATAAAAACAAAAATAAACAAATGGGACCTAATGAAACTTCAAAGCTTTTGCACAGCAAAGGAAACCATAAACAAGACCAAAAGACAACCCTCAGAATGGGAGAAAATATTTGCAAATGAAGCAAGTGACAAAGGATTAATCTCCAAAATTACAAGCAGCTCATGCAGCTCATTAACAAAAAAACAAACAACCCAATCCAAAAATGGGCAGAAGACATAAATAGACATTTCTCCAAAGAAGATATACAGACTGCCAACAAACACGTGAAAGAATGCTCAACATCAGTAATCATTAGAGAAATGCAAAGCAAAACTGCAATGAGATATCATCTCACACCAGTCAGAATGGCCATCATCAAAAAATCCAGAAACAATAAATGCTGGAGAGGGTGTGGAGAAAAGGGAACACTGTTGCACTGCTGGTGGGAATGTGAATTGGTTCAGCCACTATGGAGAACAGTATGGAAGTTCCTTAAAAAACTACAAATAGAACTACCATATGACCCAGCAATTCGGCTACTGGGCATATACCCTGAGAAAACCAAAATTCAAAAAGAGTCATGTACCAAAATGTTCATTGCAGCTCTATTTACAATAGCCCGGAGATGGAAACAACCTAAGTGCCCATCATCGGATGAATGGGTAAAGAAGATGTGGCACATATATACAATGGAATATTACTCAGCCATAAAAGGAAACGAAATTGAGCTATTTTTAATGAGGTGGATAGACCTAGAGTGTGTCATACAGAGTGAAGTAAGTCAGAAAGAAAAAGACAAATTCTGTATGCTAACACATATATATGGAATTTAAGAAGAAAAATAAAATGTCATGAAGAACCTAGTTGTAAGACAGAAATAAAGACACAGACCTACTGGAGAACGGACTTGAGGATATGGGGAGGGTGAAGGGTGAGCTGTGACAGGGCGAGAGAGAGTCATGGACATATACACACTAACAAACGTAAGGTAGATATCTAGTGGGAAGCAGCCGCATGGCACAGGGATATCGGCTCGGTGCTTTGTGACAGCCTGGAGGGGTGGGATAGGGAGGGTGGGAGGGAGGGAGACGCAAGAGGGAAGAGATATGGGAACATATGTATATGTGTAACTGATTCACTTTGTTATAAAGCAGAAACTAACACACCATTGTAAAGCAATTATACCCCAATAAAGATGTTAAAAAAAGAAAACTACAATGAGATATTATCTCACACCAGTCAGAATGGCCATCATCAAAAAATCCAGAAACAATAAATGCTGGAGAGGGTGTGGAAAAAAGGGAACACTCTTGCACTGCTGGTGGGAATGTGAATTGGTTCAGCCACTATGGAGAACAGCATGGAGGTTCCTTAAAAAACTACAAATAGAATTACCATATGACCCAGCAATCCCACTACTGGGCATATACCCTGAGAAAACCAAAATTCAAAAATAGTCATGTTCCAAAATGTTCACTGCAGCTCTATTTACAGTAGCCCGGAGATGGAAACAACCTAAGTGCCCATCGTTGGATGAATGGATAAAGAAATGTGGTACATATATACAATGGAATATTACTCAGCCATAAAAGGAAACGAAATTGAGCTATTTGTAATGAGGTGGATAGACCTAGAGTCTGTCATACAGAGTGAAGTAAGTCAGAAAGAGAAAGACAAATACTGTATGCTAACACATATATATGGAATTTAAGAAAAAAATGTCATGAAGATCCTAGGGGTAAGACAGGAATAAAGACACAGACCTACTGGAGAACGGACTTGAGGATATGGGGAGGGGGAATGGTGAGCTGTGACAAAGCGAGAGAGAGGCATGGGCCTATATACACTAACAAACGTAAGGTAGATAGCTAGTGGGAAGCAGCCGCATGGCACAGGGATATCAGCTTGGTGCTTTGTGGCCGCCTGGAGGGGTGGGATAGGGAGGGTGGGAGGGAGGGAGACGCAAGAGGGAAGAGATATGGGAACATATGTATATGTATAACTGCTTCACTTTGTTATAAAGCAGAAACTAACACACCATTGTAAAGCAATTATACACCAATAAAGATGTTAAAAAAAATAAACTCAAAATGGATTATGGACCTAAATATGAGACCGGACACTATAAATCTCTTAGAGGAAAACAGGAAGAACACTCTTTGACATAAATCCCAACAAGATCTTTTCTGATCCACCTGCTTGAGTAATGGAAATAAAAAGAAAAATGAACACATGGGACCCAATGAAACTTAAAGCTATTGCACAGCAAAGGAAACCATAAAGAAGACGAAAAGACAACCCTCAGAAAGGGAGAAAAGATTTGCAAATGAATCAATGGGCAAAGAATTAACCTCCACAATATATGAACAGCTCATGCAGGTCAATATTAAAAAAACAAACAACACAATCCAAATATGGGCAGAAAAACTAAATAGACATTTCTCCAAAGAAGACATACAGATGGCCAAGAAGCACATGAAAAGCTGCTCAACATCACTAACTATTAGAGAAATACAAATCAAAACTACAATGAGGTATCACCTGTCCCCAGTTAGAATGGGCATCATCAAAAAAATCTACAAACAAATGCTAGAGAGGGTGTGGAGAAAAGGGAACCCTCTTGCACTGTTGGTGGGAATGTAAACTGATACAGCCACTATGGAGAACAGTATGGAGGTTCCTTAAAAAAATAAAATAGAACTACCATAAGACACAGCAATCCCGTGACTGCACATATACCCTGAGAAAACCATAATTCAAAAAGAGTCATGTACCACAATGTTCATTGCAGCTCTATTTACAATAGCCAGGACATGGAAGCAACCTAAGTGTCCATCGACAGATGAATGGATAAAGAAGATGTGGCACATATATACAATGGAATATTACTCAGCTATAAAAGGAAACAAAATTGAATTATTTGTAGTGAGGTGGATGGACCTAGAGTCTGTCATACGGGGTGAAGTAAGTCAGAAAGAGAAAAATAACATATGCTAACACATATATACGGAATCTAAAAAAAGAAGATTCTGAACAAGCTAAGGGCAGGATAGGAATAAAGACGCAGACATAGGGAGTAGGCTTGAGGACACAGGGAGTGGGAAGGGTAAGCTAGGATGATGTGAGAGAGTGGCATGGACATGTATACACTACCAAATATAAAATAGATAGCTAGTGTGAAGCAGCCGCATAGCACAGGGAGATCTGATGGGTGCTTTGTGACCACCTAGAGGGGTGGGATAGGGAGGGTAGGAGGGAGACGCAAGAGGGAGGAGACATGGTGATATATGTATATGTATAGCTGATTCACTTTGTTATAAAGCAGAAACTAACACACCATTGTAAAGCAATTCTACTCCAATAAAGATGTTAAAAAATATAACGTCTATGTGCTTTGTACAGTTGCTGTTCAATATAAGAATGTATTGCTTTAGAAGCTTATAAACATTATCCATACATGGAGGCATGTTTTTCAACTCTATCCCACTAATAATAAACTGTCCTGACTCAAAAAACATGGTTAGAGTGAACAGTCCACATTTTGTTCCTGTAATTTGTAACGCACTCAGAAAATCCCAAGGCTGGCTCAGAACCAGCTGATGACCCATCAAGCTCTGGGCTTAGAATGGGGAGCCTATTTTTCTTTTTATTACTGGTAACTGGAAAAGCCTAGCAACTATTTTCCATTGACATTCCCTCCAGTATGGAGAGCTTGTTTTTCCTAGATTTTCGTATATTTTTAGATGGTCATCTTGGGCAATCTGGCTTCATATCAAAAGTGTTTTTAATTGACGAGGTTCTCCCTTGGGCTGTTGGATAGAAAAATACGTTCTCTATATCTCCGTGTCTATTTGGGGGGTCATAGCTGGATTCCAGTTCCCCATCTTTGTGCAAAGTGGCTGCTCTTTCATCGTATCCTTGCAGTGTGCCTGAAACAGGAAGGAAGGAACAGAATCTGTGATCAATCTTTTAAATGGCTGACTTAGAAGTGGCAAAAGCAGCAACCTTGGTCCACCTACTCCATTTTCTCAAACTTATGGAAAATGTAAAAAATGTTGATGCAGAAGCACGAGTGTTGATTATTGGACAATAAAATGATGGTCGTCTCCACCTTAAGGTTTGCTGTTGGATGGAACTTATGGGAGTCTTATTTACACCCAAGGATACTGCCTCCACCTTGAGTTTTTCATTTGCATAGTTGTTTTCTTAGAGGCAGAACATGCTAGTGCTTAACTTTGGGTTCACAAAACCCAGAACTTTTTAAAAGTCCTATGGCACATATACGGCTTTTTCTCCTTTTGCTTCCTGCTTTGTGTGATGAAGCAAAGCACACTTAACTATAAAGGAGGATCATGCTTGATATTTGATCATTTCAGAACGTTGTTTAGCAATTTGGAAAGAACTTGCAATAAGCCTGGTCTCTCACTGGGTCTAACATGGAGAAGATGGGAAGTGAACTACCTGGGATTCATAGGTTGTAGGTCACTGGTATCATGATAGGTATTTTAGCACACTAGCTCATTTAGTCCTCACAACCAGGTTTAAGAAAGCAATGCTATCCCCACTTTCCAGTGAGAGATTTCAGAGATTGACTAACTTGTGGGGGTCACACTTTTGGTAGTGTCGAGCAAGGGGTGACCTGTAGTTGATATGACTCCAAAGTCTGGTAATCCATTCTCTTAACCCCATGGAGGCCTGGTGTGCCCAGAACACCATGATACATCTTTAGGAGAATAAGGGATATTGACATGTTTCCTTGACAATTTTCCTTAAATGATTCTTTCCACAAGGTAGGATTATCAGTAGAGAAGAGTTTTAGGCTATAATCCAGCATTTAACTTCTGAGGAAAACACTGATTCACCCAATTATGTTATTCATAGGAGACCAAGAATATGAGGCATCAATAGACAGTGCAATTCCTTTTCAATGAAGCCAGAGATGTCAGAGAAAAAACAATTAATGACATTTCACAATACTCTTTATACACAGTGAACTTATCTGATTCTCAAGTTCTCTTGTCCTATTTAAGAGTAAAGGATAAGGGGTGTGACGCCCACATGGTTTCACTTGGAAAAGGGACACGTGCTAAAGTCAAACCTCTGAGGTATTTGCTGATATGGTTTGTTGGGGGTGGCTTATTTTCAGCTGAGGCCACTGTGGTTCAAGTATGGAGCTTAGAGACCTAGATATGGGCTTCTGAGAGTTTCACTGTTGCACTCTATAGAAAGTCATTCTGCCAAAAGGAGTCACACTAGATGCTGCTTAATATTCTGTGATAATTTGCTTTCATTGATAACAAAAATTTTTTGAAACTCTAGTCATAAGTAAAAATTCTTTGGAAGCTTCTAGGGTATCTTGAGTTATTAATCAGCATGTATATATTCTGGGGTTATGATCAAAACATTAAACATCTGATTTGGCATGCCCACCAGCTGTTAGAATGGAACCAGCCTGCAGAGTTGAGGCTGGATTCGGGGAGGAACCTTCCTTGTCAGGCTCTAATCCTTCAGGGATTGGGAAGGTCTGGGTTGGGGATGGGGGTTGGGGTGGGGGGGGCGCTCCCAAGGGAGGCACTAAGGTATCCAGAACAGCAGGGAGGATCTCAGGGGTTATTTACAAAATGATAGAAAATGTTTAACATTTTAACAATGGTTAAATGGTTAACATGCCAGTGTTATGAGCTGAATGTCAGGTCTGTGTATATATGATGAATCTAATATAGTAAAGTCCTACAGACATCCAGTGCTATGGGGATAAACAAGGGAAACCCCGAAGCCAATGTGAAACTGCTTTTATAGAGTCTTTTCTAGGAATATTGACAACTAACACTGGAAAGATGACCTAAATATATTTAAGAATATAGTTTCTGGAGTCAGGCTGCCTGGATGTATTAGTTTCCTATTGCTACTGTAACAAGTTATCACAAATTTAGTGGCTTAAACTAGTGCACATTTGTTCTCTTACAATTCTGGAGGTGAAAAGTCTAAAATCAAGGTATTGGCAGGGCTACTTTCCTTCAGGAGGTTTCAAGGGAGAATTCATTTCCTTGCCTTTTCAGCCTCTAGAAGTCACCCACATTCCTTGGCTCATAACTCCTTCCTTATATCACTCCAACCTCCTGCTTCAACAACACATCTCCTATTACTGACTTTGACCTTCTTGCTTCCCTCATAAAAGGACCCTTGTGATTACCTTGGGCCCTCTTGGATATTCCAGGATAATCCTCCCATCTCGGGATCCTTAATATAATTCCATCAGCAAAGCTCTTTTGGCCATGTTAGGTAACACCTTCATAGGTTCTGGGGATTAGATCGTGGACATCTTTAGGGAGTTATTATTCTGTCTACCACAGTGGATAACCACCCTATCTCTGCTACTTCCTAGCTATGTGACCTAGTGATTAGCTACAAGCACATTACTCATTCTCTCTGTGCCTTGGTTCCCTTGAAAGAAAAATGGGGTAGTAGTAGTACTTTCCTTGTAGGGTGAAGATTAAATGTTATTGTAGGTGGAGGGCTTGGAACCATGCCTAGCCCCTAGGATGTGTTCAATGCCTGCTACCTGTTGTGAGCTGTGGGTATCAGTGCTCCTCTGGTGAATCTGGTCTCCAACAAACTCTGTTTCATTCTCTGCTACTGACTGCAGAGCCAATGTCCTTGTCAGGCCAATTTATATGTGTATTTATGCATTTATTTGGCTGCGCCACGTGGCTTCATGATCTTAGTTCCTGACCAGGGATAGAACCTGTGCCCCCTGCAGTGGAAGCACTGAGTGCTAACCACTGGACAGCCAGGGAATTCCCCTTGTCAGGCCAATTTAAGGCGACAGTGCCTTTTGGTCCTTCATCAGTTTGTTGCACTACAATAACCTTCCTGGTTTTGTATTCCTGCAACCACTCCTTCACTACAGTCAGGGAGCTTCTTGAGTTCCACCTGCAGCATTAACCTAGCTGTGGCTCCAGGACAAGAAAAGGGATAGACTAGCTTTAAGAAATTGTAGCTCAGTGTTACGGGACTAACCATGAATCCATGCCCGAAGTCTACTAAGTCCTTGTTTCAGTGATTATCCTTGTAAGAATCTTCCAAAATGCAGTTTCATCCTTGTCCTCACCCATCTTCCTAACACAGGGTTGCTGTCCCCAGTCTGATGGAACCCCTGACATTGCCATCTTCTAGTCTTTATGCCTCACATCCCTACATCCTTCAAAGTGTGTAGCAGCACACCACCAGCATGTGCCCTCCGCCCCCTGGAAGGGATTTCAAAGCCCTTCCTTCGCAACAAATGTGGGGAATAAAAGTCTGTTCCTTTTATAGAATAAATTGGATTTGGACTTGCAGGCGTCTGCTGTACGAGGGTTGTCATGAAAGAAGAAATTGTCATGTGTAGATGAAAGTGGAACAGATGTCTCCTTCCAACTTGGGGGATCTATGAATTCAGTGGAAACACTATAAGGAAAATTGTAAGATGCTTTCCTGGCATGACTGAATCCAGAGAGACTGTGTTTCTCCAGAGTAATAGAAGAACTTATTCCATTTCTGTAGTGTCAAGGTTTGCCTTTTTTTATATCACTATTTGTGGAAATTTTTCATTATATATTCTTAAATCATATGCAGAAAAGGAAAATATATTCTCTGGCACTAAAAATCAATCTGTTTAAACCACTGGTCTTTCCAAGCCCCCTTTCCTGCCCCATTACCACCATTTGAAAAAAAAAGAATTTCAGTTTGTGGCATCACTTTGGTAACTTCTATTCCTTCTAAACTGGGTTGTACTATTTTGAAAAACAAAAAGTATTTTACCCAGACTTATTTTCCTTGTCAGCTGCCTTTGCCACAAAAGACTAAATTCGTCTCTATTATAAATAGAGCTCAGTTACAGAGAAGTTTTACTGGCTACCTTAAAAGAAGCATGGTTATTTTAATGAGTAGAATAATCTGAAAGTTTTTTTTTCTTCATTTTCCAGCTCTATTTTCAAATTAAAAAAAATTCTTCATTAAAAGGAATGCAAACAGTTTCTATAACATAAAAACTTTATAACTCTTTAACATTAAGCGTCCAAGGAGGGAGACACAAATAGTCATCCCAGAGTCAGCTTTTAGTTTGATGATGTGAAAAGAACACTTGATTAGAAGTCAGCAAACCTGGATACTAGTTCTTAGTTACTAATTATTAGGTTAAGGCGTTCATTCTTTGTGCTTCAGCTCTTCATCTGTAAAATGTGGGTAATAATTCCTCCACCTCATACACTTGTAACAGGGCTCCAAGGAAGTAATATTTAAGAAAATGAGTTGCAGAACACAAAGGGTCATTTTAAAATATAAAATTCCAGCACAGCATAGTAGAGAAAGCACAGGTCTGCAGTCAGCCTATGCTGTGAATTCTGGTTCTGTCAACTAACAAGCTGTGTGACTTGCTCAATTTAGTTAACCTCTCTGAGCTTTGTATTCCTCATCTGTAAACATGAAAAACCCTTCTGGGCGACTGTGAGCATAGAAAGAAAGCAAAAAGCAAGTGTTCAGTGATGATAGCTCTTATTACTTTTCTTCACTGAACAAGGCATTCCTGTTTGTATATCCAAGTTATAAATATACTAGCGGTTTCCCCGGCCCAGGTGCTCTTGGAACATTTGACTCAATAGCCTTTCTCCTTTTTTTATGAAAAATTTGTACTGTGGGCAGGCTTGTGGTTCTCCATGTCATTAAATTCAGAAATAAATGGGCTCAACCACAAACTCCCCATCTTGCTTCAAAGGCATCTCAAGTTTTCAGTCTGCACATAGAGTAGGGTGTACTCTTGCCTGCAAGGAGCATTCCTATCCCTTCAGACAGGGCAGAGGGCCCAGGTGGCGCTCAGGGCTGAGCAACTTTCAATGAATCATGACTATGAATTTTCTTCACTTTTCTCAGAAAGGCCCAGTGTCTCTTGCCGCTCATTCTGGCATGGCCTTAAGTCAGCAATTGCAAACTCAAGTGAGGGCAGGGAGGTAACCAAATGGGTGTTGCAGGGGCAGCAAGAAGACCCTGGAGAACCGGAAATGGCAGCTCTCAGTCCAGTCGATGATTGCCAGATACGAATGCAGACACAATTTTACTATATCCTGTTTGTTTTCCCCAAGAAAAGCCACAAATCAGAATTTTCATGTGATATTTTTCCAATTTTTAAGTGTTGGCAGCTAATCCTCATTACTCTCTAATTCTACAGAGATTAGAGTTGTCCCATGGACTACCGTTGTTTATCTTCTGATATTCAGTGCCAGCCTTTGGGCCTCTAGTCACTCTATGGGTCAGGAGACACTACCTTTATCTGCCTGAACTTAGGTCACTTAGAATCATAATCACCTTTAAGTGAAAAAGCCACAAAAATCCCAGAGAAAGATTTTAGCTCTGAAATTATCTAATATCTTTACTGTTCTTGACTGTGAATAGTCTTCTAAAAGCTTAAAAAGATGTAACCCTCCTTGATCATTATCTCTTGATAAAAATTACAATTTTCAAACCATGTTCATATAAGATGAAAGCACTTCAGAATAGCATGTGTAACTCACCTATACATACAGACTCCGAACACTGGAATGTTTTTGGAATGGGAGAGAGAAGTCTTGCCCAGATTTGATTTCCATCCATATCAAGTTCTTCTGACTTAAAGACCCATCTAGGATCAACAATTTGCAGATTTAAAACCGAATTGGAGTGGAGCCCTTGGTGCATCTATGGAGAGAAGTGGGTTTTGAACTCTATCCCCTCTACCCTCTTAGATTCAGCAGAAGGGGAGGAAGCCCACTCCTCTAGATAGGGGAACTGGGGAGAAGTGCAGCTGATAGTTAGCTAATCCTTGTTTAGAATACCAGTGCTGGAAGGGAAAATATACTCTTGGAAACAGTCTAATGCAATGGCTTTAACACTGTGTTCTGAGGTCTTCAGAGGAACGTGAGGTCTTCCAGAGGCACTGGCCTTTTAAATGACACTGTAAAGCTTACAATAGAGTATTGGTATTGCATATAAGAGGCCATTTGAGGAAAGGGTCCCACTAATTAAAGAAAGAAAACCCCACTGGTCTAATTTTGACTTTTAGTTGAAGAACCAGCTCAACCTCTAAATTGTCCAAGGCTACTCTGTTGAAGAAAGTCAAGCCAATCCACACCCTGGCTCTGTTGCCTCCAGGCCCTTTCCTGCACTGTGTGTACATTAGCTACCTCTTTTAGCAACTGATATATCTCTTCTTAAAGGTGCTGGAGGAATTTTCAGTTGTTTTCTGAAAGTTAAAGTAGCTTGAACTGCTTTGTTTTCTATAAGTTTGGGCAATTTTTATATTTTTGACAAGGTCTTAGCAGCCACTAGTTAGCACACCAACCATATACCATTTAGACTCAGATTTCTTTGGCTAGTGGGACTCTGACCACCACCATATTTTATTTCTGGCTTCCATCCATAGGGACTGTGGTCAGCTGGGAGGATTAGAGGTTGATATGTTCTAGTGGTTTGCTTTCTGAGGGTGGGTAACCTTGATTTGTAGCATTGGC
The DNA here is from genome assembly GCF_059928025.1 of Delphinapterus leucas. Classification (NCBI taxonomy): domain Eukaryota; kingdom Metazoa; phylum Chordata; class Mammalia; order Artiodactyla; family Monodontidae; genus Delphinapterus; species Delphinapterus leucas. The sequence continues at coordinate 81,019,479 of NC_143150.1, read as the reverse complement.
CAATTTCCATTGTGTAAGTATTCCCACCATGGCCAATTTCATGTTACAAATGAGACAGCACTGAACAAAATATTGAGAATAGATGTGCACAATTGGCTTTCTCCAGCAGTGCTAGCTGGCTCCAGCACACCATTGTACATTCTCCTCTTCTCAGTTAGGAATTCATACACCCTTCGCCCAGCCCCAGTTCTCATCTCCACAGCCAGTGTTTTTCATTCTTCCTTACTCCAACAAGTCTCTCCTTGTAATGCTAAACCAATGCCTAAGGATGGTCGCTGTGTCAAATGACTGATCGAATTAAAAAGCATCCTCATATTATCTAACAGTTTAAAAGTGTATTTCAAGTGAGAAAATAAGCTCATTTTTCCCATTCCATCCTTTTAAGACCCTACATTTTCCATTGATTTATACTTTCAACCATTTCTTAAGTTTTTATTTTTAAAAGCCTAAGTATTCTGTTATTTCACTAGATGGTGCTATATATAGTTTAGAGTTAGGGTAAGTATCAGCTCAGAAATCTGGGAGTCCTCTGAGGAGCACATGTCTTCTTATAACCAGAAGTTGTCATCAAACTGAAATAGGGACATTCCAATTTACTTTATTCTTTTCCTTGCCTTTGTTTGTGGGGCTGGTGAAAGCTTCTCACCAACACGGATTGTCCTTTGCCACTTACCTTAAGCATTACTTTCCCCAGGGTTGAAGGTGTTTAAATTTTCACTGGCCATAAAGATCTTGCCATATATTTTGTAACTTTGAGCACTGCCACCAGTCACACTTCATTTGGAAGAAGTCTCTGTCACCTGCTCTGTGACCACTCCTTAATCTTTATTCTTTGGGTGCCAACATTCTTTGTCCCTATAGTTTCATTTCTGCAAAATATGAGCTGTAGAATATGTTGCTGAAATATTTTCAAGAGGGTTCATAAAGATTGAATTCTAAAATCCTTATTCAGTACTTATAATTTCGGGGGAAATATATAAGTCCTTCTACATGTTTCATTTTATTTCATTCATTATGTACAGGAAATTAGTATTTTAACCCAACTTCTATAGTGTTTTTTTTCTACTCTCCATTATCAAAAGACACCTAGAGAATCTCTCTAAAGAGAGGATAAAAACCTTATCACCTTTTTTTTTGCCACTTGTAAAATAGTCATCAATCATTTTCACAGTTAACCACAATGGTATATAGGCCTATTGATTGATTGTGTTATTAATTTAAAAAACTTTAATTCTACATTAAGCAGAGAAATTAAGAAAAAACTGTTAATTAATATTGAAAGTATCTTTTCAACCACTCTATCGCCTCCATGAAGAAGCCATGTTTTACTTGCAATTGTATCCCCCAGTAGAGTACCAGATATATAGTAGATGATCAATAATAGCTGCTACATTAATTGTTAGGTTACACACTTTGAGATACTACCCCAATTTTCTTTGTAATTCTAGAAGAAAACCACATGTACCCATATTGTCCCACAGAATGAGGACATGGTTTCTCAGAGACTTGTCCTTACATCTCACAGGCAATGTAAGCAAAAAGACTGGAATTTTATCCCAGGCTTGATTCCAAAAGCCATCACCTTACTGATTTTATGAAGATTAAGTATTAGGTCAGCTGGAATTCTTTCAGGTCTCAAAACCTGGGAGAGAATTACAAATGCTTATTTGCTTTTCTTTTCGGGGGGGGGGGACCAAATGTTATGGCCAGTAGGAATAGTATAACACTTAATTTTGATAACCATATCTTTATGTTGTTCACAGACATATCATTCTCCCTACCTAGAGGGGCAAAGCATTTTACATCACATCTTGCAAATCTTTACAACTGACCATAGAAGAATTCTTAAAAATGGAAACATTGAGGAGTACTTGACAAATCAGATAAGGCGAATTGATTAATAATTCAATCTCCTTATAGGTTCAGGTCATTTATTTTTGAGTCAGTTTTGGTAGTTTGTGTTTTTCTAGGAACTTGCCTGTTTCATCTAGGTTGTCTCATTGTTGGGCATACAGTTGTTAGGAGTAGTTCCTTGTAATCTTTTTATTTCTGTAAGGTCAATAGTAATGTCTCCCCTTTTCATTCCTGATTTTAGTAATTTGAATCATCTTTCTTTTTTCTTGGTCAGTCTAGCTAAATGTTTGTCAATTTTGTTCACCTTTCTAAGGACTTACATTCCAGCAGGGGAGAGAGTAATAACTAAATGACTTGAGAAGGTCATAATTTATGTGTAGAAAATGAGCAAGGAGAGGTGACAGAGAAGGAATGAATGGATACAGAGGGCAGGGCCCACTTTAGGCAGCATGTTTGGAGAAGGTAACATTTTAGCTAATCCAGGAAGAAAGAGAAGGGGACTATTGGAGGAAACTGAGAAAGATGGAATAACATGGCCAAGCAATGTTAACAAGGAAAATGCTTGGTATATTTAAGGAAGGGAAAAACAGGAGATAGTGGTGGAAGGGGAAAGGTACAAACAAGGTTGGAGAGTTAGTACGGCTGATTAGGTGGAGCCTTTGATGTTCTGATGAGGACCCTGGGTTTTAATATCAGTGCAATGTTTGTAGGGTTTTAAAAAGGTGAATGTCATGATCTGATACATTTCAAAAATTTCTCTCTAGCTACTATGTGAGAATAAATTTAAAGAAGCAAGGGGAGACCAGTTAGAAGGGTACTGCAGTTGTTTAGCTAAGAGATGATAGGGGCTTGGACTGGGAAGGGGTGGTGGGCAGAATCAGGAATTGTCTACAGTACCTAGTTTCTGATGAGATCTCTATCCTATTGCTAAAAAGGCGAATAGATTATAGTTTTTGAGGTCAGGGTAACAAGTTGACTTTAGAGGAATATGGCATAGAGCAGTGGTCCCCAAAGTTTTTGGCACCAGGGACCGGTTTTGTGGAAGACAATTTTTCCATGGGGGCGCGCAGGGGATGGTTCAGGTGGTAATGCAAGCAATGGGGAGCGATGGGGAGTGGCAGATAAAGCTTTGTTCGCTCACCCACTGCTCACCTCCTGCTGTGCGGCCCCGGTTCCTAACAGGCTGTGGACTTGTACCGGTCCACGGCCCTGGAGTTGGGGAACTCTGACATAGAGGAAGGATGGATCAATGGACAGATAGGTGGAAGGAAGGAAACTAGGTAGGTAGGTAGATCAGTAGGTGGGTATGCTCCATGCCTTAAACTTTTACATTATTATCAAATAGCATTTTAAGATGGCACAGTAAAATGCTCAGATTTGTATTTTTGTGAGCTTCAGTCCTCTAGTGGCTTATATAACACCCTGTTGTACCTATACACCTTGTTGCACAAATGATATGAAGATGTATGCCCATGCATGTGTGTGTCTTGTTTAGGTTTTATTTTAAATTGAATCTTATTTTTAAAAGGTTTAAGGGCACTATCTTATTACTGATTTTTCATCAGGATATCTTGCATATGGTATGGACTCCATAAATATTTGTTGAATTTGAAGTAATTGGATCCAGTCAGAAAACTAGCCTCAACTTGTGTGCTTTGAAACACATATTTAATGTTGCCATTTTTTCTTCCCTCCCTGCTTCTTTCCTTCTCTCCCTCCATCCCTGCCTCCATCGCTCCTTCCTTCTTTTTTCACTTGTTCTGCCCCCCCTTCTACTCTTCCTTTCTTTCATCTTTTTTTTTGACTCACTCTTTCTTCCTGGGATTAGAAGTCTAATATCTAACTGATATCCTGGTGTTTGGTTAGCTGTAGGTGAGTCAGTAGACCTTTAAGTTTGGGGCAAGGAATATTTTTACAAGAACTTATAAATATGTAAAAATCCTCAGAGTTACATTCTCAGCTATTCTCTGCTGTGTTCAGAGATATCATCATGCAGGCTACTGTTGGTTTGAAGAGATCCATGAGTAAATTAAACTTTTTTTTTCAATGCTCTTGAAATAGAAAAAAAAGCAGCCCAGATGCCAGTGAAAAATATACCACCTGTATATGGTTTCAAAGTTCTTAAATGTTTCCAAGCTAATGCATAGATAAATATTTTTAAAAATACACATCATTCCTAATTTGAAATGGAATCCTTTCAATTTGAAGGTCACTTTAATCCTGAAGATATTTCTGAGCATCAATTTGTAAATTTTCAAGTCTATACTTCAAATACAACTTAGAAGTGAAGAGGAAACATCTTGCTATGACTGTTACCATAAGCAGAGCCTCTCCAGTTGATAAGCTCCAGAGACATCATTTCTGCTATGAATATGTCCCTGCCCCATGTACACAGACTCAGGTCTTCTGGTCTTTCCTAAAAAAACTTAATTGTGAAGGATTCGAGGGAAAATCCAGGGTCCCTTTTGGCCTATGTTTCCCCTTTAAATCATATCTCTGTCAAGCATGAGAGACTGGGACCTGAGGCACACCCCAGGTTGGGCATGGCCAGTGTCAAGACATGGACAAGGGGTCAGGAGGTGGAGAGACCAGGAGAATACTTGGCTACTTGCCCATGTCTGAGTGGACAGCACATTTCTCAGTGGGGACAAGGGAATGTGAGCTCAGTGAGCAAAGGCAATTTGGGGTTCACCTTCCTGTTCTTACCTGGCACACCACTTATACAGGAGGCAAAAACCTCTTTTTTGTAACTGGGAAGAACTTTTGAGCTATCCAAAATGGGTTATATAAAGACTGCTTAGAATAATAAAGGAAGGTGGAGAAAATGAGACAAGTTTGACCTAAATATGGGAAAATAGTCATTGTCCTCTTACTTCTTTTGGCAGCACTCACTTTATAATTGTTGTCCATCTCTTCATAATGGAAACATTTTTAAGGCTCATTAAAAATTGCCTGGGAAATGCCTTAAAGATAAACAGGCAAAAGTAAACATACAAACATTTAGAAGGTAATTAAAGATTGTGTTTCTGTCCATAGACTTAAAGAAATAGAGATTGATGGTATGTTTAAAAGGAAAACAGTACTTATGTTACCTGGATGTTTTATCCTGAAAGTTCTGGGCCATGCCTCGCATTCCCCCAAGGGATATAGCATGGAATGTGCACTTAAACTTGGTGGGGTCCTGCAAGAGTAGTTCTCCAAAGGTATCCCGTTGTTTTAGGCCAGAGGCACGTTATAGGATGGCCTCTTCTCTCCCATTGGTTTCCTCACTGCAATGCCAGGTACCGCCATCAAGAGCATTTGGCAGCACAGTAGAGGGAAGCATGCCAGCAAAGCTCTCACAGTGTTTATGGTGCCAGCTGCTTCCTTGGCACCCAATGAAGTTTCATCAGCTTTTGTTTGGGATTTTCTTGGAGCTTATGCTAATTTCTTTAACGTCGTAAAAGGATGATGTATTTCCACATTTGCAACCACCAATGCTGGCTCAGTGGAAAATGATGAGAAATTACTTGGTTGCTTCTGTAGGAAGCCAAAGGCACGGGTATATACACTTTACAAGGTGTTCGCACACCCAGTGTTTCACTGCAGTCTCTTGGCAAGCCTGGGAAGTAAATACTACTTATACCAGTAGTTTACAAGGTCTAAGAAGTTGATTAACCCAGGGCAATTTAACCAGTAAGCAGCAGTGTCAGAACTCAAACCCAAGACTTTTTTTTTTTAATTAGTAAACTTTATTTCTTAGAATAGTTTTACGTTCATAGCAAAATTGAACAGAAAGTACAAAGATTTCTCATATACTCCCTGTCCCCACACATGGGCAATCTTTCCCACTATCAACATCCTTGGTTGCCCCAGAGTGGTACATTTGTTACAACTGATGAACTACCTTGACACATCATTATCACCCAAAGTCTATAATCTACATAAGAGTTCATTCTTGGTTTTGTACATTGTTTGGTTTTGACAAGTGTATAATGATATGTATCCACCCTTGTAATATCATACAGAATAGTTTCACTGCTCCCCAAATCCTCCATGCTGTGCCTATTCATTCTTCCCTCTCTTCTAACCCCTGGAAACCACTAACAATTTTACTATCTCCATAGGTTGTCCTTTTTCATAATGTCATAACTTATAATCATACAAAATGTAGGCTCTCAGATCAGCTTCTTTAACTTAGTAATATGTATCTAAGTTTCCTACATGTCTTTTCAGAGTTTGAGAGCTCATTTCTTTTTAGAGCAGAATAATATTCCATTGTCTGGATGGACCACAGTTTATTAATCTGCTGAAGGACAGTTTGTTGCTTTCAAGTTTTGGCAATTATGAAACTGACTGCTATAAACATCCATGTGCAGGTTTTTGTACGGATAAAAGTTTCAACTTTGGGTAAATAACTAAGAGTATGATTATATAAGAGTATGTTGAGTTTTGTAAGAAACTACCAAACTGTCTTCCAGAGTGGCTGTACTACTATTTTGTTCCCACAAGCAATGAATGATAGCTCCTGTTGCTCCATATCCTTGCCAGCATTTGATGATGTCAGGGTTCCAGATTTTGGCCATTCTAATAGGTGTGTAATGGTATCTCATTATTTTTTTAATTTGCAATTCCCTAATGACATACGATATTGCACATCTTTTCATATGCTTGCTTGCCATCTGTATACCTTCTTTGGTGAGGTATCTGTTCAGGTCTTTTTTAAAAATAAATTTATTTATTTATTTATGGCTGTGTCATGTCCTCGTTGCTGCACCTGGGCTTTCCCTAGTTGCGGAGAGCAGGGGCTACCCTTCATTGTGGTGCGTGGGCTCTAGGCATACAGGCTTCAGTAGTTGTGGCTTGGGTTCTAGAGCACAGGCTCAGTAGTTGTGGTGCATGTGGCATGTGTGAATCTTCCTGGACTAGGGATTGAACCCATGTCCCCTTCATTGGCAGGCGAATTCTTAACCATTGCGCCACCAGGGAAGTCCCTCTGTTCAGGTCTTTTGCCCAATTTTAAACCAGGCTGTTCAATTTCTTATTGTTAAGTTTTGTATACTTTGGATAATAGTCCTTAATCATCTGTGTCTTTTATAACTATTTTCTCCCAGTCTGTGGCTTTTCCTCTCATCCTCTTAACATTTTCTCTCATGTAGCAGAAGTTTTTAATTTTAATGAATTCCGGCTTATCAGTTTTTTCTTTCATGGATTGTACCTTGGTGTTATATCTAAAACGTCATTGCCATCCTCAGGGTCACATAAGTTTTCTTTGTTATTTTGAAGAGTTTTGTAGTTTTGCACTTGACATTTAGGCCTATGATCCTTTTTTTTTTTTCTTATTGAAGTTTAGTTGATTTACAGTGTTGTGTTAGTTTCTGGTGTACAGCAAAATAAGTCAGTTATACATATGTATACTTATTCTTTTTCATATCCTTTTCCATTATGGTTTATTACACAATATTGAGTATAGTTTCCTGTGCTATACTGTAGGATCTTGTTTATTAGTTTTATATATAGTAGTTTGTATCTGTTAATTCCAAACTCCTAGTTTATCCCTTCCCCACTCCCTTTCCCCTTTGGTAACCATAAGTTTGTTTTCTGTGTCTGTCAGTCTGTTTCTGTTTTGTAGATAAGTTCATTTGTGTCATATTTTAGATTCCACATATAAGTGATATCATATGACATTTGTCTTTGTCTGACCTACTTCACTTAGTATGATAATCTCTAGGTCCATCCATATCGCTGCAAATGGCATTATTTCATTCTTTCTGTGCATAAATAGTATTCCATTATATATATATACCACATCTTCTTTGTCCATTCATCTGTTGATGGGCATTTAGGTTGCTTCCGTGTTTTGGCTATTGTAAATAGTGCTGCTTTGAACATTGGGGTACATGTGTCTTTTTGGATCAGAGTTTTCTCCAGATATATGTCCAGGAGTAGGATTGCTGGATCATATGGCAACTCTATTTTTAGTTTTTTGAGGTACCTCCATACTGTTTTCTGTAGTGGCTGCACCAATTTACATTCCCACCAACAGTGTAGGAGGGTTCCCTTTTCTCCACACCCTCTCCAGTATTTGTCATTTGTAAACTATTTAATACTGGCCATTCTGACTGTTGTGATGTGGTACCACATTGCAGTTTTGATTTGCATTTCTCTAATAATTAGCAATGCTGAATAATTAGCGATCGTTTCATGTGCCTGTTGGTCATGTGTATGTCTTCTTTGGAGAAATGTCTATTTAGGTGTTCTGCCCATTTTTTTGATTGGATTGTTTGGGTTTTTTTTGTTATTGAATTGTATGACCTGTTTGTATATTTTGGAAATTAGGCCCTTGTCAGTCACATAATTTGCAAATATTTTCTTCCATTCCATAGTTTGTCTTTTCATTTTGTTTACAGCTTCCTTTGCTGTATTTGATTAGGTCTCATTTGTTTATTTTCACTTTTACTTCTTTTGCCTTGGGAGACTGATCGAAGACAATATAGCTATCATTTATGTCAGAGAATGTTTTGCCTATGTTCTCTTCTAGGAGTTTTGTGGTGTCATGTTTTTTATTTAAGTCTTTAAGTCATTTTGAGTTTATTTTTGTGTATGGTGTGAGTCTGTGTTCTAATTTCATTGATTGACATGCAGCTGTCCAGCTTTCCCAACACCACTTTTCTCTGAAGAGACTGTCTTTTCTCCCTTGTATATTCTTGCCTCCTTTGTTGAAGAATAATTGGCCATAGGGTCGTGAGTTTATTTCTGGGTTCTCTCTTCTGTTTCATTGATCTATGTGTCTGTTTTTGTGCCCCTATCATGCTGTTTTGACTACTGTAGTTTTGAAGTATTGTCTGAAGTCTGCGAGGGTTATGCCTCCAGCTTTGTTCTTTTTCCTCAGGATTGCTGTGGCAATTCTGGGTCTTTTATGATTCCAAATAAATTTTAGGATGATTTGTCTTAGTTCTGTGAAAAATGTCATGGATCATTTGATAGGGATCACATTAAATCTGTGGATTGCTTTGAGTACTATGACCATTTTAACAGTATTAATTCTTCCAATCCAAGAGCATGGGATATCTTTCCATTTCTTTGAATCATCTTCAGTTTCCTTTATCAATGTTTTATAGTTCTCAGCATATAAGTATTCATCTCCTTGGTCAGGTTTATTCCTAAGTATTTTATTTTTTGGATGTAATTTCTTTCTTTTTTTTTTTGTGGTACGTGGGTCTCTCACTGTTGTGGCCTCTCTCATTGCGGAGCACAGGCTCCGGATGTGCAGGCTCAGCAGCCATGGCTCATGGGCCTAGCCACTCCATGGCATGTGGGATCTTCCCAGACCAGGGCACAAACTCGTGTCCCCTGTATCAGCAGGCGGACTCTCAACCACTGCGCCACCAGGGAAGCCCTGGATGAAATTTTAAAAGGTTTTTTTTTTTTACTTTCCCTTTCTGATATTTCATTGTCAGTGGAAAGAAATGCAACAGATTTCTGTAGGTTAATCTTGTATCTGCAATCTTGCTGAATTTGCTTATCAGTTCTAGTAGTTTTTGTGTGGAGTCTTTAGGGTTTTCTATATGTAGTAATGTGTCATTTGCATATAATGACAGTTTCACCTCTTCTCTTCCAATTTGGATTCCTTTTATTTCTTTTTCTTTTCTGATTGCTGTGGCTAGGACTTCCAGTACTATGTTGAATAGAAGTGGTGAGAATGGGCATTATTGTCTTGTTCCAGATTTTAGCAGGAAGGCTTTCAACTTTTCACCATTGAGTATTATGTTGGTTGTGGGTTTGTCACAAATAGCTTTTATTATGTTGAGAAATGTTCCCTCTGTACCCACTTTGGCAAGAGTTTTTCTCATGAATCGTTGTTGAGTTTTATCAAATACTTTTTCTGCATCTATTGAGATGATCATGTGGGTTTTGTCTTTTCTTTTGTTGATGTGGTATATCACATTGATTGATTTGCATATGTTGAACCATCTTTGTGATCATGAGATGAATCCAACTTGATCATGGTGTATGATCTTCTTTTATGTGTTGTTGGGCTTGGTTTGCTAATATTTTGTTGAGAATGTTTGCATCTATATTCATTAAAGATATTGGCATGTAATTTTCTTTTTTGGTGGTGTCTTTGTCTGCTTTTGGTATCAGGGTGATCGTGGCTTCACAGAATGCCTTTAGGAGTGTTCCCTCCTCTTCAATCTTTTAGAATAGTTTGAGAAGGATTGGTATAATTTCTTTGTTGTATGTTTGTTAGAATTCCCCAGTGAAGCCATTTGGTCCTGGACTTTTGTTTGCAGGGTGTTTATTTTTATTATTATCATTATTACAGATGCTATTTCACTTCTAGAGATTGGTTGGTTCAAAATATCTATTTCTTCTTGATTCAGTTTTGGTGGGCTAGAAATGTGTCCATTTCTTCTAGGGTGTCCAGTTTTTTTTAACATAAATATTCATAGTGTTCTGTGTCTCTCTCTTTTTATATTTCAGTGGTATTGGTTGTTATTTCTCCTCTTTAATTCTTATTTTGATTATCTGGGTCCTCTCTCTTTTCTTCTCTGTGATCTTGGCCAGAGGTTTATCAATGTCGTTTACCCTTTCAAAGAACCAGCTCTTGGTTCTTCCCTCGTGGCACAGTGGTTAAGAATTTGCCTGTCAATGCAGGGGACACAGGTTCAAGCCCTGCTTTGGGAAGACCCCACATGCTGCAGAGCAACTAAGCCCATGTGCCACAACTACTGAGCCTGTGCTCCAGAGCCTGTGAACCACAACTAGTGAGCCCATGTGCCACAACTACTGAAGCCCGTGCATCTAGAACCCATGCTTCACAACAAGAGAAGCCACCACAATGAGAAGTCCACACACCACAATGAAGAGTAGACCCCACTTGAAGAGTAGCCCCCACTCACAGCAACTAGAGAAAGCCAACGTGCAGAAACGAAGACCCAACACAGCCAATAAATAAATAAATAAATAAATAAATAAATAAATAAATAAATAAATAAATTAAAAGAACCAACTCTTGGTGTCACTGATTTTTTCTATTTTTTAAACACTATTATATTTATTTCCTTCTTGATCTTTATTATTTCCTTCCTTCTGCTGACTTTACGTTTTGTTTGTTCTTCTTTTTCTAATTCTCTGGGTGGCAGGTTAGGTTGTTTACTTGAGATTTTTCTTGTTTTTTTTTCTTTTAGGAAGGACTGTATTGCTATGAACTTCCCCCTAACAACTGTATTGTTGCATCCCATAGATTTTATATAGTTGTGTTTTCATTGTCATTTGTCAAGATATTCAATTTCCTCTTTGATTTCATTGTTGACCCATTGTTTTTTTGTTTTTTGGGTTTTTAAAAAATATTTACTTTTGGCTGCGTAGGGTCTTAGTTGCGGCACGCAGGATCTTAGTTGCGGCACGCAGGCTTCTCTATAGTTGTGGCGCACTGGCTCCAGAGCACATGGGCCCTGTAGTTTGCAGCATGTGGGCTCTCTAGTTGAGGCACACAGGCTCAGTAGTTGTGGTGTACGGGCTTAGTTGCCAAGCGAAATGTGGGAATCTTAGTTCCCTGACCAGGGCTCAAACATGCAACTCCAGCATTGGAAGGTGGATTCTTAACAACTGTACCATCAGGAAGTCCCAGGACTCGATTCCTGAGCTGATTGAGCTTCAGACAAGATCTCTGGGGGTCTGCAAGAGGTGACTACAGGGGGTCCCCTGGAAGCCAGTTGTGGGGAGGGGGAACCCGGAAACATAGACGTGGGAACGTGTAGGGGTCTTGGGAACACAAGTCACCCCATGTACAGGGAGAGAGCAGCTCCAAGCTCAGGGATTTGAGGTTTGGGCTGAACCGAGTCCAGTGGGATTCCTTTTTTACATCTTTATAAAAGTATAATTGTTTTACAATGGTGTGTTATGTTCTGCTTTATAAAAAAGTGAATCAGTTATACATATACATATGCTCCCATATCTCTTCCCTCTTGCATTTCCCTCCTTCACACCCTCCCTATCCCAACCTGCCAGGAGGTCAAAAAGCACAGAGCTGATCTCCCTGTGCTATGCGGCTGCTTCCCACTAGCTATCTACCTTACGTTTGGTGGTGTATATATGTCCATGCCTCTCTCTCGCTTTGTCACAGCTTACCCAACCCCTCCCCATATCCTCAAGTCCATTCTCTAGTAGGTCTGTGTCTTTATTCCTGTCTTACCCCTAGGTCCTTCATGACATTATTTCCCCTTAAATTCCATATATATGTGTTAGCATATGGTATTTGTCTTTCTCTTTCTGACTTACTTCACTCTGTATGACAGACTCTAGGTCTATCCACCTCATTACAAACAACTCAATTTCGTTTCTTTTTATGGCTGAGTAATATTCCATTGTATATATGTGCCACATCTTCTTTACCCATTCATCCCATGATGGACACTTGGGTTGCTTCCATCTCCAGGCTATTGTAAATACAGCTGCAATGAACATTTTGGTACATGACTCTTTGTGAATTATGGTTCTCTCAGGATATATGCCCAGTAGTGGGATTGCTGGGTCATATGGTAGCTCTATTTGTAGTTTTTTCAGGATCCTCCATACTTTTCTCCATAGTGGCTGTACCAGTTCACATTCCCACCAGCAGTGCAAGAGTGTTCCCTTTTCTCCACACCTTCTCCAGCATTTATTGTTTCTAGATATTTTGATGATGGACATTCTGACTGGTGTGAGATGATATCGCACTGTAGTTTTGATTTCCATTTCTCTAATGATTAATGAGGTTGAGCATTCTTTCATGTGTTTGTTGGCAGTCTGTATATCTTCTTTAGAGAAATGTCTATTTAGGTCTTCTGCTCATTTTTCGATTGGGTTGTTTTTTTTTTTTTTTGTTATTGAGCTGCATGTCCTGCTTGTAAATTTTGGAAATTAATCCTTTGTCAGTTGCTTCATTTGCAAATATTTTCTCCCATTCTGAGGGTTGTCTTTTGGTCTTGTTTATGGTTTCCTTTGCTGTGCAAAAGCTTTGAAGTTTCATTAGGTCCCATTTGTTTATTTTTGTTTCTATTTCCATTTCTCTAGGAGGTGGTTCAAAAAGGATCTTGCTGTGATTTATGTCATAGAGTGTTCTGCCTATGTTTTCCTCTAAGAGTTTGATAGTTTCTAGCCTTATATTTAGGTCTATAATCCATTTTGAGCTTATTTTTGTGGATGGTGTTAGGGAGGGATCTAATCTCATACTTCTGCATGTACCTGTCCAATTTTCACAGCACCACTTATTGAAGGGAATGTCCTTTCTCCACTGTACATTCCTGCCACCTTTATCAAAGATAAGGTGACCATATGTACGTGGGTTTATCTCTGGGCTTTCTATCCTCTTCCATTGATCTATCTTTCTGTTTTTGTGCCAGTACCATACTGTCTTGATTACTGTAGCTTTGAAGTATAGTCTAAAGTCAGGGAGACTGATTCCTCCAGCTCCGTTTTTCGTTCTCAATATTTCTTTGGCTATTTGGGGTCTTTTGTATTTCCATACAAATTGTGAACATTTCTGTTCTAGTTCTGTGAAAAATTCCAATGGTAGTTTCATAGGTATTGCATTGAATCTGTAGATTGCTTTGGATAGTAGAGTCATTTTCACAAAGTGGATACTTCTAAACCAAGAACATAGTATATCTCTCCATCTATTTGTATCATCTTTAATTTCTTTCAACAGTGTCTTATAATTTTCTACATACAGGTCTTTTGTCTCCTTAGGTAGGGTTATTCCTAGATATTTTATTCTTTTTGTTGCAGTGGTAAATGGGAGTGTTTTCCTGATTTTACTTTCAGATTCTTCATCAGTAGTGTATAGGAATGCCAGAGATTTCTGTGCATTAACTTTGTATCCTGCTACTTTACAAAATTCATTGACTAGCTCTAGTAGTTTTCTGGTAACATCTTTAGGATTCTCTATGTATAGTATCATGTCATCTGCAAATAGTGACAGCTTTACTTCTTCTTTTCTGATTTGGATTCCTTTTATTTCCTTTTCTTCTCTGATTGCTGTGGCTAAAACTTCCAAAACTATGTTGAATAAGAGTGGTGAGAGTGGGCAACCTTGTCTTGTTCCTGATCTTAGTGGAAGTGCTTTCAGTTTTTCACCATTCAGGATGATGTTGGCTGTGGGCTTGTCATATATGCCCTTTAATATATTGAGGAATGTTCCCTCCATACTACTTCCTGCAGGGTTTTTATTACAAATGTATATTGGATTCTGTCAAAAGCTTTCTCTGCATCTATTGAGATGATCATATGGTTTTTCTCCTTCAGTTTTTTAATGTGGTTTATCATGTTGACTGATTCGCATATATTGAAGAATCCTTGCATTCCTGGAATAAACCCCACTTGACCATGGTGTATGAGCCTTTTAATGTGCTGTTGGATTCAGTTTGCTAGTATTTTTTCGAGGATTTTGCATCTATGTTCATCAGTGATATTGGCCTGTAGTTTTCCTTCTTTGTGACATCCTTGTCTAGCTTTGGTATCAGGGTGATGGTGGTCTCGAAGAATGAGTTTGGGAGTGTTCCTCCATCTGCTATATTTTGGAAGAGTTTGAGAAAGATAGGTTTTAGCTCTTCTCTAAATGTTTGATAGAATTCTCCTGTGAAGCCCTCTGGTCCTGGGCTTCTGTTTTTTGCCATATTTTTATCACAGTTTCAATTTCAGTGCTTGTGATTGGTCTGTTCATATTTTCTATTTCTTACTGATTCAGTCTTGGCAAGTTGTGAATTTCTAAAAATTTGTCCATTTCTTCCAGGTTGTCCATTTTATTGGCATAGAGTTTCTTGTAGTAATCTCTCATGATGTTTATTATTTCAGCAGTTTCAGTTGTTACTTCTCCTTTTCATTTCTAATTCTATTGATTTGAGTCTTCTCCCTTTTTTTCTTGATGAGTCTGGCTAATGGTTTATCAATTTTTTTTATCTTCTCAAAGAACCAGCTTTTAGTTTTATTGATCTTTGCTATCGTTTCCTTCAGTTCTTTTTCATTTATTTCTGATCTGATTTTTATGATTTCTTTCCTTTTGTTAACTTTGGGGTTTTTTTTGTTCTTCTCTCTCTTGTTGCTTATGTGCAATGTTAGGTAGTTTATTCGAGATGTTTCCTGTTTCTTGCCATAGGATTGTATTGCTCTAAACTTCCCTCTTAGAACTGCTTTTGCTGCATCCCATAGGTTTTGGGTCATCGTGTATCCACTGTTATTTTTTTCTAGGTATTTTTTTATATCCTCTTTGATTTCTTCAGTGATCACTTGGTTAATAAGTAGTGTACTGTTTAGCCTCCATGTGTTTGTATTTTTTATAGATCTTTTCCTGTAATTGATATCTAGTCTCATAGTGTTGTTGTTGGAGAGGATACATGATACAATTTCAATTTTCTTAAGTTTATGAAGGCTTGATTTGTGACCGAAAATATGACCTATCCTGGAGAACGTTCCATGAGCACTTGAGAAAAACGTGTATTCTGTTGTTTTTGGATGGAATGTCCTATAAATACCAATTAAGTCCATGTTGTTTAATGTATCATTTAAAGCTTGTGTTTCCTTATTTATTTTCACTTTGGATGATCTGTCCATTGGAGAAAGTGGGGTGTTAAAGTCCCCTACTATGAATGTGTTACTGTCGATTTCCCCTGTTATGGCTGTTAGTATTTGCCTTATGTATTGAGGTGCTCCTATGTTGGGTGCATAAATATTTACAATTGTTATATCTTCTTCTTGGATTGATCACTTGATCATTATGTAGTGTCCTTCTTTGTCTCTTGTAATAGTCTTTATTTTAAAGTCTATTTTGTCTGATATGAGAATTGCTACTCCAGCTTTCTTTTGGTTTCCATTTGCATGGAATATATTTTTCCATCCCCTTACTTTCAGTCTTTATGTGTCTCTAGGTCTGAAGTGGGTCTCTTATAGACAGCATATATATGGGTCTTGTTTTTGTATCCACTCAGCCAATGTGTGTCTTTTGGTGAGAGCATTTTGTCCATTTACATTTAAGGTAATTATCGATATGTATGCTCCTCTTCCCATTTTCTTAATTGTTTTGGGTTCGTTATTGTAGGTCTTTTCCTTCTCTTGTGTTTTTTTGCCTACAGAAGTTCCTTTAGCATTTGTTGTAAAGCTGGTTTTGTGGTGCTGAACTCTGTAAGCTTTTGCTGTTCTGGAAAGCATTTAATTTCTCCATCAAATCTGAATGGGATCCTTGTTGGGTAGAGTAATCTTGTTTGCAGACTTTTCTCCTTCATCACTTTCAATATGTTCTGTCACTCCCTTCTGGCTTGCAGAGTTTCTGTTGAAATATCAGCTGTTAACCTTTTGCGGATTCCCTTGTGTATTATTTATTGCTTTTCCCATGCTGCTTTTAATATGTTTTCTTTGTATTTAATTTTTGACATTTTGATTAATATGTGTCTTGGCAAATTTCTCCTTGGATTTATCCTGTATCGGACGCTCTGTGCTTCCTGGACTTGATTAACTATTTCCTTTCCCATATTAGGGAAGTTTTCAACTATAATCTCTTCAAATATTTTCTCAGTCCCTTTCTTTTCCTCTTCTTCTTCTGGAACCCCTATAATTTGAATGTTGGTGTGTTTAATATTGTCCCAGTGGTCTCTGAGACTATCCTCAATTCTTTCTGTTCTTTTCTCTTTATTTTGCTCTGCAGTAGTTATTTCCAGTATTTTATCCTCCAGGTCACTTATTCGTTCTTCTGCCTCAGTTACTCTGCTATTTATCCCATCTAGAGTATTTTTAGTTTCATTTATTGTGTTGTTCATCATTGTTTGTTTCATCTTTAGTTCTTCTAGGTCCTTGTTAAATGTTTCTTGCATTTTTTCTATTCTATTTCCAAGATTTTGGATCATCTTTAATGTCATTATTCTGAATTCTTTTTCAGGTAGACTGCCTATTTCCTCTTCATTAGTTTGGTCTGGTGGTTTTTTATCTTGCTCCTTGATCTGCTGTGTGGTTTTCTGTCTTCTCATTTTGCTTATCTTTCTGTTTTTGGGGTCTGCTTTTGGCAGGCTTCAGGTTCATAGTTCACTTTTTTGGTGTGTCTGTCCCCAGTGGCTAAGTTTGGTTCATTGGGTTGTGTAGGCTTCTGGTGGAGGGGACTAGTGCCAGTGTTCTGGTGGTGAGGCTGAATCTTGTCTTTGTGGTGGGCAGGTCCACGTCTGGTGTTTTGTATTGGAGTATCTGTGGAATTATTATGATTTTAGGCAGCCTCTCTGCTAATGGGTGTGGTTGTGTTCCTGTCTTGCTAGTTGTTTGGCATAGGGTGTCCAGCATTGTAGCTTACTGGTCATTGAGTGAAACTTATTGCTGGTGTTGAGATAGAGATCTCTGGGAGATTTTCACCGTTTGATATTATGTGGAGCTTGGAGGTCTCTTGTGGACCAGTGTCCTGAAGTTGGCTCTCCCACCTCAGAGGCACAGCACTGACTCCTTGCTGCAGCACCAAGAGCCTTTCATCCACACGGCTCAGAATAAAATGGAGAAGAAGTAGAAAGAAAGAATTAGCAGAAGTAGAAAGAAAGAAAGTAAGAAAGAAAGAAGGAAGGAAGGAAAGAAAGAAAGGAAGAAGGGAGGGATGGAGAGAGGGAGGGAGGAAGGAAGGAATAAAGGAGGGAAGGAAGGAAAAAAGAAAGAAAGAAGTTAAAGTAAAATAAAATAATGTAAGATAAAATATAATAAAGTTATTAAATAGAAAATAATTTTTAAGAAAAATAATTAAAAGAAAAAAAAACGGATGGATAGAACCCTCGGACAAATAGTGGAAGCAAAGCTATGCAGACAAAATCTCACACAGAAGCATACACATACACACTCCCAAAAAGATTAAAAGGGAAAAAATCATAGATCTTGCTCTCAATGTCCACCTCCTCAATTTGGGATGATTGTTGTCTAAAGGAGGGAAGGAAGGAAACAAAGAAAGAAGATAAAATGAAATAAAATAAAGTTATTAAAATAAAAAATAATTATTAAGAAATAAAACAAAACAAAACAAAAATCAAACCAAAAAAAAAAACGGACGGATTGAACCCTCGGAAAAATGGTGGAAGCAAAGCTATACAGACAAAATCTCACACAGAAACAGACACACTCACAAAAAGAGGAAAAGGGGAAAAAATCATAAATCTTGCTCTCAAAGTCCACCTCCTCAATTTGGGATGATTCGTTGTCTATTCATGTATTCCACAGATGCAGGGTACATTAAGTTGATTGTGGAGCTTTAATCCGCTGCTTCTGAGACTGCTGAGAGAGATTTCCCTTTCTCTTCTTTCTTCTCACAGCTCCCAGGGTCTCAGCTTTGGATTTTGCACCACCTCTGCGTGTAGGTCGCCAGAGGGTGTCTGTTCTTCTCTCAGACAGGACGGGGCTAAAGGAGCAGCTGACTCAGGGACTCTGGCTCAATCAGGCCGGGAGGAGTGAGGGGCATGGTGTGCTGGGTGAGCGTGCGGCAGCAGAGGCCAGCATGATGTTGCACCAGCCTGAGGTGTGCCCTGTGTTCTCCCGGGTAAATTGTCCCTGGATCCTGGGACCTTGGCAGTGGCGGGTTGCACATGTTCCCCCGAAGGGAGGTGTGGATAGTAACCTGTGCTCACACACAGGCTTCTTGGTGGTGGCAGTAGCAGCCTTAGCATCTCATGTCCTACTTCGTGGTCCATGCTGTAAGCCATGTCTCACACCCGTCACTGGAGCTTCTTTAAGCAGCGCTCTTCATCTCCTCTCCTCGCGCACCAGGAAACAAAGATGGAAGAAAAAGTCTGTTGCCGCTTCAACATGTCCAGATTTTCCCCGGACTCCCTCTCTGCTAGCCATGGTGCACTAACCCCCTGCAGGCTGTGTTCATGTCGCCAACACCAGTCCTCTCCCTGCGCTACGACCGAAGCCTGAGCCTCAGTTCTCAGCCCCACCCACCCTGGCGGGTGAGCAGACAAGCCTCTCGGGCTGGTGAGTGCCGGTCGGCACTGATCATCTGTGCAGGAATCTCTCTGCTTGCCCTCCGCACCCCTGTTGCTGTGCTCTCCTCCACCTCTCCGAAGCTTTCCCTCTCCACCACCCACAGTCCCTGCCCGCAAAGGGGCTTCCTAGTGTGTGGAAACCTTTCCTCCTTCACAGCTTCCTCTCACTGGTGCCGGTCCCATTCCTATCATTTTGCCTGTTTATTCTTTTCTCTTTTGCCCTACCCAGGTACATGGGGAGTTTCTTGCCTTTTGGGAGGTCTGAGGTCTTCTGTCAGTGTTCAGTAGGTGTCCTGTAGGAGTTGTTCCACGTGTAGATGTATTTCTGGTGTATCTGTGGGGAGGAAGGTGATCTTTGTATGTTACTCTTCTGCCATCTTTCCCCTCCAGTTCCATTTTCTTTTTTTAGTAACATTTTGTTTAGTCTCCATGTAATCGTTTTTTTTCATTCCTCATTCTGTGATTGATTTCTAGTTTCATGCCATTATAGTCAGAAAAGATGCTTGAAATAATTTCTATTCTCTTAAATTTGTTGAGGCTTATTTTGTGTCCTAACATGTGCTCAGTCCTAGGGAATGTTCCATGTGCACTTGAATATGTATTCTGGGTTTTTTTTAATATATAATGTCATAAAAATATCATTTAAGTCTAACTGTTCTGTTGTATCATTTAGGATACTGTTGCCGTATTGATTTTCTGTCTGGAAGAAAATCACAATTGGAAAGTAAATTATTTAAATAAACCAGTACACAGATTTTTAAAAAATCAAAAAAATTTTGTGAAAGCATTGATAACTACAATGAGCAGCAAAATGATAAACATGAAGATGTAATAGAGGACATCAAAATCATAAATTGTTGTGGAGGAGAGTAAGGAAATGTATATTTCTTTTTTTTTCTTTTTTTTTGTGGTACACAGGCCTCTCACTGTTGTGGCATTTCCCATTGCGGAGCACAGGCTCTGGACATGCAGGCTTAGCGGCCATGGCTCATGGGCCTACCCGCTCCACGGCATGTGGGATCTTCCCATACCGGGGCACGAACCCACGTCCCCTGCATTGGCAGGCAGACTCTCAACCACTGTGCCACCAGGGAAGCCTGAGGAAATGTATAATTTTGTTAAGAATGTGTTTTATCCTATATGATTACCAGTCTAAAGCAAGTAGATATAGTAATGGGTTAAGATACTTGAAAATCATTATAACCACAAATCAAAACATCCACTAGATTCACAAAATCCAAAAGGAAGAGAACATAAGCATAATACAAAAGAATATCATCCAGCTACAAAAGGAAAAAGAAAGGGACAAAGAAGAAATACAAAATCAACTGGAAAACAAGGTTTAAATTGGCAATACATACATATCTATCAATAATTACCTTAAATGTCAATGGACTGAATGCTCAAATCAAAAAACACAGAGTGGCAGATTGGATAAAAAAAACAAGAGCTTACAATATGCTGCCTACAAGAGACCCACGTTAGGGTGAAGGACACACATATATTGAAAGTGAGGGGATGGGAAAATCTATTTCATGCAAACAGAAATGAGAATTGGGGGTCACAGTACTCATATCAGACAATATAGACTTTAAAACAAAGGCAATAAGGAAAGATAAAGAAGGACACTGTATAATGATAAAAGGATCAATACAAGAGGATATTACACTCATTAACATATATACACCCAATAGAGGAGCACCTAAATACATAAAGCAAATATTAACAGACATCAAGGGAGAAGCTGACTGCAATACAATAATAGTAGGAGTCTTAAATACCCCACTCACATCAATGGACCATTTTGAATTCATTTCTATGAAAGGTGTAAAGTCTGTATCTAGATTCAGTTTTCACATGATCATGTCCACTTGTTCCATCACAATTTGTTGAAAAGATTATCTTTGCTCCATTGTATTGCTTTTGCTCCTTTGTCAAAGATCATTTGACTGCATTTATGTGGGTCTATTTCTGGGCTCTCTATTCTGTTCCATTGGCCTATTTGTCTGTTCTTTCACCAGTACCACACTGCCTTGATTACTGTAGCTTTATACTTGATTACTGTAGCTTTATAGTAAGTCTTTTTTTTTTTTTTTTTCTGTATGCGGGCCTCTCACTGTTGTGGCCTCTCCCGTTGCAGAACACAGGCTCCGGACGCGCAGGCTCAGCGGCCATGGCTCACGGGCCCAGCCACTCCGTGGCATGTGGGATCTTCCCGGACCGGGGCACGAACCTGTAACCCCTGCATCGGCAGGCAGACTCTCAACCACTGTGCCACCAGGGAAGCCCTATAGTAAGTCTTGAAGTCAGAATAATATCAGTCCTCCACCTTTGTTCTTATCCATCAATAGTGAGTTGGCTATTCTGGGTCTTTTCCTTCTCTATGTAAACTTTAGAATCATTTTGTTAACATTCACAAAATAGCTTGCTAGGACTTTGGACTAGGATTGTATTGAATCTATAGATCAAGTTGGGAGGAAATGACATCTTGACAATATCTTCCTGTGCACAAATATGGAATATCTTTCCATTTATTTAGTACTTCATTGTTATCTTTTATTAAAGTTTTATAGTTTTCTTTTTCACATAGATCTTACATATATTTAGTTATATTTATACCTAAGTATATAACTTTGGGGTGCTAATATAAATGGTAGTGTGTTTTTAATTTTAAATTCCTCATTCATTGCTGGAATATAGAAAGCGATTGACTTTTGTATATTACCCTTGTATTATACAACCTTATTATAATCACTTATAATTATTAGCAGGTTTTATTGGTCAATTCTTCTTGATTTTCTACATAGATGATCATATTGTCTGCAAACAAAGATAATTGTATTTCTTCCTTCCACTCTATACCTTTTATTTCCTTTTCTTGTTTCATTGCATTAGTTACAATTTGTAGCGTGATGTTGAAAAGCAGTGGTGAAAGGAGATATCCTTGCCTTGTTTCTGATCTTAGCAGAAAAGCTCACCATTTAAGCATGATGTTAGCTGTAGGTTTTTGTTGGTGTTCTTTATCAAGTCGAGGAAGTTCCCTTATATTACCAGTTTGCTGATTTTTAAAAAAATCATGAATGGGTGATAGATTTTGCCAGATGATTTGTCTGCATTTATTGATATGATCATGTGGTTTTTCTTTTTTAGTCTGTGTGGTAGATTACATTAATTGATTTTGAAATATTGAGCCAGCCTTGTGATAAATTCTACTTGATCATGGTAGCATGGTGTATAGTTCTTTTCATACATTGTTGAATTTGACTTGCTAATATTTCATTGAGGATTTTTGCATCTATGTTTATGAGAAATATTGGTCTAAAGTTTTCTCTTCTTCTAATGTCTTTATCTGGTTTTGTTACTAGGATAGTGCTGTCCTCATAGAATAAATTAGAAAGTATTCCCTCATCTTTTTTCTGGAGGATATTTTGGAGAATTGTTGTGTCTTCCTTAAATGTTTGGTAAAATTCACCAGTGTGCACATCTGGGCCTGGAGCTTTTAGTTTTGGAACATTATTAATTTTTGATTCAATTTCTTTAATAGATATAAGCCTATTCAGATTTTCTATTTTTCTTTTGTGAGTTTGGCTGAATGAATCTTTCAAAAAATTGGTCCACTTACCCCCTTTCTGCCTGAGGCATGAGAGGATTTTTCTCTGATATTCACTGTGAAAACCTTATACAGCTCAAAAGTAAAACTCACCAAGTATTGAGTCCTCCCTATAACTGTGTCCTCCTGGTGTTTAAGCTCTCAGAGTTGTTCACACGGAACCTCCAGAAATTCATCAATTATAGTTCAGACTTTTCTACCCTAATACTGGTTTCCAAGGAGGTTTCTGTTCACAGGTTTCTCTTCTGGCAAGTTGTGATGCTCTGTATCCACCTATCTATCTCTTTAATTTGGGAGACAGCAGTTTACCCTGTGACTTCTCTTCTCTGAGGGAGCTAAGAAGAGTTGTTCGTTTTTCAGTTTGTTCATCTATTCACTTGCTGTTGGCATGGAGTGGCAACTTTTAAGTTCCTTATATGCTGGACCAGAAACAGAAAGGAACCTAGGACTTTTGACCTAAAGTTGTCATTCTTTCTGTGTCCTGGAACTGTCTCATATGGACTGATTTTTGTAGAGTGCATAACACTGACTGCCATATCTTATATTATCATTCATCTTGTGTGGTTTAGTAGCCTTACTTCATATTAATATTTTGGAATCTACTCATCAACAATCTTGTCATCTGTCCTCTTATGTTTTCTTGCCTAATTGAAGTAAAACTTGGAGCCATACAAATTTTATTCAGTTCATAATAGGATGATATGGATACAGCTTTAAGCAAAAAAAGTATACATAGTCTGCTTAGGATGGTAAAGGGACCACACCTCACCTTTCACATCTTGGTGAATAGGACAAGCTTAGTATGCTTTTTTAAGGGGATGGTGATTCTTCTGGTCATAAAAGTACACTTTAATTTTCTCAATACATTTGTTTAGAAATTGCTGTGTACACACCATTATTTTACAAATACATGTTGTATCAAAAGCATACTTCTTTGGGGGAAGCCCAGGGAGAATAATAATGAAAAAGCCAATGTGGGCAATATGGGGATTTTTGTTAGGATGGACATTCCAAATTGACATGTAAATGCTGGGGTCTACAAAGGGAGGAAAGCAGGATAATGTAAAGAATAGGTATTTATTTTCTAAATATTGATGTGTTTTGGAAAATTTCATGATGGTGGGGCAACCAGATAGTATTTATTTGTGATCAAACAGCCAAATGAAACTGCCTAGATAATGCAAAATAATGGAGTATAAAATAGAGACTCTCAGAGCCTCAGGAGATATAATTCTGCAGGCCCACTCCCAAATATGTTCTCAGTAATTTAAGAAGGAAATGATAATGGAGGTCACTCTTCTCAAATATTTCCTGAGTACATATTTGGTGTGTGACATCATGATGAGACCCTTGGGAGTAGTGCCTAAGGGTTAAACAAGGAGACAAACGCTCAGCTTCCTAGAAGTTTAATCTGAGAGGAGACATTGAAACAGGTATACACGGTAGGAGGGATTAAGAATGGAGTCAACTGAGACTCAGATTGAAAGTGTCAACACCTTATCTTGTTTGGTCACAAGTCATTTTGACCTGGTGTAAAGGGAGAGGGAAGATGTATCCCAGAAGACTAGGAAAACGGGGAGCTCATGTTCCTAGCTAGGTTTAAAGACTTCTCCTTGGATTCAGTTCACCCACAAAATGATAATGTAACCACCAGTGAATGCTGCTGACCAACACGCCACCCCCTCACCCCACACGTGGGCTTTGTCAGCCTGTAATTCTCAGCACAGGCACAATTCTCAGCTCTTACTTATTTTTCCAGTTGTGCTTTCAGGCCTTTCAGGGTAGGTAGATTCCCTTAGACTTGTTCAACTACACTCCCTTTTTTCCAAGTCTACTTAGAAACATGCGCCAAGCCACATACTTAGTAGGCTATTTTCTTTAGGGAATAAAAATTTTTTTTGTAAGCATTTCAAGTTGTGGCCTGCAGCATTTATCTAGGACACAATAATTAATTGCTTGACACAATTAACAGTTCTAAAACTACCATTTTAAAATCAGCTTCATATCAGGTTCTCCCATCTCATTTTTTTAAAGCTAAAGAGCATTTCTGGAGAAATCAACATGCATATTAACTTCACAACATCTGAGCTAATTCAATATTCTCAATTTTCCTTTTGAATTTTAATTTAGATGTACATGAGCAAAAATGTTTTCCAGGCATGCCTTCAAGTACTGACTTTACTATATACATTGTCACAAATTGTGTACACCTAAAGGAATGAGAGGGTTAGGTACAGAGCATATTCATTCTATACATAAATTGCCCCACACTAGAAACTCAAACCTGCATCCCAGAATGCACTTGGGTACACAGAAGCTTCAAAGGGAAATGTTTCCCTGAAGGGAATTGGTAAAATTGGAGTTGGGTGAACCTCAAAGGTGTCTCGACTTGAAAACATTGTTTATGTTTGGATTTGGAATTGAATTTGGCTCCAGTGGTTGGCATCTCTACACTGTGCTGTGAACTACCTCAGCCACAGAGAAGGGGGAGGAAGGGGAGTAGAATTTCCAAAAAACACACAATAGTGCAATGTTGATGCAATTAAGAAAATTAGAAAATGAAGTTTAAATTGAAAACGTCCATCTTTATCTTTTGCTTCCTTTTTGATATTCTTTCAGCTCCATATCCTCTGTCTTCTTTGATCTCACTTGCCTTCCACTTTTCCTTCCCTTCCTTTTTCTTATACGATTGCTATTCAAGCCTGTTCTCCGTTTCTTTCAGAGTTTGCCTCAAGGGCTTGAGTTATGAATTTCAGGGCTTAAGAAGGTCTGGCAGGTTGCAAAAAAATATGTTCAGTGTGTGCTAAATTTTGAAAAGGGAAACTGTATTTATTTATGTGCATGTATGTATGTGCACCGACAAGAGATTAGAAGGGTACTTAAAATTTTCTACAGTGCTTTTTTTCTGAAGTGTGGGTGGTTTTCACCTTTTCTCCTTCTCCTCCTCCTCCTCGCCCTCCTCCTCCTTCTACTTTTTCTTCACTTGCTTCTTCTTCTTTATCGTATTCTTTGTAATATAATAGATTTTCTCACTTTTCGGCAAAGAACATTTCCACTACAATGAATGCAGTATATATAAAGGAGCTGGTAATTGACATGGCCTTATGGTTGATTTTTAGCAACCTTATATTCTTTCCTGTGTCTTTTTATTTTTTTTATTATCACTATTTAGTTTTAATAGAGTTCTTATTTTGTGCCTATTGCATTTTAGTTATAAAAGGATGTTTCGTTTTGCCTTCATTAAAAAGAATTATTTTAATTTTAATAATTTGATGTAATATGTATGATTAAATAAGTATAACCTCACTTTAGAGAGTGGATGGATTTCTGAGATGCCATGTGTAAATAAAGTTTTAACAAATAAATAAAATTTAGAAGGCTTTAAAGAAATATGTTCTTCTTGCAAAATAATAAAAAACAATTCTTTTGGAAAAGGAAATAATGCCACAAAATTTTCCTTCTTGAAAGTTTCACAGACCAGGTTTTCATTATAACATAGATAGTAACATGGCTCAAGGAAATAAAAAAAATACAGAGAACAGAAATATATAAAAATCACATATTTTGTCAAGGAAATGAATTATTATCTATCTGTGCATGCATAATATGTGTCCATATATACATTTAAAGCAACACTGACTGAGACTTTTCAGTTTTCTTAAATGCATAATCTTTAGTGAGACTCCATATTCATGGGCCAGAACATAATGCAAAACTTCTTTAATTCTCATCAAGAATTGAAAGGGAGAGCAGTCCTGACTGGTAAAAGTCTGCATTACGGAATATGTCTAGAAAGATGGGACTTTGATTATCTAAAAAAGATGGGAGTAAATGGCCCAGTTACTGTAACTAGCCAAAGTGTTTTCAAGGAGAGATGCCATAAGTTCTGCATTACTGAGGCTTAATTTATCATGCATTCTAGTATTGTGGTTGAAATCATGAGCTCTCTGGCCAGACGCTCTGGATTCAATCACATCTCAGCCTCTTACTAGGCCTGAGTCTTTGGGCTGAAAGTATCTTCTCTGTGCTTCAGTTTACCCATTTGTAAAACAAAGGAAATAATAGTACTTACTTCAAAGAGTTGCTCTGATAATTTAGTTATAAAATACAATATGCTCTTAGAACAGGGCCTTGCCATAGCTAATTAGCTATAAGTAGCTATTATTTTTATTTCAATGAAGCAGCATGATACATGAGGACGGATACTGGAGTGGTGGCATTATGGTGGTTAAGATGGTAGGTTTCAGAATTAGGCTGCTTGAACTTCAATTCCCATTCATCTCTTATTTGCTAAGCAACTGTGCTTCAGTTTCCTCAAAAGTAGAAGTGTGCTAATTGTAGTATCTACCTCACAGAAAGACATAAATGTTATTGTAAAGAATTAACACCTATAAGTCCCTTAGAACCGTATGAGGCACATAGCATTTGGTAAATATTGATATTATTACTGGCTATTTGACTCTGTTCCAGCACTCACTTTTCCACTTTTCTACTTTTTTATGAATAAAATGGGAATAATAACTCTCAGGCTGCTCAAGCACCTTCCTAAATTACTTTATGTCTCAGAGGACCAATTATCAAATATTGTCTCTCATCTCCAAACACACCCTTCTATACCCCACATTGTGGAACTGGGACAGGGAGCCTGGAAACCTCATTTCTGCCATAGTAACCCCTCCTTAGGAATCTTGAGCGTGGGCTTCCATGGGCTTCTGCATTTTAATATTTCCAAACTCTTCCCTTGTTCCCGCAACCTGAGGAGTGAAAGCTGCTGCTTGAAATTGCTACCTCTTTGATACATTTGGGTCCCCTTCCTACTTGTTCTGTTACCTAGTTAACCACTTTATGCCTATTTAGCAATCCTTTATATTGAATTATCTCTGTTTGAATAACTGGTGTGGTTTCTGGCTCCTGATTGGATCCTGATGGATAACTTAGAAAATCTTAGACTCATTCAGGAAGCAGAACACCTGGAGGTTATGGTATTTGAAGCAAAATCTTATGAAACACTGACATTCCATATACACTGAGAGAAGACATAATTTTTCTCCTCAGCTGCTATTGTCTTAGCTTATTACTAACAATTAATAATAGGCCAAAGATCTAATTTACGTTCATGGCAGAAAAACAGAAAATTGTGAAACTTCTCTCTACTACTTTTTTCCCCTTGAGTATATAGTTTTTTGCTAGAATTTTATTTCGGCGGTGAACCACTTTGATTCAGCTCAAAGGAAAATCAGCATATCTTAGTTGCAAAGTTAAGGCTCTTTACCCCTCCTATTTATGCTTCTCTTTTAAGGGATCATAATTCCACCGCCCTCACTCAGGACACCCAAGTTGAAGGTAAACTACAACCCAGGTGCAATTATTATGAACTCTACATTCCATTGGTGAAGTTTAAATTTAAAGGAAACTGCTGTGTTCTGAAACATCTTTGAAAAACAAGAAGGCTACTTGGAGAGAGGCAGGAGCGTTCTGTGACTAATGTGGGACTGAATTCAAACCTTGTTTTTCAGCTCATTATTTTTAATTGTGGCAAATTGTGACTTCCTGTTTTTTTCCAGGGCAGGGACATGGCTAATGAAAAGACCCCATAAGGATACTTGGACATCAAATGACACTTACAAAAGAGCATTTTGATGATTTAAGTGTAAATAAATTAGAAACATACTGAAATATTTTATGCCTTTTAAAGTCTCCATGAGGTTAAAAATGGAGAGCCAGAGAAGAACTAGAGAAAATGAGAATCTGAGTGACATGAACTATTTTTTTAACATCTTTATTGGAGTATAATTGCTTTACAATGTTGTGTTAGTTTCTGCTTTAAAACAAAGTGAATCAGCTATATATATACATATATCCTCATATCCCCTCCATCTTGCATCTCCCTTCCAATCCTTATTCCACTGCTCTAGGTGGTCACAAAACACCGAGCTGATCTCCCCGTGTGATGCTTCTGCTTCCCACTACCTATCAATATTATATTTAGTAGTGTATGTCAATGCTGCTCTCTCACTTTGTCCCAGTTTACCCTTCCCAATCCCCATGTCCTCAAGTCCACTCTCTGTGTCTGCATCTTTGTTCCTGTTCTGCCCCTAAGTTCTTCACAACCATTTATTTATTTATTTTTAGATTCCATATATATGTGCTAGCATACGGTATTTGTTTTTTATTCTTTCTGACTTACTTCACTCTGTATGACAGACTCTATGTCCATCCACCTCACTACAAATAACTCAATTCCGTTTCTTTTTATGGCTGAGTAATATTCCATTGTATATATGTGCCACATATTCTTTATCCATTCATCTGTTGATGGACACTCAGCTTGCTTCCGTGTCCTGGCTATTGTAAATAGATCTGCAATAACCATTGTGCTACATGATTCTTTTTGAATTATGGTTCTCTCAGCGTATATGCCCAGTAGTGGAATTGGTGGGTCATATTGTAGTTCTATTTTTAGTTTTTAAGGAGCCTCCATACTGTCTTACATAGTGGCTGTATCCAATTACATTCCCACCAACAGTGCAAGAGCGTTCCCTTTTCTCCACTCCCTCTCCAGCACTTATTGTTTGTAGATTTTTTAATGATGGCCATTCTGACTGCTGTGAGATGATATCTCATTGTAGTTTTGATTTGCATTTCTCTAATGATTAATGATGTTGAGCATTCTTTCATGTGTTTGTTGGCAGTCTGTATATCTTCCTTGGAGAAATGTCTATTTAGGTCTTCTGCCCAATTTTGGATTGGGTTGTTTGTTTTTTGTTATTGAGCTGCATGGGCTGCTTGTATATTTTGGAGATTAATCCTTTGTCAGGTGCTTCATTTGAAAATATTTGCTCCCATTCTGAGGGTTGTCTTTCATCTTGTTTATGGGTTCCTTTGCTGTACAAAAGATTTTAAGTTCCATTAGGTGCCATTGGTTTATTTTTGTTTTTATTTCCATTTCTCTAGGAGATGGGTCAAAAAGGATCTTGTTGTGATTTATGTCATAGAGTGTTCTGCCTATGTTTTCCTCTAAGAGGTTGATAGTTACTGGCCTTACATTTAGGTCTTTAATCCATTTTGAGTTTATTTTTGTGTATGGTGTTAGGAAGTGCTCTTATTTCACTCTTTTACATGTAGCTGTCCAGTTTTCCCAGTACCACATATTGAAGAGGCTGTCTTTTCTCTGTTGTATGTTCTTGCCTCCTTTGTCAGAAATTAGGTGACCATATGTGTGTGTGTCTATCTCTGGGCTTTCTACCTGTTCCATTAATCTATATTTCTATTTTTGTGCCAGTACCATACTGTCTTGATTACTGTAGCTTTGTAGTATACTCTGGAGTCAGGGAGCCTGATTCCTCCAGCTCTGTTTTTTCTTTCTCAAGATTTATTTGGAGAGAGGGAGAAGATGGAGGAAGAGTAAGAGGCAGAGATCACCTTCCTCCCCTCACATACATCAGAAAAACATCTACACGTGCAATAACTCCTACAGAACACCTACTGAATGCTGGCAGAATACCTCAGACGTCCCAAAAGGCAAGAAACTCCCCATGGACCTGCGTAGGGCAAAAGAAAAAGGAATAAACAGAGAAGAATAGTGATGGGACCTGCACCAGTGGGAGGGAGCTGTGAAGGAGTAAAGGTTACCACACACTAGGAAGCCCCTTTGTGGGCGGAGACTGGGTCACAGAGGGGGGAAGTTTCAGAGCCATGGAGGAGAGCACAGCAACAGGGCTTCGGAGGCAAAGCAGAGAGATTCCCGCAAAGAGGTTGGAGGGCAAAGCAGAGAGATTCCCGCAAAGAGGTTCTGTGCCGACTGGAGCTCAGTAGACAGAGAGGCTTGTCGGCTCACCCGCTGGGGTGGGCGGGGCTGGGAGCTGAGGCTTAGGATTTGGTGGGAGTGCAGGGAGAGGACAGGGGGCATGAGCACAGACTGAAGGGGTTATTGCACCATGCCTAGCCTGGAGGGAGTCCGGGGAAAAGTCTGGACCTGCCTAAGAGGCAAGAGACATTTTCCTCCCTCTTTGTTTCCTGTTGCACGAGGAGAGGAGATTAAGAGCGCTGCTTAAAGAAGCTCCAGAGATGGGTGTGAGCCACGGCTTAGAGTGAGGACCCCAGAGTAGGGCATGAGACGCTAAGGCTGCTGCTGCCACCACCAAGAAGCCTGTGAGCGAGCACAGGTCACTATCCACACCTCCCTTCTGGGGAGCATGTGCAGCCCGCTACTGCCAAGGTCCCAGGATCCAGGGACAACTTCCCCAGGAGAATGCACGGCATGCCTCAGGCTGGTGCAACGTCATGCCATCCTCTGTTACCGAAGGCACACTCTGCATTGTACCCTTCCCTCACCCTGGCCTGAGTTAGCCAGACACCCTGAGTCAGTGGTTCCCTTAACCCCGTCCTGTCTGAGGGAAGAACAGATGCCCTCCAGTGACCTACATGCAGAGGTGTGGCCAAATCCAAAGCTGAGTCACAGGACATGTGTGAAAAAAGAAGAGAAAGGGAAATCTCTCCCAGCAGCCTCAAGAGCAGTGGATTAAATCTCCACAATCAACCTGAAGTGCCCTGCATCTGTGGAATAACTGAATACACAACGAATGATCCCAAATTGAGGAGGTGGACTTTGAGAGCAAGATTTATAAATTTTTCCCCTTTTCCGCTTTTTGTGAGTGTGTATATGTATACTTCTGTGTTAGATTTTGTCTGCATAACTTTGTGTTCACCTTTTGTCCTAGGGTTCTATCCGTCATTTTTTTCCTTTAAAAATTTTTTTCTTCATAATTATTTTTTATTTTAATAACTTTATTTATTTTCTCTCTTTCATTCTTTCCACTTTTTCACCCTTTTATTCTGAGCCACATGGATGAAAGGCTGTTGGTGCTGCAGCCAGGAGTCAGTGCTGTGCCTCTGAGGTGGGAGAGCCAACTTCAGGGCACTAGTCCACAAGAGAGATGTGAGAGCCAAATTCAGGACACTGTTCCACATGAGATCTCCCAGCTGCACGTAATATCAAATGATGAAAATCTCCCAAAGATCTCCATCTCAACAACAACACCCAGCTTCACTCAACGACCAGCAAGCTACACTGCTAGACACACTATGCCAAACAACTAACAAGACAAGAACACAACCCACCCATTAGCAGAGAGGCTGCCTAAAATCATAATAAGTCCACAGACATCCCAAAACACACCACCAGACGTGGAACTGCTCACCAGAAAGATAAGATTCAGCGTCATCCACCAGAAAACAGGCACTAGTCCCCTCCACAAGGAAGCCTACACAACCCATGATACCAAATTTAGCCACTGGGGAAAGAAACCAAAAACAACAGGAACTACGAACCTGCAGCCTGCAAAAAGGAGACCCCAAACACAGTTAGACAAGCAAAATGAGAAGACAGAAAAACGCATAGCAGGTGAAGGAACAAGATAAAACCCCACCAGACCTAACAAATGAAGAGGAAACAGGTAGTCTACCTGAAAAAGAATTCAGAATAATGATAGTAAAGATGATCCAAAACCTTGATAGTAGAATAGAGAAAATGCAAGAAACATTTAACAAGGATCTAGAAGAACTAAAGATGAAACAAACAATGATGAACAACAAAATAAATGAAATGAAAAATACTCTAAATGTGATCAATAGCAGAATAATTGAGGCAGAAGAATGGATAAGAGACCTGGAAGATAAAATAGTGGAAATAACTACTGCAGAGCAGAATAAAGAAAAAAGAAAGGAAAGAACTTAGGACAGTCTCAGAGACTTCTGGGACAACATTAAATGCACCAACATTCAAATTATAGGGGGTCCAAAAGAAGAAGAGAAAAACAAAGGGACTGAGAATACATTTGAAGAGATAATAGATGAAAATTTCCCTAATATGGGAAAGCAAATAGTTAATCAAGCCCAGGAAGCACAGAGAATCCCATACAGTATAAATCCAAGGAGAAACATGCCAAGAAACATATTAATCAACCTGTCAAAAATTAAATACAAAGAAAACATATTAAAAACAGCAAGGGAGAAACAACAAATAACACACAAGGGGTTCCCCATAACGTTAACGGCTGATCTTCCAGCAGAAACTCTTCAAGCCAGAAGGGACTGGCAGGACATATTTAAAGTGATGAAGGAGAAAAATGTACAAACAAGATTACTTTACCCAGCAAGGATCTCATTCAGATCTGATGGAGAAATTAAAACCTTTACCAAGAGGTAAAAGCTGAGAGACTTCAGCACCACCAAACCAGCTTTACAACAAATGCTAAAGGAACTTCTCTAGACAAGAAACACAAGAGAAGGAAAAGACGTACAATAAAAAATCAAAGACAATTAAGAACATGGGAATAGGAACATACATATCGATAATTACCTTAAATGTAAATGGACTAAATGCTCCCACCAAAAGACACAGACTGGCTGAATGGATACAAAAACAAAACCCATATATATGCTGTCTACAAGACACCCACTTCAGACCTAGAGACACATACAGACCGATAGTGAGGGGATGGAAAAAGATACTCCATGCAAATGGAAGCCAAAAGAAAGCTGGAGTAGCAATTCTTATATCAAACAAAATAGACTTTAAAACAAAGACTATTAGAAGAGACAAAGAAGGACACTACATAATGATCAAGGGATCAATCCAAGAAGCAGATATAACAATTGTAAATATTTATGCACCCAATAGAGGAGAACTTCAATACATAAGGCAAACACTAACAGCCATTAAAGGGGAAATCTACAATAACATATTCAGAGTAGGGGACTTTAACACCCCACTTTCACCAATGGACAGATCATCTGAAAGGAAAATAAATAAGCAAACACAAGTTTTAAATGATACATTAAACAAGATGGACTTAATTGATATTTATAGGACATTCCATCCAAAATCAACAGAATACACATTTTTCTCAAGTGCTCATGGAACATTCTCCAGGATAGATCATATCTTGGGTCACAAATCAAGCCTTGGTAAATTTAAGAAAATTGAAATTGTATCAAGTATCTTATCTGACCACAATGCTATGAGACTAGTTATCAATTACAGGAAACGATCTGTAAAAAGTACAAACAGATGGAGGCTAAACAATAAACTACCTAATAACGAAGTGATCACTGAAGAAATCAAAGAAGAGATTTTAAAAACCTAGAAACAAATGACAAGGGAGACACGATGACTCAAAACCTATGGGATCCAGCAAAAGCAGTTCTAAGAGGGAAGTTTATAGCAATATAGTAGTTTCTACATTAAGAAACAGGAAACATCTCAAATAAATAAACTAAACTTGTGCCTAAAGCAGTTGGAGAAAGAAGCACAAAAAAACCTAAAAGTTAGCAGAAGGAAAGAAATCATAAAGATCTGATCAGAAATAAATGAAAAAGAAATGAAGGAAACAATAGGAAAGATCAATAAAACTAAAAGCTGGTTCTTTGAGAAGATAAAGAAAATTGATAAACCATTACCTAGACTCATCAAGAAGAAAGGGGAGAAGACTCAAATCAATAGAATTAGAAATGAAAAAGGAGAAGTAACAACTGACACTGCAGAAATACAAAAGATCATGAGAGGTTACTACAAGCAACTCTATGCCAATAAAATGGACAACCTGGAAAATGTAAAAATTCTTAGAAATGCACAACCTGCAAAGAGTGAATCAAGAAGAAATAGAAAATATGAACAGACCAATCACAAGCATTGAAAATGAAACTGTGATTAAAAATCTTCCAACAAACAAAAGCCCAGGATCAGATGGCTTCACAGGCGAATTCTATCAAACATTTAGAGAAGAGCTAACACCTATCCTTCTCAAACTCTTCCAAAATATAGCAGAGGGAGTAACACTTCCAAACTCCTTCTACGAGGCCACAATCACCCTGGTACCAAAACCAGACAAAGATGTCACAAAGAAAGAAAACTACAGGCCAATATCACTGATGAACATAGATGTAAAAATCCTCAACAAAATACTTGCAAACAAAATCCAACATCACATTAAGAGGATGATACACCATGATTAACTGGGATTAATTCCAGGAATGCAAGGATTCTTCAATATACACATATCAATCAATGTGATACACCGTATTAAAAGTTGAATGAGAAAAACCATATGGTCATCTCAATAGATGTAGAGAAAGCTTTCGACAAAATTCAACACCTATTTATGAAAAAAACCCTCCAGAAAGTAGGCATAGAGGGAACTTTCCTCAACATAATAAAGGCCATATATGACAAACCCACAGCCAACATCGTCCTCAATGGTGAAAAACTGAAAGCATTTCCACTAATAAGAGGAACAAGACAAGGTTGCCCACTCTCAACACTCTTATACAGCATAGTTTTGGAAGTTTTAGCCACAGCAATCAGCAAAAGAAAGGAAACAAAAGGAATCCAAATCGGAAAAGAAGAAGTAAAGCTGTCACTCTTTGCAGATGACATGATACTATACATAGAGAATCCTAAAGATGCTACCAGAAAACTACTAGAGCTAATCAATGTATTTGGTAAAGTTGCAGGATACAAAATTAATGCACAGATATCTCTGGCATTCCTATACACTAATGATGAAAAATCTGAAAGTGAAATCAGTAAAACACTCCCATTCACTGTTGCAACAAAATGAGTAAAATATCTAGGAAAAAACTTACCTAAGGAGACAAAAGAACTGTATTCAGAAAATTATAAGACACTGATGAAAGAAATTAAAGATGATACACATAGATGGAGAGATATACCCTGTTCTTGGATCGGAAGAATCAACATTGTGAAAATGACAATACTACCCAAAGCAATCTACAGATTCATTGCAATCCCTATCAAACTACCACTGGCATTTTTCACAGAACTAGTACAAGAAATTTCACAATTTGCATTGAAACACAAAAGACACCGAATAGCCAAAGCAATCTTGAGAACGAAAAACGGAGCTGGAGAAATGAGGCTCCCAGACTTCAGACTATACTACAAAGCTACAGTAATCAACACAGTAAGGCACTGGCACCTAAACAGAAATAAAGATCAATGGAACAGGATAGAAAGCTCAGAGTTAAACCCACACACATATGGTCACCTTATCTTTGATAAATAGGCAGGAATGTACAGTGGAGAAAGG
This sequence comes from Delphinapterus leucas, assembly GCF_059928025.1. Taxonomy (NCBI): domain Eukaryota; kingdom Metazoa; phylum Chordata; class Mammalia; order Artiodactyla; family Monodontidae; genus Delphinapterus; species Delphinapterus leucas. The sequence continues at coordinate 80,983,948 of NC_143150.1, read as the reverse complement.
ACAGCCTCTTCAATAATTGGTGATGGGAAAACAGGAGAGGTACATGTTAAAGTATGAGAATAGAACACTCCCTAACATCATACACAAAAATAAGCTCAATATGAGTTAAAGGCCTAAATGTAAGGCTAGAAAGTATTAAACTCTTAGAGGAAAACATAGGCAGAACACTCTATGACATAAATCACAGCAAGATCCTTTTTGATCCACGTCCTATAGAAATGGAAATAAAGGCAAAAATAAACAAATGGGACACAGTGAAACTTGAAAGCTTTTGCACAACAGAGGAAACCATAAACAAGAGTAAAAAACAACCCTCAGAATGGGAGAAAATATTTGCAAATGAAGCAACTGACAAAGGGTTAATCTCCAAAATTTACAAGCAGCCCAGGCAGCTCATCAAGAATAAAACAAAAAACTCAATCCAAAAATGGGCAGAAGACCTAAATAGACATTTCTCCAAAGAAGATATACAGAGTGCCAACAAACACTAGAAAGAATGCTCAACATCATTAATCATTAGAGAAATGGAAATCAAAACTACAATGAAATATCATCTCACACCAGTCAGAATGGCCATCAACAAAAAATCTAGAAACAATAAATGCTGGAGAGGGTGTGGAGAAAAAGTAACACTCCTGCACTGCTAGTGGGAATGTGAATTGTTACAGCCACTATGGAGAACAGTATGGAGTTTCCTTAAATAACTCCAAATAGAACTACCATATGACCCAGCAATCCCACAACTGGGCATATACCCTGAGAAAACAACAATTCAAAAAGAGTTATGTACCAAAATGTTCATTGCGGTTCTATTTAAAATAGCCAGAAGATGGAAACAACCTAAGTGTCCATCATCAGATGAATGGATAAAGAAGATGTGGCAGGGGAGACAAGGGGAAGATGTCAGAAGACTAAAATGCGGATATCACCCGACTCCCCACAGATACACCAGAAATACATCTATACGTGGAACAACTCCTACAAAACACCTACTGTTTGCTGGCAGAAGACCTCAGTCCTTCCAAAAGGCAAGAAACTCCCCACGTACCTGGGTAGGGCAAAAGAAAAAAAGAAAAAACACAGAATAAAGAATAGGTATGGGACCTGCACCAGTGGGAGGGAGATGTGAAGGAGGAAAGGTTTCCACACACTAGGAAGCCCCTTCACAGATGGAGACTGCAGGTGGCCACGGTGGGGGGGAGCTTCGGAGCCGTGGAGGAGAGCACAGCAACAGGGGTGCGGAGGGAAAAGCAGGGAGATTCCCGCACAGAGGATCAGTGCTGACTGCCACTCACCAGCCCGGGAGGCTTGTCTGCTCACCCTCCGGGGTGGGCGAGGCTGTGAGCTGAGGCTCGGGCTCTGGTCAGAGCATAGGGAGAGGACTGGGGTTGGCGGCGTGAACACAGCCTGAAGGGGTTAGTGCACAACGTCTAGCCGTGAGGGAGTACAGGAAAAGGTCTGGAGCTCCCGAAGAGGCAAGAATCTTTTTCTTCCCTCTTTGTTTCCTGGTGCGCGAGGAGAGGGGACTGAGAACACTGCTTAAAGGAACTCCAGAGACGGGCGCGAGCTGCAGCTAAAAGAACGGACCCCAGAGATGGGCGGGAGACGCTAAGACTGCTCTTGCCACCACCAAGGGGCCTGTGTGGCAGCATAGGTCACTATCCACACCCCTCTTCCGGGGAGCCTGTGCAGCCCGCCAGGGATCCAGGTACAACTTCCCCAGGAGAATGCATAGTGGGCCTCAGGCTGGTGCAACGTCACGTTGGCCTCTGCTGCTGCAGGCTCGCCCTGCACTCCGCACCCCTCCTTCCCCACAGCCTGAGTGAGCCAGAGCCCCCGAATCAGTGGCTCCTTTAACCCCATCCAGTCTGAGCGAAAAAACAGACGCCCTCTAGGGACCTACATGCAGAGGCGGGGCCAAATCCAAAGCTTAGCCCCTGGGAGCTGTGAGAATAAAGAAGAGAAAGGGAAACCTCTCCCAGCAGCCTCTGAAGCAACAGATTAAAGCTCCACAATCAACATGATGTAACCTGCATCTGTGGAAAACATGAATAGACAACGAATCATCCCAAATTGAGGAGGTGGACTTTGAGAGCAAGATTTATGATTTTTTCCCCTTTTCCTCTTTTTGTGAGTGTGTATGTGTATGCTTCTGTGTGAGATTTTGTCTGTATAGCTTTGCTTCCATCATTTGTCCTAGGATTCTATCCGCCCGTTTTTTTTTCTTAATAATTAATTTTATTTTAATAACTTTATTTTATTTTACTTTATCTTCTTTCTTTCTTTCTTTCTTTCTTTCTTTCTTTCCTTCCTTCCTTCCTTTAGACAGTGAATCATCCCAAATTGAGAAGGTGGACATTGAGAGCAAGTTTTATGATTTTTTCCCTTTTTCCTCTTTTTGTGAGTGTGTATGTGTATGCTTCTATATGAGATTTTGTCGTATAGCTTTGCTTCCACCATTTGTCCTAAGGTTCTATCCGTCCTTTTTTAAAAAATATTTTTTCTTAATAAGTATATTTTAATTTAATAACTTTATTATATTTTACTTTATTTTATTTTACATTATCCTCGTTTTTTTCTTTCTTTTATCCTTCCTTCCCTCCTTCCTTCCTTCCTTCTTCTCACCATCCCTCCCGCCCACCCTCGCTCCCTCCTTCCCTCCTTTCTTTCTTTCCTTCCTTCTTTTCTTCTTTCTTTGTTTATTCCTTCCTCCCTTCCTTCCTTTCTTCACTCATTCCCTCCCTTCTTTCTTTCGTTCTCTCTTTCTTTCTTTCCTTCTTTCCTCCTACTTCTACTAATTCTTTCTCTCTACATTTTCTCCCTTTGATTCTGGGCTGTGTGGATGAAAGCCTCTTGGGGCTGCAGCCAGGAGTCAGTGCTGTGCCACTGAGGTGGGAGAGCCAACTTCAGGACACTGGTCAACAAGAGACCTCCCAGCTCCACATAATATCAAATGGAGAAAATCTCCAAGAGATCTCCGTCTCAACACCAGCACCCAGCTTCACTCAACGACCAGCAAGCTACAGCGCTGGACACCCTATGCCAAACAACTAGCAAAACAGGAAAACAAACACACCCATTATCAGAGACGCTGCTTACAATCATAATAAGTTCACAGACACCCCAAAACACACCAGCAGACATGGACCTGCCCACCAGAGAGACAAGATACAGCCACATTCACCAGAACCCAGGCACTACTCCCCTCCACCAGTAAGCCTACAGAACCCACTGAACCAACTTTAGGCACTGTGGACAGACACCAAAAACAATGGGAACTACGAACCTGCAGCCTGCAAAAAGGAGACCCCAAACACAGTAAGATAAGCAAAATGAGAAGACAAAAAAACACACAGTAGATGAAGGAGCAAGATAAAAACCCACCAGACCTAACACATGAAGAGGAAATAGGCAGTCTACCTGAAAAAGAATTCAGAATAATGATAGTAAGGATGATCCAAATTCATGGAAATAGAAGAGTTAAAATTCAAGAAACATTTAACGAGGACCTAGAAGAACTAAAGATGAAACAAACAATAATGAACAACACAATAAGTGCAATGAAAAATACTCTAGATGGGATCAAGAGCAGAATAACTGAGGCAGAAGAACGGATAAGTGACCTGGAAACGAAAATAGTGGGAATAACTACTGCAGAGCCGAATAAAGAAAGAAGAAAGAAAAGAATTGAGGACAGTCTCAGAGACCTCTGGGACAACATTAAATGCACCAACATTCGAATTATAGGGATTCCAGAAGAAGAAGAGAAAAAGAAAGGGACTGAGAAAATATTTGAAGAGATTATAGTTGAAAACTTCCCTAATATGGGAAAGGAAATAGTTAATCAAGTCCAGGAAGCACAGAGTCCCATACAGGATAAATCCAAGGAGAAATACACCAAGACACATATTAATCAAATTGTAAAAAATTAAATACAAAGAAAGCATATTAAAAGCAGCAAGGGAAAAACAACAAATAATATGCAAGGGAATCCCCATAAAGTTAACAGCTGACCTTTCAGCAGAAACTCTGCAAGCCAGAAGGGAGTGACAGAACATATTGAAAGTGATGAAGGAGAAAAATCTGCAGCCAATATTATTCTATGCAGCAAGGATTTCATTCAGATTTGATGGAGAATTTACAACCTTTACAGACAAGCAAAAGCTAAGAGACTTCAGCACCACCAAACCAGCTTTACAACAAATGCTAAAGGAACTTCTCTAGGCAAGAAACACAAGAGAAGGAAAAGACATACAATAACGAACCGAAAACAATTTTGAAAATGGGAATAGGAACATACATATCGATAATTACCTTAAATGTAAATGGACTAAATGCTCCCACCAAAAGACACAGATTGGCTGAATGTATACAAAAACAAGACCCATATATATGCTGTCTACAAGAGACCCACATCACACCTAGAGAAACATACAGACTGAAGGTAAGAGAATGGAAGAAGGTATTCCATGCAAATGGAAACCAAAAGAAAGCTGGATTAGCAATTCTCATATCAGACAAAATAGACTTTAAAATAAAGACTATTAGAAGAGACAAAGAAGGACGCTACATAATGATCAAGGAATCGATCCAAGAAGAACATATAACAATTGGAAATATTTATGCACCCAACATAGGAGCACCTCAATACATAAGGCACATACTAACAGCCATAAAAGGGGAAGTTGACAGTAAAATATTCATAGTAGGGGCCTTCAACACCCCACTTTCACCAATGGACAGATCATCCAAAATGAAAATAAATAAGGAAACACAAGCTTTCAATGATACATTAAACAAGATGGACTTAATTGATATTTATAGGACACTCCATCCAAAAACAACAGAATACACATTTTTCTCAAGTGCTCATAGAATATTCTCCAGGATAGATCATATCTTGCGTCACAAATCAAGCCTTGGTAAATTTAAGAAAATTGTAATTGTATCAAGTATCTTTTCTGACCACAACGCCATGAGACTAGATATCAATTACAGGCAAAGATCTGTAAAAAATACAAACACATGGAGGCTAAACAATACACTACTTAATAACGAAGTGATCACTGAAAAAATTAAAGAGGAAATAAAAAAATACTTAGGAAAAAAAGATAATGGAGACACTACGACCCAAAATCTATGGGATGCAGCAAAAGCAGTTGTAAGAGAGAAGTTTATAGCAATACAAGCCCACCTTAAGAAACAGGAAATATCTCGAATAAGCAGCCTAACCTTGCACCTAATGCAATTAGAAAAAGAAAAACAAAAAAACCCCAAAGTTAGCAGAAGGAAAGAAATCATAAAAATCAGATCAGAAATAAATGAAAAAGAAATGAAGGAAACAATAGCAAAGATAAATGAAACTAAAAGCTGGTTCTTTGAGAAGATAAACAAATAGATAACCATTAGCCAGACTCATAAAGAAAAAAATGGAGAAGACTCAAATCAATAGAATTAGAAAAGAAAATGGAGAAGTAACAACTAACACTGCAGAAATACAAAAGATCATGAGAGATTACTACAAGTAACACTTTGCTAACAAAATGGACAACCTGGAAGAAAAGGAGAAATTCTTACGAATGCACAACGTGCCAAGACTGAATCAGGAAGAAATAGAAACTATGAACAGACAAATCACAAGCACTGAAATTGAAACTGTGATTAAAAATCTTCCAGCAAACAAAAGCCCAGGACCAGATGTCTTCACAGGCGAATTCTACCAAACATTAAGAGAAGAGCTAACAGCAATATTTCTCAAACTCTTCCATCATATATCAGAGGGAGGAACACACCCAAGTTCATTCTACGAGGCCTCCATCACCTTGATACCAAAACCTGACAAGGATGTCACAAAGAAAGAAAACTACAGGCCAATATCACTGAAGAACATATATGCAAAAATCCTCAACAAAATACTAGCAAACAGAATCCAACAGCACATTAAAAGGATCATACATCATTATCAAGTGGGGTTTATTCCAGGAATGAAAGTATTCTTCAATATACGGAAATCAATCAATGTGATAAAGCATGTTAACAAATTGAAGGAGAAAAACCATATGATCATCTCAATATAAGCAGATAAATCTTTTGACAAAATTCAACACCCATTTATGATAAAAACCCTGCCGAAAGTAGGCATAGAGGGAACTTTCCTCAACGTAATAAAGGTCATATATGAGAAACCCACAGCCAACATCATCCTCAATGGGGAAAAACTGAATGCATTTCCACTAAGATCAGGAACAAGATAAGATTGCCCACTCTCACCACTCTTTTTCAACATAATTTTGGAAGTTTTAGACACAGCAAACACAGAAAAAATGGAAATAAAAGGAATCCAAATCAGAAAAGAAGTAAAGCTGTCACTGTTTGCAGATGACATGATACTATACATAGAGAATCCTAAAGATGCTACCAGAAAACTACTAGAGCTAATCAATGAATTTGGTAAAGTAACAGGATACAAAATTAATGCACAGAAATCTCTGGCATTCCTGTACACTAATGATGAAAAATCTGAAAGTGAAATCAAGAAAACACATTTACCATTGCAACAAAATGAATAAATATCTAGGAATAAACCTACCTAAGGAGACGAAAGACCTGTATGCAGAAAATTATAAGACACTGATGAAAGAAATTAAAGATGATACAAATAGATGGAGAAATATACCATGTTCTTGGATTGGAAGAATCAATCTTGTGAAAATGACTCTACTACCCAAAGCAATCTACATATTCAATGCGATCCCTATCAAACTACCACTGGCATTGGTCACTGAACTAGAACAAAAAATTTCACAATTTGTATGGAAACACCAAAGACCCCGAATAGCCAAAGCAATCTTGAGAATGAAAAACGTATCTGGATGAATCAGCCTCCCTGACTTCAGACTATACTACATAGCTACAGTAATCAAGACAGTATGGTACTGGCACACAAACAGAAAGATAGATTAATGGAATAAGGTAGAAAGCCCAGAGATAAACCCACGCACATATGGTCACCTTATCTTTGATAAAGGTGGCAGGAATGTACTATGGAGAAAGGACAGCCTCTTCAATAAGTGGTGCTGGGACAACTGGACAGGTACATGTAAAAGTATGAGATTAGATCACGCCCTAACACCATACACAAAAAATAAGCTCAAAATGGATTAAATACCTAAATGTAAGGCCAGAAACCATCAAACTCTTAGAGGAAAACATAGGCAGAACACTCTATGACATAAATCACAGCAAGATCCTTTTTGACCCACCTCCGAGAGAAATGGAAATAAAAACAAAAATAAACAAATTGGACCTAATGAAACTTCAAAGCTTTTGCACAGCAAAGGAAACCATAAACAAGACCAAAAGACAACCCTCAGAATGGGAGGAAATTTTTGCAGATGAAGCAACTGACAAAGGATTAATTTCCAAAATTTACAAGCAGCACCTGCAGCTCAATAAGAAAAAAACAACCCAATCCAAAAATGGGCAGAAGACCTAAATAGACATTTCTCCAAAGAAGATTCAGACTGCCAGCAACCACATGAAAGAATGCTAAACATCATTAATCATTAGAGAAATGTAAATCAAAACTACAATGAGATACACCAGTCAGGATGTCCATCATCAAAATATCTAGAAAAAATAAATGCTGGAGAGGGTGTGGAGAAAAGGGGACACTCCTGCACTGCTTGTGGGAATGTGAATGGGTACAGCCACTATGGAGAACAGTATGGAGGTTCCTTAAAAAACTACAAATAGAACTACCATATGACCCAGCAATCCCACTACTGGGCATATACCCTGAGAAAACCAAAATTCAAAAAGAGTCATGTACCAAAATTTTCATTGCAGCTCTTTTTACAATAACCTGGAGATGGAAACAACCTAAGTGCCCATCATCGGATGAATGGGTAAAGAAGATGTGGCACATATATACAATGGAATATTACTCAGCCATAAAAAGAAACGAATTTGAGCTATTTGTAATGAGGTGAATAGACCTAGAGTCTGTCATACAGAGTAATGTAAGTCAGAAAGAGAAAGACAAATGCCATATGCTAACACATATATGGAATTAAAGGAAAAAAATGTCATGAAGAACGTAGGGGTAAGACAGGAATAAAGACACAGACCTACTGGAGAATGGACTTGAGGATATGGGGAGGGGGAAGTGTGAGATGTGAGAAAGCGAGAGAGATGGATGGACATATATACACTACCAAACGTAAGGTAGATAGCTAGTGTGAGCAGCCGCATAGCACAGGGATATCAGCTCGGTGCTTTGTGACAGCCTGGAGGGGTGGGATAGGGAGGGTGGGAGGGAGGGAGATGCAAGAGGGAAGAGATATGGGAATATATTTATATGTATAACTGATTCACTTTGTTATAAAGCAGAAACTACCACACCATTGTAATGCAATTATACCCCAATAAAGATAGTAAAAAAAAAGATGTGGCACATATATACAATGGAATATTACTCAGCCATGAAAAGAAATGAAATTGAGTTATTTGTAGTGAGGTGGATGGGCCTAGAGTCTGTCATACAGAGTGAAGTATGTCAGAAAGAGAAAGACAAATACCGTATGCTAACACATATATATGGAATCTAAGGAGAAAATGTCATGAAGAACCTAGGTGTAAGACAGGAATAAAGGCACAGACCTACTGGACAATGGACTTGAGGATATGGTGAGGGGGAAGGCTATGCTGGGACGAAGTGAGAGAGTGGCATGGGCATATATAAACCCCCAAACGTAAAATAGATAGCTAGTGGGGAGCAGCCGAATAGCACAGGGAGATCAACTCGGTACTTTGTGGCCACCTAGAGTTGTGGGATAGCGAGTGTGAGAGGGAGGGAGATGCAAGAGGGAAGAGATATGGGAATATATGTATATGTATAGCTGATTCAGTTTGTTATAAAGCAGAAACTAACACACCATTGTAAAGCAATTATAGTCCAATAAAGATGTAAAAAAAAGATTCCTTTGGCTTTTCAGTGTCTTTTGTGTTGTCTTACAAACTGTGAAATTTTTTGTTCTAATTCTGTGAAAAATGCCATTGGTACTTTGATAGGTATTGCACTGAATCTGTAGATTGCTTTGGGTAATACAGTCATTTTCACAATATTGATTCTTCCAATCCAAGAACAGACATGATCTATTTTGAAGTACTCTTGGACTCATTGATGAGTCCCATAATATGGCTGATTTGCATTTTCTTAATTGATAATGAAAGTATCTTCATTAATCCTGACCATCAAAGTAATGCAAGTAACAATTATAGTTGAAATATCTTTCAGCAAGTGAGGATGTATTTCTTACGACAAAGTGATCCTATGCTAATACATTCTAAGTCATAGGTAATGTTTCCTTTAATTCCTAAAGGACGTATCTTGTGAGAAATGTGAAAGCATTTTTCTATAATATGATGGTTGTGGGTAGGGATCTAAAGGGGAATAAAAAAAAAGTAGAATTTATACTTGCTGGATCCTGAAAGTTTTTTGATAGTGGAAGCAATGTCTTTAATTGATCTGTTTCTAAGTTAAAACAAAGTAAATTATGAAGAACATTTCCTGTTGCCTTTGTTAACATTAACGTCAGAACGTCTCACTCTATTAAGTCTTCTTCACTCATTTCACAGAGATGAATAAAACAAGTCTCTTATTCTTTTCTTCTCCAGAAATCCTGGCACTAAACTGAGTGTGACACTAAGCTGAAGGTGGAAAATTAAGGAAGCGCTGTATTTTCACAAGAGCTGAAGTAGGTTTACGACACTGAGCCATGCCCTTCCTATTTCCAGACCTTAGTATCATATTCTTAAAATGACAGCCTGGGAGTCACTGAACTTTCTTTTCTCCAAAGCTGGGCCATGTGGGGAGTCAAAACATTTTACACTGAGAATTTAACACCCTGTACTTTCTCCCTAATTTCCTTTCCTCATCTTACATGGACTTAATATAATCATATAGTTTGCCTTATATTTGTTAATTTTAATATTTTTTAAAAATAATTGTTTTGTTTTAAAATCATATTTACCACCTTTTAACTGAGCTCTATGTTTACTACATTTCAGTAGTTAGCACTGGACCTTTTATACCCTGACTTCTTCATTCTTGTATTCTTATCTCTCTGTTGGTTTGTGTATATCTCCAAAAATGTTTTTTTAAATTAATCTTTATTGGAGTATTTTGCTTTAAAACGTTGTGTTAGTTTCTACTATACAGCAAAGTGAATCATCTATACGTATACATATATTCCCTCTTTTTTGTATTTCCTTCCCATTTAGGTCACCACAGAGCATGGGGTAGAGTTCCCTGTGCTCCACAGTAGGTTCTCATTCGTTATCTATTTTACACATAGTATCAATAGAGTATATATGTCAATCCCAATCTCCCAATTCCTCCCACTCCCCCTTTCTCCGTTTGTATCCATCAAAAAATATTTTTAAAAATATATATTTTCTGACGACTTACAAATCTGAGAATATCTGTCTCTTGTGTTCAAAAATGAATGACATTTTGACTTGGTGTAAAATTCTTGGCCTCTCAGTTTTTGCCTTCTCAGTACACTGTATCCATGGCTCTGTTGTTTTCTGTGATCCTCTTCTTTCATCTTATTTTCTCTTTTCATTTCATCCTGTTCTCTTTTGTGGCTTCTCCTCCACACTCTGCCCCCACAACACTCACCTCATTTCAAAACAACCATGTCTTTTTTCTTTATCCTACAAAAGATACCAAATAACTTTCTAAAATTTTCTTCTGGTTCCTGTCATAATTCTTTTTAAGGAAGTGACTTATTCTCTGAGTTACATGGTTAATATTCTTTTTTTGTTGTTCTGTAGAGTTTTTCAGCAGTACTCGCCTGACTTTTTCCTTGAATTCTCCTCATAAGGAAAGATCCACATGGGTTTGACTTTTGAGTAGAGAGGCTCTGTTAGGTTGGGGTAGAATGTTCTCCCTCACCACCTGGCCCTTTCACACTTGGAACTGATGGAAGCCATTATGACATTCTAGAGTCCAGCATGCATTGCTCTCTTACTCCTCCTCCTGCCTACAGCTCCTACTGTCTTCAAGTGGGTGCTTCCCCTCCCAGGTACACCATGCCACTATCAGACCCTCTCGCATGTCCTGACATGTGATTGCTTAGACTTTTAGTCCTCACATAGGTACAAACCAGCATTTTTGTCACTTCAGAAAGCAATGTCCATGCTACAGAGTGGGATTTCCAAGTTTTCTTGTTGTTCCTCTCAGGCTTAATTTTCAGTGTTAATGGAGGTTTTCCTCTTTTTCTCTGACTTCATGTGCATTTTAATGACAGCAGCTCTGGTTGGGGCTGCTAGCCAGATGCCATTGTAAAGTAGAAATAAAATTATTGGGCCAAAGAGTCTGTACACTTAAAACTTTGTATATATTGCTGAATAGCATTCCAAAAACTTCGTACTGATCTGCTCTTCTGTCAGCCAGAAACTTTTTCCCAAGGTTGCTCTTGGATCTGTATTACTGTTGTCTCATAGAAATGATTCCTTCAGTCAAACATTTTTATTATCATCTGCCTTTGCCAATAGGCATTCATATTTGATGTTTGTATCTTTAAAGTATCTGACTGACAAACTTGTATTTTTTTCTTAAATACAGCATCAATGGGGTTTATGTAGCAAAAGCCCAGTGTTTGTTATCAGGAGTTCAAGCCTTGGTTTCCCTGTTTACCTGCTGTGTGATCAGGACAAGTTGTTCAAGTTCTCTGAGTCTCATCTACAAAGTGCTGACTGACATACTACATGCACAGTTATGATGGGCATGTGAATTGAGGGCTGGGTAGGTGTTTTTTGTAAATATAAATTCTGTAGGAATGTTGGCAGAGTGATTGAGTTAGTGGGTTCTCCAGTCAGAAAGGTATCACTGCAGCCAGTGGTACTTGCTGCTGATCCAGATTTCTAACCTCCCTGAGACTTGGTCTCCTCATCTGTACAAATGTTGAAAAAAAACATATACATGGTGATAAAATGGTTTTAAAAATATATACATACCCCTCAGTGTTGCTGTGAGAATAGTTAAATTAATTAAACAAGGAGGTCATTAGACAGAAGTGGCTCTAATGCCATGGTGCCATCAGCAAATCAAAATCTAAGCCTGTAACAGCCTCAAGGTTACAACACCAAAATGCTAAGGACAACCAATTCCAAATGGCCAGCTAGGCTTTAAGCTCTATCTAAATAATTTCCTTCCTCTTTTGCACTTTGCTGTATGTCTGCCGCTGGCTTCTGTTGGAGGAGTGCTCCTAACCACTTCCAGTTTGGCGCTACCCAATTTGATCAATTTTTGCTCAAATAAACTCTTAAAAATTTCAGTATGCCACTGTTTATCATTTAACAGGATTAAATGAGGAAATGAATGTAAAGATCTCTGCACAATATAAGTGGTCAACAAATGTTAGTCATTGTTATAATCATTACATTCTGTGGCAAGACACAATACAGGTCACCCACATGCACATATATCTGTAGGGGCAGAATCTAAGCAAAATGAAGTATAGCAATTTGATATATCTATTTCTTTTCTCTCCTAGACTATGACACTATTCTCGTGGACTATGACTCTTTTCTGAAACACTGATTTAGTTCCTTTTTTTCCTTCTTTCTTCTTCATCTTTTTTTTTTCCTTCTGTTTTGTTTTGTTTTACAAAAAGCTGGTGGGACAGTTGCAACAGTTGATTTGTAAAGACATTTTCTTTGTTTTTTTTCATCTCACTCTCACAAACAGTAAAACAAAGCAAAACAAACCTCACAAAGAAAAACACAAACTTCCCATCCCTTTTCTTCTACTCAAGATTCCAAATAATTCTTTCAAAAATTATGCCACAGAAATATTTTTATTCTTTTTTTATGTGGTTACAGCAAGATTATTTTTACTCATTGATTTTACCTGAATCTACTTCTCCTTAATAGTCTGGTGTGTTGAATGGAAATGATATATAAGATTTGGGGGGGATTTAAAAAGGTGCAATATGAAACATGTCTTAGCAGAGTCCCTGGGACATGGAGGGAGCTCACCCTGGTGTGCTGCATAATTTTGTTTGTACTGATGAATAGAGCACAGGTTATCACTATCTTTGGGCCTTCCAGCAGTAACTGACTTATTGCTTGTTCATAGTAGCACCTGGGGATCAGCTGAGGTCTTTGTTGTGATAACATCTCAGCCCAACTTCTCCCTCTGTCCAGTGTGACTTCCTTCACTGCCCCAGTATGTGCTGAGCTTCTGGCACTCTCCAGTAATCTCCCTGCATGCAAATCTGTGCTCTGGACCGGCTTCCCATGGAACCCAACCTGCAACATAATACCTGCTACATAAAAGCTTAGGTGGACTTTCTGTTGATTCCAGGATGAAGTTCAAAAATTTTAACATGTCTTCCAATACGCTTCCCAGTCTACCCCCAAACTACTTCTCCTGAATCCTCCTTGAGAATTTCTTGCCCCTGTATTTCAGCCACAGATCATGTCTCCCCCGTCCATGATAAATTATACTCTGTCCAGTCTCTTTGCTTTATTCATACTTTTCTTCTTCTGCCAATGGCTGTTCATCTTTTATCTACCAGACAAATTCTTAACTGAAATCCCACTTTTGAAGTTCAGTTTCTTCCACTGTTCTTCTAGAGTGTCTCAGGCTTGCTTTGGCTATCACACTTAACTTCAGGTGATGAACTCAGAGAACCATGACCTTAACCCACCAGTGACCCATCCACCCTACTACACAAGCTCAATATGCTGCCCATGGAATCTGTTACTCGCTTGTCCATCCTAATGCCCTTGCCCTAGTCTTAGCCAGTCCTACCAGCTCTGATCAGGAATCTGTCCCAGGCTTTTGTTTTTGTTTTTGTTTTACTCTATTTGCTTTATTTTTTGAGGTTTCTCTCCCATATACGTCTAGATCGACGTGTATTCACACATACACACATAAATAATATATATACATAACATTTTTCTGAACAATTCAAGAGTAAGTTACTTGTATAAAGCCCTTCACCCCCAAATATTTCAGTGAGCATTTCCTCTAAATTATAATATTCTCTTACATTTACACAGTAGAGTTTTCAACTTCAGGAAATTTAATATTGATACAATATTTTTATCCAAGCAAACAACCATATGCCAGCTTTTATTTGACCTAATAATTTCCTATGTGGCATTAATTCTAATTTTTTTTGAATTTTATTTTATTTTTTTTTATATAGCAGGTTCTTATTAGTTATCCATTTTATACATATTAGTGTATATATGTCAATCCCAATCTCCCAATTCATCATGTCCCAGGCTTTTGGTCTCTGCTTGGTTTTGAGGATTCATTTATCTCAGATTTGGTACCTGACTTTCATTCAATCACAGCAACTGCTCAGCTCCTTTCAAAAGCTTTTGGTTTTTTCCTATTTCCTCAGTACGTATGACTTCTCTTTCCCATTTTCAGCTTTCCCATTCTGTCTCTGTATTGACAGTAGGAATAAACCCCATTACAATCCTGCCTCTCAAATTGGGAATGGGGTACATCTTTAATGTCTTGATTTCCATGTGATTGTGAACCCCCTTAGTGGAATGACTATGATGTATCTTTGCATCTGCATTTCATAGCTTAGGACCTGTATTGAATAGGTGCCAGTATGATGTGTTTATGGGGTGAAAGGTCATTAGATTATGGAGGACTTTCATCAGCTGTGCTAAAGTGAGAACCTAACAAAAAGACATGTATGGTGCTCACATAATTGAATTGTTTGGAATTTGATATTCTCTCTAAGAGGTGGGCTAGTGCAGCAAAGCTCCATTATTCTGATGCAAGGGATATTTAGGGCAATTGTCAGTAAATGTTTCTGTGAGAAGAACCTCCCATATCCTAGACACTAGGCTGAATGCTATGATGATATAAAAATAAAACCTACAGGGATTACATGCCCAATATGCTCACAATCTTATGGGGCTGACAAGAAACACCTACAAAATGGATTAGAAAGCAAAATATTTCAAGAGAAAGCTACTGATCATAGAACCTGGAAACTGGGAGAAAGAGGATGGAGATCGGGGAGGAAGTGGAATCAGAACTAAATTTTAGTTCCTCACCAGCCTCACTACATTGTGCTTCTCCAAGGCAAAAAATATGTCATATATATTTATATCTGCAGTGTCTCCTTGCATACTTCTGGCTAATTCTCTAATGGAGCGTCTGGAACATATTTGGGTTATCATGAATATTGGATGCACAATCATTGAAAGGCTAGAGAATCAAACTCAGAGGATGGATAGGAATCCTGGAGAACTGGCACTGGGGTACGGCCTTGGGAAGAGTCTCCGTAGGCCTACACTACTGGCATCACTGGCCCTGGACACTTTTGGTCTTTGTCTCTGGATTAGCGATGCTCTGCCTTCCTTCGTTAATTATTTCCCAAATTACTCTGCATCTTTCCATCACTCCCCTGGGATCCAGTGTTCCAGAGGTAGACATTCTATTCTTTGATTGGCTAGGCCTCACAGGCTGATGTCCCAGCACATGGGGATGGCAGATGGGAAGAAATGTCTGTTTCATAGTAGAAACATGTTCCTACCTGTCCCTATAGTGATTCCCTTTCCTACTCCTTGCTCCTATATAGGAAGGGCATATAGATGCTGCTTAGTCAAAGATGACAAATGTTCATCCAGGGATGACGAGTTACAAACTTAGGCGTTTGGACAAACTTGTGTAAATTTTCTAATTCTGCCAATTGACCATGTGCTGCACCCACAGAAAAGGCTTAGAAGTGGATAATTAGTCTCTCACATCTTCACTAGGGCTCTGACAGTTGGCAATATTTAACTACTCTTAAAAGAATGATCCATGAAACTTGTCTGGATCATTTTCAGATATGAAAACTAAATCCAGCTTTCTCCTGTTTGTCTGAACATCTGTGATGTGTATTGTACAACCACAGAGATACCTTTGTAATATGAGAAGATTTTCCCAAGGGAGAAACACACACACATGGAAAACAAGTGAAATAGCCAACGAGTGGGCAAGACAGTTGAAATTTGGCTTCATGACCAACCTACACCTTCTGAATTATTGGAAGTGTCAGCTTCTAGTGGTAACAGACATGGGCAGCTGGTTATATCAGCCGTATAATGTGCCCTTTGTATGGGATTAAACATTTTTTCATGTTAATGCTTATGCCATGTTTTCTTTGGAGTTCAAACTCAGCCTGTGTCTCAAATGAAACATAAACCATTTTTAAAGATCAGGAAATGGATTATTTCTCTGGGAGCTGATCAATTTTTGCAAAGATTAATTAATGAGCACATCATAAATTTCAAATTTTGCTAATTATATTTTGAGTACCCTGAACAAGGACTATATTTTTATTAATTTCGCATACTGGTTCTCATCGTGAGATTGGCTCATTTTGTAGTTCACATCTGTATAGAGTCCCACTATTCATATCTTATGGACATCTATTTGATTTTCCTGATGAATCTCTGAGGCAGATGAAGAAGTGCTATCCTATTTTACAGGTGAAGAAACTAAGGCTCATAGAAGCTAAAGGATTTGCTAAGGTCATATAGTTGATAAGAGACAGGTTTAGGTCTGCATCCTAGGTTTCTTATCTTCAAGTCCATTACTTTTATAACTAACATCTTAATGAAGCCAAATGAAGGAAATGGTCAAGAAATGATGTTTGAGTTGAGAACTCCTGTGTTGAACATTTACAAGGACTTAGTGATATCTTTTAATAAAAGATGTTTTCTTGAGTGATCTTTCTGATGGTTATGAAACCCATGGACTGATGTATTTTCACAAGAAATGTTACAGGATGGCAGCTCCACCCCTCCTCTTTGATGAATAATGGAATTGGTCACATCAAAGAATTTTCATTCTCAATCACTGGGATGTAGTGAGAAAGAACCTGGTTTTATCTTGTTCTACTTTGGAGGAAGCAGAGAAATGTTGGTGATCCTAGAATCAGGGATTTGAAGTGAATTTAGGAGGCCCCTACACCAAACTTTACCTGTATTAATATACGTGATTACACAGTTAATAATGAAATATTAAAGATGTCTTGTTCATATAGGTCACTTGAGATACAAGGAATAATCTCATTATGTTATTCTGTTGCTCTTAAGAAGATAAGAAATATTAACCCATGGGGTTAATTAAACTATGGGTTAGTAATAAATACCTTTATGCACTGTATTATGATCAAAATAGGTGACATATATTTAACAATTACCTCTTGTAAAATCTTTTAAATTATTTCTTAAATTAATATTAAATAAAATATATAATGCATACAGTGATTACCACCTGCCTGTCACCTGTTATTATCAGCATTTATAAATCAACAGGAATGATTTTCCTATGATTACTAGGTGCTTGTGTTTCATTGAATGAAGTGATTCTGTGAAAGCTACACTCATTTGAACCTTAGCTATGAATATGAAAAATATGTAAAAATGAACTTAGAAGAAATATTCCTAAGCGTTTTATGTAAAGAGAGACCCTACTTTAGGTGGAAATATTCAAATTATCACAGAAATATGAATGCCTACTTCCTCTCTTTAAAACTTCACCTCTCTTCCTTAATAGCTACTAAAAATATAAGTAGATTTTCATTGGTACACAGAAAAATGATATACTAATCCTAGTGCACTATTGGTAGACTACTTGAACTTTTGTTCATGGCTTTTTTCTGGTTCGCTATTTCTTGGTTTAAAACTTCATGGTTATCCTTCTGAAAACAAAACAAAAATCCATGGATTAGTCAGGTGCAAGTACTCATGTGAATGGTTTGGTTTTTATTCCCTGCTTGGGTTCTCTTAGTGCCCAGTAACACTGATTCAGGTGATTGCATTTTATGCTGTTTTCCAACTGTGTTAGATGATTGATCATTCATTCATTTCAAAGTGTTTATTATGTGCTTATTAGGTTCACTGTATTTGAGGCACTAGGTGTATATGAGGGAAGAAGACAAAACCCCTACCCTCAGTAGAGCATACATTCCATTTGGTTGGAACAGATTTTAAAATAAAGTTAATGTAATAAGGGTGAAAAATTCCATGGAGGAAAATAAATCAATATAAGGGGATAGAAAAATGTGAGGAGATCAGTGATGGCTATGTTGAGAAGATGCTCTTTGATCATGGACCTGAAGGATACGAGAGAGTGAGCATATGTGGATATCTGGGGGAGGAGTGTTCCAGGCAGAGGGAACAGCCAGTGCAAAAGACCTTGAGGTAACACTTTTTCTTAGGTGTTCAAGGAACATAAAAAAGAGGCTAAAGTGGCAGTACAGGTGTGGTTATGATATGCACACCAATAACGTGGTTCAAATTTCAGTTACTAAGATATGTTAGTTGTTAGTAATTGCATAAAGTATAGACTTTGCTGCTAGCTCATCAGTCCACAAATCACTATGTAAATAACAGATGCATGTTGTGATCAGCAACTAATCACATCATTTCTTTCAAAGCCTGTGGTGATTAGACACCATAAGTCAGTCTGTTATTTAGTTCACACATAGAAGGCAGAGTATACAGTTATGCTCTTTCTTTTTCTCCCAGTGATAAGACCATACACATAATAACATAAGAATACTTATGAAAATACAGGACAGCACACAAATTCTCAATAGCATTGGAAGTTAAGGGTATCAGTCTTCAACATACATGGATGGCTTTCAGAAATGGTCTGGATTTGTGTCTAGAAATAGAACAACTCCACCTGTCAGAAAGGAATTAGAAAAGAAAGTTTGCATCCACTTCACCTATGTATCTCAGACCTGGAAACAGTCTCAGATTGGAAGATCTCACAGTCACCCCGAGGTTTGGAGGGAGTTAAATTTTGGGGCAGCCACAGTTATGTCCTTTTCCCTACCTTGCTGCTCACTGATGGAATCACTGTAGCTGGTCAACTCTCCTTCATCTATCCTACAAACATAACCCTGAGATATATTGTATTAATATTTTTAAATTTAGAGAGTTTAGAACAAAACTTGTAAACAAGGATGTGCTTTTATCTTTTCATTTCTTTGTTCATTTTCAAATTTTTAAACCTCTAGAAGAAAACTAATAGGAATATATTATGAAGGTAAAAGCATTATTATTTTATTTTCTCCCAGTGTTTTTATAAAAAATGTTATGTAAGAAGTTGAAACAATAGTAAAATAAACACCCATATACTCTTTATTTATAGTCAATGATTATTAACATGCTGCTCTATTTACTCTCTCTCTTTCTCACTCCATAAAATTTTCTGCACCCTTTAAAAGTACGTTGTAGACATCATAGCACTTTATCTCTAAATTTTTCAGTAGACATCTCTTACAGATAAGGACAATCTCCTACATAGGCATTATGAATCATAAGAAAATTAGCCAGATTTAAATTTTCCCAATTGTCTCAAAAAACATTTTTTGGAGCTTTTAAAAATATTTTTTAGAAACAGGATCCAATCTAGGATCACATAGTGCCTTTCGTTGTTATCTCTCTTAGACCCTTTTAACCTGGAATAATCACACACACACACCCTCCTTTCCCCACTATCTTATTTTTCCCCTGACATTTTACATTATGGTGAGTCCAGGCTAGTTGTCTTATAGAATGTTCTGCATTCTGAGTTTCTCTGATTATTTTCACTTGGTGTCATTTAACTCATTCCTCTATCCCTTTATTTTCTATTAATTGGAAACTATGTGTAAAGGCTTAATTAGATTGAGGTAAAACATTTTTGGCAGGAATACATCATAGGTGATGTATATTTCATATTTCATCACTTCAGGGGGCATAAAATATCAGCTTGTCCCACTATTAGTGATGCTAATTTGGATCAACTGGTTAGGTTGGTCACTGCCAGATCGTACCAACACTAAAATTGAAAATATAGTAGAAAGAATTCCTATATACCTTCACTTATATTCCTCGAATATTTCTATTTTAAAGTATTTGCTTTATCATTTAATTCCCCTTTCTCTCTCTCACCATCTCTTTCTCTCTCTCTCTCTATCTCTCTCTCTCTATATATATATGTATAGATATACACACATATATATGTATATATATACACATATATATATTTTTTATTTCTCTGAACCATCTGAGATAAATTACAGACACAGATACTTTATCACTACACACTTCAGTGAGTATTTCCTAAATGCAAGGGCATTCTTTTACATAACCATAGTGCAACGGTCACAATTAGAAAATTAACATTAATACAGTATTATTATCTGGTCTACAAATCTTGTAATTTCACCAGTTGTCCTCCTATTATCCATCAGAGTGAAAGAATGTATTTTTCTTGGCCTTTGATCCAATTTTGAATCACATGCTGAATTTAGTTGTCATGTCTCTGTAGTCTTTTAAAATCTGAAACAGTTCTACAGTATTTCTATTTTTGGCACGTCCTTGACATTTGTAAAGAGTACTATTCAATTTTTTGTAGAATACGCTTTGATTTGGGTTTCCCTAGTGTTTTCTCATTATTAAATTCAGGTTTTGCCTTTTTGACAGGAGTACCACAGAAGATGTTTTTGTGCCTTGTATCAGAAGGTATGTAATACCTACTTTTCCCAACACTAGAGATGTTATCTTTGATCCCTTGGTTAAGGTGGGTTCTGTTATCCTTCTCCAATGTAAAAATCCTGTAGCCAGAGTAATGGTAATGCACTAATTAGCTAAGGCCTAGGTTACATTCTCTTTCCTGAAAATGGGTGTTGATTCAGCTCTTTCCAGTTAATTCTTTTTAATTAAGAAGTATCTCGTGAGAAAATATTTGAGACTATATAAATGTTCTGTTCTCTTCAGACTGTCACCTACTAGTTTTAGCATGTGTTGGTAAGTTTTGTATGAACGATTATTACTGTGATAGTTAAGTGATAGTTTTCTAATTTTCTTTTTCCTTTTAAAGTTTTATTTTATCCCATATTTGATATAAAAAATTGTCTGTTTTATTGTAATATAAAAATATCCAAAATCCTATTTTTATAAGAAGTAAACTGCTGGAGTAATGTCATAGTTTGTGCTTCATTGGCTTATTTTGATATATTCTCCCTGTACTGTAAGCTCAGTGAGGACAGGGATTTTTGTTTTATTCACTGATGGATTCCCAAGTGGTTAGAACATATAGTAGTTGCTCAATAAATATTTAAAAATTTATTCTGTAGATAGAGGAATGGAGGCTTAAAGAGATAAAGTAACTCTAAAAAATGGCAGAGTCAGGATTCCAACCAAGTTGGCACACTTTCATTCACCTCATTACCACAACAAATGGTTAATATTTATTTTTCACAAGTTTCCTGAGTTTGAAGAAGCCATTACATTATGTTTTGTTTTAAATGATATTCTGATGCTTATAGACCACCTCAGGAATAGAAATTAATGAGACAGAATCAGTAGTAGAACTGTATGACCAAGTTTATTCAATCACATCAATAAAAAATGAAAGCAAGACTGTCATACATAATCCAGTGGTGGATTATCCCATTGTATTTCATGATGCCAGAAGAAGCTGCTGAGACAGGAGGCTTCTGTATGGCAGGAGGCTTTGGCACCTAATATAGACTTTTCAGAGCATGTGATATGCTTCCTGAGCACTAGACGTGACTTAATGTAGAAACAAACGCATGAGTACAACACACTCCTGATTTCTTTTTCAGTATAATTGATGCATTGCTGTGATCTGAGGCAAAAGAAACAAGATCTGAAGAAATTGGGGGACACTTTAGCACATATCTTACAGTATTTATCAATGTTGTGCTCTGAGGTGAAATGGTTTCAGCATAAGTGATGAAACCTCAGAAACAAGTCTTTACTTATATTCACTTAAATCTGTACTCGGAAAGGTACAGCTCACCAATTTGTATGCTCTATGTGACCAAGTTCTGGTACAAGAAACATAGTTAGTAGTTGATAATGAATGGGTCTCAGGTAGATGTGACATCTTATCTGCCCTCTTGGACATCTTTGTTCTCTACTTCCCTTTGGACTTAACAGGATTGAAAATTAAAATTGGGGCACAAGAAAAATCTTTAAATTCAGAATCTTTAGGCTATAGTAAAATACTTTGGGAGAGGTAATGATCAAAAGTTGGTTAAATTTACATATTTTTCATGCCTCTAGCCATAGAGCAATAATTGGCCAAATTATGATCTATCTTTACTGCTATTAAAAACATAAAAAAACAAGTCATAGAAGAATTTATTGTGAATATATTAATTTTCCAGATCACTAAAATTGATCTGTATAAATGACACGACATTTCTGATTTTAAATATTCTGGATGGAAATTTTTTTCTCACCAAATTGTATTACATAGTTTAGGGGATACACAGAATAATTGAGGCTAGTAATACTAGGATAGTTTATTAGGTTTTTTTTTTTTAACATAGGCAGATCCACCTCTTTCTCTTCAAGCCTTGTTAATTAAAATACATACTCTGAAAAAAATAAAATAAAATATATACTCTGGAAATACATGGGCTTCAAAGTCAAACTTGTAATTAGCCTTCTTAATAAGCATTTACTTTCTGTGTAAGACATTTGAGATAGAATTTGGAGAGTATGAAACAACCTCATGAAGTGTAGGATTTCACAGACATTATCTCAGTCAGCCTTCAAGACAATTCCACAAGGGAAGTAGGAGGAATTAGTTAGTCCCATTTTACAGATAGGTAGCTTGTTTGGAAGCACAAAGATTCTGTTCTACACTGCAGCAACCCAGTTAAGCCGTGTTAAGATCACCCCTGACCAAATTCCTCCCTGTCTGCCTAAAGGCAATACTGTTTACAGCAAGGCTTCTGCTTTGGTTCTATTTTGGTAACAGGACATTTGCAATCTTTGGCCTCCTTATCGAGCCTGAACTTCTGGTTTAATTTTTGTAACCATAATACATCACAGAGGAATTTTTACTGGAATATGGTAAGAGGAAGAAATCTTCATTTGTGTTAGTTTTATTGTTCCTGCATGGATTAAAAGCAACAAAACTCTCTTCACTAAATTAGGTAAACACAATATAATGAATACCATTGAGGGCTGAAGCAGAAGGAATCACTAGAAATCATTGAGGTTTCCACTCCTATTCTGCAGATGAAGAGACTGAGGACCACACAGTGGCCCAATTCTACAGATTTAGCTAGAGGTAGAGCTGGAATTAAAATTAGACACTTCTGATGTGTAGCCATTGTTTTCTCCTTATTCTACACTGCCTCTCTTACCAGATATGTCTCATGTGGAAAGACTATAGTTCATTCATAGGACTAAACTCTTTTATTCTACTTTCAATTGTATATCCAATGAAAAACAAAACAAAATTTTTAAATGTGGAATATTTAGGCCCCTGAATTTAGCCCCATCCTGGTATCCCCCTAGGGTATGCTTCAGCAACCCTCAATAGACCAAGCTTTCTAGCCCCTGTACACTCATTTTAGGGTAGAACTGTCAATTTAGCAGATAAAAATAGAGAATTTCCAGTTCAACTTGAATTTCAGATCCACAATGAATAATTTTTTAAATATGTCCCCTGAAATCTTTGGGACATACTTAAAAAGTTATTTGTTGTGTCTCTGAAATTCAAATTGAACTGGGTGTCCCCTATTTTATTTGGTAAGCTACTTTGTGAACCCACTAGAAGAACTTGCCTTTGTTGGGGGAGGGAAGCAGTTAGTAAATATTGATTGATGATTGTGTTGAATCCCAGAGAAAGAAAATACTGGTTCAGAAAAACCCGTCCCTGGTGTCTCTCAAGCTTAGAGTTTTGAGGAAGAAGATTCCAATTACTAGAGGAACAGAAGTGGGCTAAGGAATAATCTCCCAAAAAGAGGTACAGGTTCCAATCTGAGTCACGTTAAACATGAACAGTCACACATGTCGAAAGGAGGGCAGGAAGGGGGCATCTGGCTCTCCTTGCTCTTCCATGATGATTGTGTCTTAAGGTACTCAGTGTCTACAGAAGGTGGGTAAACACACCAGTCCATCTACTCACCTACATGCTCGCGTTGTTGAAATGGAAAGCCAAGCCACTTATACGGTTGCATAGTTCATTGGTTTATTTCTTATTTTAACAGTTTTCTGATTAAGAAAATTCCTCAGAATTAGGAACTTGGGACAAAGAAAGAAGGGATTAGTTGAAAAAACTGACATCTAAAAAATACCGTCTATCTACCGTGTATCTGCCAGAAAGCTCTGCCAGTTGCTTGTGAGTTAAACCTATTCTTCCTTCCTTTCCTCGTTTCTTCCCTCCTTCCCTCTCTTCCTTCTTTCCTTTCTTACCCCAGTTCCCTTTTCCTCCTCTCCCACAGGCAAAAATTCAGACGTATATTTTTGTGTACTTTTTTATTTGTATGTTGCAAAATATTCATTGTATTTTTGTATGGATGCTTTTTAAATTTACAGAAATACCATTGTGTTATATAGCTCATTCTTTTATTTTAACAACTTTATTGGAGTATAATTGCTTTACAATGGTGTGTTAGTTTCTGCCTTATAACAAAGTGAATCAGTTATACATATACATATGTCCCCATATCTCTTCCATCTTGCATCTGCCTCCCTCCCACGCTCCCTATCTCACCCCTCTAGGTGGTCATAAAGCACCAAGCTGATCTCCCTGTGCTATGTGGCTGTGAAGTTTCATTAGGTCCCATTTGTTTATTTTTGTTTTTATTTCCATTTCTCTCGGAGTTGGGTCAAAAAGGATCTTGCTGTGATTTATGCCATAGAGCGTTCTGCCTATGATTTCCTCTAAGAGTTTGACAGTGTCTGGCCTTACATTTAGGTCTTTAATCCATTTTGAGCTTATTTTTGTGTATGGGGTTAGGGAGTGATCTAACTTCATACTTTTACATGTACCCGTCCAGTTTTCCCAGCACAACATATTGAAGAGACTGTCTCTTCTCCACTATATATTCTTGCCTCCTTTATCAAATATAAGGTGACCATATGTGCGTGGGTTTATCTCTGGGCTTTCTATCCTGTTCCATTGATCTATATTTCTGTTTTTGTGCCAGTAACATACTGTCTTTATTACCATAGCTTTGTAGTATAGTCTGAAGTCAGGGAGCCAGATTCCTCCAGCTCCATTTCTCGTTCTCAAGATTGCTTTGGCTTATCGGGGTCTTTTGTGTTTCCATACAAATAGTGAAATATTTTGTTCTAGTTCTGCGAAAAATGCCAGTGGTATTTGGATAGGGATTGCATTGAATCTATAGATTGCTTTGGGTAGTAGAATCATTTTCACAATGTTGATTCTTCCAATCCAAGAACATGGTATATCTCTCCATCTATTTGTATCATTGTTAATTTCTTTAACAAGTGTCTTATAATTTTATGCATACAGGTCTTTTGTCTCCTTAGGTAGGTTTATTCCTAGAAATTTTATTCGTTTTGTTGCAATGGTAAATGGAAGTGTTTCCTTAATTTCACTTTCAGATTGTTCATCATTAGTGTATAGTAATGCAAGAGATTTCTGTACATTAATTTTGTATCCTGCTACTTTACCATATTCATTGATTAGCTCTAGTAGTTTTCTGGTAGCATCTTTAGGATTCTCTATGTATAGTATCATGTCATCTGCGAACAGTGACAGCTTTACTTCTTTTTTTTCCGAATTGGATTCCTTTTATTTCTTTTTCTTCTCTGATTGCTGTGGCTAAAACTTCCAAAACAATGTTGAATAAGAGTGGTGAGAGTGGGCAACCTTGACTTGTTCCTGATCTTAGTGGAAATGCTTTCAGTTTTTCACCATTGAGGATGATGTTGGCTGTGGATTTGTCATATATGGCCTTTATTATGTTGAGGACATTTCCCTCTATGCCTACTTTCTGAGGGTTTTTATCCTAAATGGGTGTTGAATTTTGTCTAAAGCTTTCTCTGCATCTATTGAGATGATTGTATGGTTTTTCTTGTTCCATTTGTTAATATGGTGTATCACGTTGATTGATTTGCGTATATTGAAGAAGCGTTGCATTCCTGGAATAAATCTCACTTGATCATGGTGTATGATCCTTTCAATGTGCTGTTGCATTCTGTTTGCTAGTATTTTGTTGCGGATTTTTGCATCTATGTTCATCAGTGATATTCGACTGTGGTTTTCTTTGTTTTTGACATCTTTGTCTGGTTTTGGTAGTTTGGTGATGGTGGCCTCATATAATGAATTTGGGAGTGTTCCTCTCTCTGCTGTATTTTGGAAGTGTTTGAGAATGATAGGTGTCAGCTCTTCTCTAAATTTTTCATAGAATTCACCTGTGAATCCATCTGGTCCTGGGCTTTTTTTGTTGGAAGATTTTAATCACAGTTTCAATTTCAGTGCTTGTGATTGGTCTGTTCATATTTTCTAATTCTTCTTGATTCATTCTTAGCAGGTTGTGCATTTCTAAGAATTTGTCCATTTCTAACAGGTTGTCCATTTTATTGGCATAGAGTTGCTTGTAGTAATGTCTCATGATCTTTTGTATTTCTGCAGTGTCAGTTCTTACTTCTCCTTTTTCAATTCTAATTCTATTGATTTGAGTCTTCTTGATAAATCTGGCTAATGGTTTATCAATTTTGTTTATCTTCTCTAAGAACCAGCTTTTAGTTTTATTGATCTTTGCTATCATTTCCTTCATTTCTTTTTCATTTATTTCTGATATGATCTTTATGATTTATTTCCTTCTGCTAACTTTGGGTTTTTTTTGTTCTTCTTCCTCTAATTGCTTTAGGTGCAAGGTTAGGTTGTTTATTTGAGATGTTTCCTGTTTCTTAAGGTAGGATTGTATTGCTATAACCTTGCCTCTTAGAACTGCTTTTGCTGCATCCCATAGGTTTTTAGTTGTCGTGTCTCCATTGTCATTTGTTTCTAAGTATTTTGTTATTTCCTCTTTGATTTCTTCAGTGATCTCTTACTTATTAAGTAGTGTATTGTTTAGCCTCCATGTGTTTGTATTTTTTACAGAACTTTTCCTGTAATTGATATCTAGTCTCATAGCATTGTGGTCAGAAAAGATACTTGATATGATTTCAATTTTCTTAAATTTACCAAGGTTTGATTTGTGACTCAAGGTATGATCTCTCCTGGAGAATGTTCCATGAACACTTGAGGAAAATCTGTTGTTTTTGGATGGAGTGTCCTATAAATATCAATTAAGTCCATCTTGTTTAACGTATCATTTAAAGCTTGTGTTTCCTTATTTATTCTTATTTTGGATGATCTGTCCATTGGTGAAATTGGGGTGTTAAAGTCACCTACTATGATTGTGTTACTGTCGATTTTCCTTTTTATGGCTGTTAGTATTTGCCTTATGTATTGAGGTGCTCCTATGTTGGGTGCATAAACATTTACAATTGTTATACCTTCTTCTATGATTGATCCTTTGATCATTATTTAGTGTCCTTCTCTTTCTCTTATAATAGTTTTATTTTAAAGTCTATTTTGTCTGATGTGAGAACTGCTACTCCAACTTTCTTTTGATTTCCATTTGCATGGAGTATCTTTTTCCATCCACTCACTTTCAGTCTGTATGTGTCCCTAGGTCTGAAGTGGGTCTCTTGTAGACAGCATCTATATGGGTCTTGTTTTTGTATCCATTTAGACAGTCTGTGTCTTTTGGTGGGAGGATTTATTCCATTTATTTTTAAGGTAATTATCGACATGTATGTTCCTAGAGATTGTCATACAGAGTGAAGTAAGTCAGAAAGAGAAAAACAAATATCATATGCTAACACATATATATGTAATCTAAAAATAAAAGAATATATAAAAGTTCATGAAGTACCTAGGTGTAATATGGGAATAAAACAGGGACCTACTAGAGCATGGACTGGAGGATATGGGGAGGAGGAAAGGTAAGCTGTGACAAAGTGAAAGAGTGGCATGGACACATATACACTTCCAAACGTAAAATAGATAGCTAATGGGAAGCAGCCACATAGCACAGGGAGATCAGCTACGTGCTTTGCAACCACCTAGAGGTGTGGGATAGGGAGGGTGAGAGGGAAGGAGACGCAAGAGGGAAGATATATGGGAACATATGTATATGTATAACTGATTCACTTTGTTATAAAGCAGAAACTAACACAGCATTGTAAAGCAATTATACTCCAATAAATATGTTAAAAAAATAAAAAGACACATAAATAAAAACAATAAACATAAAAACTCTTGAGTGACTTTTAATTGCCTACCAGCCAAAGAGCAATCCTTTAACTTGAAATCAAGGCACTTTATGCTCTGGATGCAAACTTCCTTTAAAGTTTTATTTCTTTTCAGTCTCTCCCAACTGCAAGCATCCAGATACTTTGCCTCCTGGGAACACTTTCTCCATGTGTCTTGGCTCCTGGTAATCTGTCTTCTTGACTCTCTCCAGTGTCCCCATTCAACTTGTACAGACCTATGCTGCTCATCTTCCAGGCCCAGCTTAAATGTCACCTTCTGGATGAAATATCCCAAGGTTCCTTTGCTGTTCCACCCCTCTCACAGCACTTTATGCATCTCCACTACAGTATATGTCACACTAGCCATCATAGTGTGATTACTAGTTTATTACATGATGAAGTTTTAAAGAAGGCTGTTTCCTTACTCTTCTCTGTAGTTCCATGAGGAAACTCATGGCTGGCATGTTGCTATAGCATAGTGGTTGAGCACTTGGACTCTAGACTGGGATTGTCTGTGTCTGAGTTTCTTCCTCACTGCTACCTATGTGGCTTTGATAAGCTACTTAGTTAAGTTTCTCTCGTCTGTAAAATGGATGAAATAATAGTGCCCACATAATAGGGTTGTTATGAAGACTTAATAAGTTATTCCATGAAAAGTGCATAGAGCAATGCTATCTTATTATATTACCAGAGTTGCTCAGTTTGTTTTCATTGAGGGAGGATGAGATGAGTGGAAGGATGAATGGGGGGAATTAATGTATGAATGAACACCCAAAGATTGGTTTCCCCTTCTCTAATTTTCTTATTTTCATTAATACTTACCAGCTTTCTCCATTTTTGCCAGGCTTCAAATCTCAGGCATCTCCTCCTTACCTTGCCACTCATATCCATCTGTCCATGTATGAATGAATTCAACCAACATGCATTTATTTATTTCATTAATTCTACAAGTATTGAGTGCCTGAGTAAAACTTCTTAGAAATACTTTAACTTCTCAATTGGAAACTAAAAGGTTAATTCTTGTCACTCAGAACTTCTAGTCTAATAGAAAATAATACACTTGATCAAAATAAAAGGCACAGTGTAACACAGGTACAAATAAAGTGCTGTCAGAACGTGAGGCAGAAGGTATATGTAGAGTTCTCTTCATGTGGGAATATCTGGAAAGACTAGTTAGAGAAGGTGGCATCTGAAGTTTATTTCTTCATCTCATAAAGTTTAAAATAGGTATTTCTGTTCAGTGAGTGGCTCTCTGCTAGAAGACATTCAAGGACTTAGGACACTTCCATTTGTGATTCTTCCATCTTCATCACATGACTTCCAAGGTTGCCATACTTGTCTGCTTCAGGCTGACAGAAGGGAGAAGAGCATAGAGGATTACATATGAGAGATTTTGATGGGTCAGATCTGGAAGTGGCACCCATCACTTCAACTCACTCTGTACTCTCTATAACCAAAGCTCATGTCCATGTCTAACTACAAGGAAACCTGGGAATGGTAATCTCACTGTGTGCCCAGGACAAAGAGGAAATGGGTATGGTGAACAGCTAGCTAGTGTCTGTCTCAGTGCATGAAGAATTTAGAATAGCTGTATGCTATGAGAGTATGTACATAATAGTTAAAAATAGCCAACCCCTTGAAACTAGGAACAGTTGTCGTCAGGAAAACACTGCTGCAGAATCACGCATGAGGAACAGAAGAAAGGAGATTTGCTCAGAGGCAAGTGCTGATGTTAAAGGGATAATTAATTGACTTTCTGTGCTTGTTCTGCAAAGTGTATTTTCAAAAAGAGAGTAAGAACAAGTCCCCTTTTTGTTTCCATGAAGCTCTGGTATAAATCATTCTTCTGAGAAACCAGCTCATTCAACGAATGTCTACAGTATACCATTGCTTTAGCATTTCATAGATATCTGAAACTCACAGTACCGAAGATTGAACTCATTATCCTTTCCCCATATTTTTCCCCACTTATAGGATTCTTAATTTCATTTATCAAAATAAGGGTAAGAAAAACCCAGCTATAGATTTTTCAAAACTTTTTCTTGAATAATAATATATACATGTTACTCATGTATAGCTCAATAACTTTTCACAAACTAAACACACTCATGTAATCAACACCCAGGTCAAGAAAGAGAACCTGACTAGCCCTCTAGAAGCTATCCTGGGTTGGCCTTCCAGTCTCTGTTTATCACTCCTGACCCCAGTCCCTCAGTCATGATTCTTACTTCTAACAACAAAGGTTATATTGTCTTATTTCTATACATTTTATAAATGGAATCATATAGTATATACTCTTTTATGTCTTGACACCTTTTGCTTCACTTTATGCTCTTGAGATTTATCCATATTGTTTTGTGTAATTGAAGATCATTATAGTAGTTCCTCCATTATCTGCAAGGGAGGTACATTCAAAGAACCCCAGTGGATCCCTGAGACTGTGGATAGTACCAAATCCTATATATACTATGTTTTTCTCCTATGCATACATACCTATGACAAAGTTTCATTTATAGATTAGGCACAGAAAGAGATTAACAACAATAATTTAAAAAAACAATTAAAGGGACCATTTTTTTTCCATTGTGTTGTCTTGCCTCCTTTGCTGTAGATTAATTGACCATAGGTGTGTGGGTTTATTTCTGGGCTTTCTATCCTGCTCCATTAATCTATATTTCTGGTTTTGTGCCAATAAAATACTGTTTTGATTACTGTAACTTTGTAGTATAGTCTGAAGTCAGGGAGCCTGATTCCTCCAGGTGCGTTTTTCTTTTACAAGATTGCTTTGGCTTTTTGGAGTCTTTTGTGTCTCTGTACAAATTAAAAAATTTTTTGTTCTAGTTCTGTGAAATATGCCTTTGGTAATTTGATAGGGATTGCACTGAATCTGTAGATTGTCTCAGGTAGTTTAGTCATCCTGAGAATATTGATTCTTCCAATCCAAGAACATGGTGTATCATCTTCCAGACTGTCTGTGTGATCTTCAATTTCTTTCATCAGCATCTTATAATTTTCGAAGTACAGGTCTTTTGCCTCCTTAGATAAGTTTATAAATTAGAACATTCTCTAACACCATACACAAAAATAAACTCAAAATGGATTAAAGACCTAAATGTAAGACAAGTTACTATAAAATTCTTAGAGGAAAACATAGGCAGAACACACTTTGACATAAATTGTAGCAGTATCTTTTTCAATCTCTCTCCTTGAGTAATGAAAATTTTAAAAAAATAAAACAAATGAGACCTAATTAAACTCAAAAGCTTTTGCACAGCAAAGGAAACCATAAACAAAATGAAAAGACAACCGACAGAATGAGAGAAAGTATTTGCAAATGATGTGACCAACAAAGAATTAATCTCCAAAATTTACAAACAGCTCATGCAGCTCAATATCAAAAAAACAAACAACCAAATCAAAAAATGGGCAGAAGACCTAGATAGACATTTCTCCAAAGAAGACATATAGATGGCCAATAGGCACATGAAAAGATGCTCAACATTGCTAGTTATTAGAGAAATGCAAATCAAAACTATGAGAGGGCTTCCCTGGTGGCGCAGTGGTTGAGAGTCTGCCTGCCAATGCAGGGGACACGGGTTCATGCCCCGGTCCGGGAAGATCCCACGTGCCACAGAGCGGTTGGGCCCATGAGCCATGGCCGCTGAGCCTGTGCGTCCGGAGCCTGTGCTCCGCAGCGGGAGAGGCCACAACAGTGAGAGGCCCGCGTACCAAAAAAAAAAAACAAAAACAAAAATCTACGAGATATTATCTCACAACAGGCAGAATGGCCATCACCAAGAAGTCTAGAAACAATAAATGCTGGAGAGGGTGTAGAGAAAAGGGAACCCTCCTACACTGTTGGTGGGAATGTAAATTGATACAGCCTCTATGGATAACAGTATGGTGGTTCCTTTAAAAACTAAGAATATGGGCTTCCCTGGTGGAGCAGTGGTTGAGAGTCCGCCTGCCGATGCAGGGGACATGGGTTCGTGCCCCGGTCTGGGAGGATCCCACATGCCGCGGAGTGGCTGGGCCCGTGGGCCATGGCCGCTGAGCCTGCGCGTCCGAAGCCTGTGCTCCGCAACAGGAGGGGCCACAGCAGTGAGAGGCCCGTGTAGAGCAAAAAAAAAAAAAAAAAACAACTAAGAATAGAGCTACTATATGATCCAGCAATCCCACTCCTTGTCATATATCCAGAGAAAACCATAGTTTGAAAGGATACATGCACTCCAATGTTCATTGCAGTGCTGTTTATAATAGCCAAGACATGGAATCAACCTAACTGTCCATCAACAGATGAATGGATAAAGAAGATATGGTACATATATACAATGGAATATTACTCATCCATTAAAAAAATGAAATAATTCCATTTGTAGCAATATGGATGGACCTAGAGATTATCATACTAATTGAAGTAAGTCAGACAGAGAAATACAAATATCATGATATTGTTTATATGCAGAATCTAAAAAAAATAATTCAAATGAACTTATTTACAAAACAGAAACAGACTCACAGACTTAGAAAACAAACTTATGGTTACCAGAGGGGAAAGGTTGGGGGGAGGGATAAATTGTGGTTTTGGGGTTGACATGTACACATGATTATATTCAAAATACATAACAAGCAAGGTCCTACTGTATAGCACAGGGAACTCTGCTCAGTATTCTGTAATAAACTAAATGGGAAAAGAATTTGAAAAGAATAGATATATGTATACGTATAACTGAATCACTTTGCTGTACACCTGAAACTAACACAACATTGTAAATCAACTATAGTCCAATATAAAATAAAAAAATTTAAAATTAAAAAAAGAACAATTATAACAATATTCTGTAATAAAGGTTATGTGAATGTGGTCTCACTCTCTCAAAATATTGTACTGTACTCACCCTTTATCTTATGATGTGTGACGATAAAATGCCTATGTGATGAGATAAAGTGAAGTGAATGACATAGGCATTGTGACATAGTCTTAGGCTACTATTTATCTTCTGACTCTCTTAGGCTACTATGTATCTTCTGACAATATGTCAGAATGAGGATCATCTGCTTTGGGCGATCCTGGATCATGGAGCCATGATGATGTCAATGGTTGGATGTCAGGAGTAGACGTCAATGGTTGGTGATCCCAGGCAAGATGGAATGGGATGGTGTGAGATTTCATGATGCAACTCAGAACAATATGCAAATTAAAACTTATTAATTGCTTATTTCCTGAATTTCCCATTTAGCATTTTCAGACGGAGGTTGACCACTGGTAAGTGAAACTGTGAAAACAAAACCATGGATAAGGAGGCTACTATAATTTATTTATCTGTTATGTTACTGATGGACATCTGGGTAATTTTCTGCTTTTGGCTTTACTAATAATACTGCTTATGAACACTCTAGTACATGCCTTTTGGTGACGAAATATATGCTTTTCTTTTAGGGATATACATAGGAATGAAATTACAGGTCATAAAGTAGTAGGCAATCTTTTAATCTTTAGAACCTGTTATAATTTTATGTTTTTCATTTCATTCTGTGCATCATCTGAGCTCCCCGAATCTAACGCTCCTGATTGGAGCAGGGCTAAAGAGGAGGTAACCACTCATTCTCTTGCAGTTCTTCCATCCTGCTTATGGAAAGGAGAAACTAGTTGTCTGTCCCTCAGATTTCTTGGCCTGGGTTGACAGACTCTCAGAGATCTCTGGAGTGTCTTCTCACCTAGTCTGGAATAAGAATTGGGAGAAAGAAGGTACCTGACCTAGCTGATGATAGTGCGACCCTGGTGAGGACTGGGCTATAATAAACTCTTTCAAAGGACCAAAAGCCTTTTTTTTTTTTTTTTTTTTTTTTGCGGCCTGCGGGCTTCTCACTGTTGTGGCCTCTCCCATTGTGGAGCACAGGCTCCAGACGCGCGGGCTCAGTGGCCATGGCTCATGGGCCTAGCCGCTCCGCGGCACGTGGGATCTTCCTGGACTGGGACACGAACCCGTGTCCCCTGCATCAGCAGGCAGACTCTCAACCACTATGCCACCAGGGAAGCCCCCAAAAGCCTTTTAAAATCATCTATTCATAGGTTTCCATTGTTGTATCGTCAACAGAAAAAAAGTCTCTATGTCCTTCCCTAAAATGTCGGTGGAAGGCATGACTAGCTCGTGAAATGGTCAAAGAGAAAGGATGGCAGGAGCCACAGCAGGACAGGATGCCAGAAGATTAAAGTAATGCCCCCTCTACTCTTGCTGCTCTTCCAGTTATCTGGCCACCCAGGCCAGGAAGCTGGGAGTCAGCCTTCTCTTTGTTTTACTTTCACATCTAATCAATCACTAAGTTTCATTTATTCTGCCATTATTGTCTCTCAAATCTGTTCTTTCTCTGTCCTCCCTGCCATGGTTCAGTCCCACATCATCTGTCTTCTTCTCTATATCACCAGTGTCTTAACTGTCCTTATTCCTCTATTCCTCACCCCTTCTCAGACACTTGCCCTCCATTTATTACTTCTCCTCTTTTGCTACCACAGGTGATTCTAAAATAGAAATCTGTTGAGATATTTATTCCCCGACCAGAATCCTTCATTAATCCCCATGGCCTTCAGTATAAAGTGCAATTTGTTATTTGGATATACCTGACAAGGTCAAGGATCAAGGATGAATACAATTTGATTCCTGTCTATTTCTTTAGTCTCATGTCTTACCACTTAGCTCTCTCCCATAGAACCCTTTGTTCCAGCTATGCTACACAGCTTGTCGTTCTGGAGAATTTCATACTATCTCTCATTTTGCACACACTGCTCCCTCAACCCTCGTTCCTTACCCTGCCTTCCTCTCTTATCTTCTTTTCTCTTCAAGTATAATACAAGATGTCAGGTGCCTTCCAGCCAACCTGTGACTCCCTCAAAGTTGTGATGGGATCCTTGCTTTAGGGTCTAATAGATCTTATACTTTCCTCAATAACAGTGTATGACAATGATCTATTTGTCTGTCTCTTTCCTAGTGATTCTCAACTTTGTCTTCTCTTTAGGCTTCGCCCCAGTGATTATAATTTAATTAGTTAGTAGAGGGGCCCATTGGGAATTTCTTAAAGACTTAGGTAATTTTGTGTGTGTGTGTGTTTTCTCTAACTTGCTAGGCAAGTTGGTTCTGCTAATTATCATAAAAAAGGGGATATTTAATGGTAACTTTATTTTTTAACATCTTTATTGGAGTATAATTGCCTTACAATGGTGTGTTAGTTTCTGCTTTATAACAAAGTGAAGCAGTTATACATATACAGATATTCCCATATCTCTTCCATCTTGCGTCTCCCTCCCTCCCACCCTCCCTATCCCACCCCTCTAGGTGGTCACAAACCACCTACCTGATCTCCGTGTGCTATGCGGCTGCTTCCCACTAGCTGTCTATTTTACGTTTGGTAGTGTATATATGTCCACGTGACTCTCTCACTTTGTCACAGCTTCCCCTTCCCCTTCCCCATATCCTCAAGTCCATTCTCTAGTAGGACTGTGTCTTTATTCCCATCTTTCCCCTAGGTTATTCATGACCTTTTCCCTGAGAAAACCATAATTCAAAAAGAGTCATGTACCAAAATGTTCATTGCCGCTCTATTTACAACAGTCAGGACATGGAAGCAACCTAAGGGTCCATCAACAGATGAATGGGTAAAGAAGATGTGGCACATATATACAATGGAATATTACTCAGCCATAAAAAGAAATGAAATTGAGTTTTTTGTAGTGAGGTGGATGGACCTAGAGTCTGTCATACAGAGTGAAGTAAGCCAGAAAGAGAAAAATAAATGCCGTATGCTAACACATATATATGGAATATAAGAAAAAAAAAAGGTTTAGGTAATTTTAATATGCATTCAGGGTTTAGAAACACTGTCCCAGACGCTAAGTTCCTCTGATCTTGAACCCCTTCTTAACTAACAGTATATCTCCTCAGGACCTGCTTAAGTGTGGGTTTCCCAGGCTCTTTCACAATCTGTTGAGTAAATGAGTATAGATCATGGAAGAGGGAGTTTTGGGGGCATAATTAGAGGTTCAGGAAGGGGAGGGGTTATTCCAGTCTCTGGTTGAGACCAAGCATCTTTCCTTGAATACTCATCCCTGCAGAGCTTGGCCAAGCTTAAGATGCTGGAAAGGTGCCAATCCCCTACCTGGGAGATGTTTAATCTTGGAATGTTTCAACTCCATTTACACATTTCAGCCTCACTGGTCCGTCAGTCACAAACATTCTATGCATGAGTGAGTCTGGAAAGAGTGTGAGTTTCCTAGCTCTGTAGCTTATGGTATAATACAATAATTAATAGAATAGACAGAGTTTATTTAAGTGGGAGGACAGGGGATCATGGCTGTTAAAATTATTTTTTATGGCTAATCTTTCAGAGTTACATGTAGTAGAAGACATTCCTGTTATTCAAAGAGAAGCTATTAAAGCAGCTCATATCCCCCCACCCTATGTACACTACAAATAAAAGCATACTTAAACTGATAATATTAGCCATGCTCTCAGTGAAGGCTTTAGTTCTAAACTCATATTTGTCTTCATTATGTCTTTAAAACATGTACCCTATCAGCTCTTTTTTGGCACTTTGTACATAGCAAATACTGAAACTCTTTCTGAATTCAGAAAGGAAAAAAAAGAACAGATATATTTTCAGTGGATACCAGACTCCAGCCTTTTATTTTTCCTTTCTTCCTCTCTCTCTGCCAGAGTGATGAACATATTCTATTTTGCTATTTAGAATTGTGTTCTTTATAATGTTTTAATGGCTATAGTAAAAGCCTTCACTGAGTCTGACCAGTGAAATGAAATGAAATGCAGTGAAATGCAGACCATCTAATGGAGACAACCTTGTTTATAGCTCCTGTCTTTCTGTTGGTTTTGTAGCCTTCAGTGGATCCTGGGTCCTAAGGCAAAGAGTAAGGACACAGGTTGTCATTTCAGAAAAAAAAAAGCAAAGGGAGGATAGAGATTAACAATCTTGTGGACCCTAAGTAGATCTTTCCTTGTAAATGCTTCACAGATAGAAATAGGGCAGTGATGTGATGGGTGGGTTCCTGAGCCCTTCTGATTATGTGCTTTCATTCCTAACAAAACCAGCTGAGAATGGGTTCCTGTACCTCATTCCTGAATCTTTTGTATCACTGGCCTGCTTACGTCTTGTCTCAGTCCCTCTACTTAATTTTCCATACTGCTTCCAGAGAAGTCCTCAAAATATATGATTTTGCTCTGCATTTCTAAATTTAAAAACCTTTAAGACTCACCAACTGCCCACTACTCAACTCAACCTCTTCTACTGGCATTCAAGGCTCCCAAATATCAGGCCCCAATATTCTTCTCCTGGGAATTAAACATGTTAGCTTGATATTTTAGTTGAATTTGAGGCCTGAGAAGTAAAGTGACTTCCTCAGGGTCACACATATAACACTAGAGTTGAGGTTCAGCAATCTGACTCCTGAACAGGTGCTCTTTCCATCACACTACATTATCTTCACACTTAACCTCTGCTACTCCACCTGTAAAATGGGTTAATGATAATAACTTACTTCTCTGAGATCAGGGGGTATGCTGGCAAGTCTCCACAATGACCCATATTAGTTTCACCTCCTGGTATTCAGGCCATATGTAGTACCCTCCTACACTGAATAAGGCTGACCTGGGTAAACCAATAGAATATTCTGGAAATGATAATATGTCACTTTTAAGGCTAGGAAAACTTGCTCTGGAGTTTTCATATGGCAAGGAACCGAGGCCTCCTGCCAACAACCAGAAAGGAACTTACACGTCTAGCCAATGGCCATATGAGTGAGCCATCTTGGACATGGACCCTCCATCTTCAGTCAAGCTGCAGATGACTGCAGCATGGATGACATCTTGGTTGTAAGTTTCTAAGTTAGAACCACTCAGCTAGGCTGCTCCTGAATACCTGACCTGTGAGATAATAAATATTATTCCATAAGATGTTATGGAAATACCCAAACGAGCATTTTGGCCAACCCAATATTTGTTGTTTAAAGCCACTAAGTGTTGGGGTAATTGTTTTGCAGCAATAGATAACCGCTGCTTAGTGGCTAATGATTGAGTTTTTTAGTCCAGTGATTATAATCAATTTACCAAATTATCCCCCTTTAAATAGAGAGGTATTCATAGACCAAAAAAAGGAGAGGTTTTACAGATTCTTCCTTTCACTCATGCTCTACCCAGTGGGTACTGATACTGGTGTAGTCTATCCTCTAGAGTCCTCCTCTCTGTCCCCTCCCCTCCATCTCACAGCCAGAGCCACAGTCCAGGCTTTTGTCTTGTCCTCACCTCCTGACAGAACTATTCCAACGACTTTCAAAGTCTCTCCCTTTCATTTACCTTCCATGCTGCTGACTAATCCAGAAGCGATGTCTGGAAATGCAGCTGGACAGGGAGATCTATCTGAAGGGAGCAAATGTGGCCAAATCATCTAACTTTTCCTTACCTTATTATTATTTTTTTAATCTATAAAGAGGGAAAACTAATAGCATTTACTTGATAAGATTGTTATTAGGATTAAATACACAAATGCATGTAAGAGTCTTAGAACAGGGCCTGCTACAGAGCAAGAATTCATATATTATTTCTTCATATTCATATTACTATGGTATTAGTATTAATGCAATGTCCTAGGGATACCAGTTCCTGAGGGCAGAGTCAAGAGGTCTGATGGACTAGAACAGGGTATAAACCCATCCCCAGGACTCAATTCAGGGACATAGAGCAAGACAGTGGTTTGATAGTAGATCTGAGGCACAAAGTTGAGATTGAGTCTTGGGAATATAGCAGGACTGTTCTAATGAACAAAGTAAAGTAAAACAAAACAAAAAATAAAAGAGAACACAAAAGACTTTTTATCGAAGGCTGCTTATATTTCAGACTCTACAAAATCCCCTTAAAGAGGTATTGGTAAAAATATATAGAATTACTGTTTGCAAGGATCAATAATGGTGGAATATTGGTGATTTCATACAGTTTAAGCTCATACATCACATAGCATACCCCAATAGTTTGGAGTTCTCCATTTCTTAGCTGTGTGACTTTGGGCAAGTTACTTACACTTTATGCCTCAGTTTCCCCATTTTGGAGGAATGGGGAAAATAATATATTACCTCTTCATTGGATTATTGTGAGGATTGAAGAAAGTCAGAGGACTATTGTGAAGATTTAACCTGTTTAGAAATTTGAACTGTTTGAAAATAACATGTTTATCAAACAGATTGACACAGGAAAACTTTTGCAGGTGATGGATATGTTTACTACCTGTATTGTGGTGATGATAATATGGGTGTACACATATGTACAAATTCACCAAATTGTATACATTAGTGATGTGCAGTTTTTTTTGTATACCAATTATACCTCAATAAAGATGGAATTTTAATAAAAGAAATAACTTGCTTTGAAATGTGCCTGGCACATAGGAAATGTTCAATAGAATTACTATTATTATTCCAGACCTCAGTAAACAGTGCCCAATAACAAGGTAGGTAGTCAATAAATATGCATCAGATGAATGAATGAATCCACATAAAGTGCTATGCACAGAACCTGGCTCATTTTACTCCCTAAGTGTTAACTACTATAATTACGTTTTCTTATAAAATCTTACAATGATCTTGGGCTTCCCTGGTGGTGCAGTGGTTGGGAATCTGCCTGCCAATGCAGGAGACACGGGTTCAAGCCCTGATCCGTGAAGATCCCACATGCCATGGAGCAACTAGGCCCGTGCACCACAACTACTGAGCCTCCACTCTAGAGCCCGCGAGCCACAACTACTGAGTCTGTATGCCACCACTACTGAAGCCTGTGCACCTAGATCCCGTGCTCCCAATGGGGGAAGCCACCACAGTGAGAAGCCTGTGCACCACAGTGAAGAGTAGCCCCTGCTCGCTGCAACCAGAGAAAAGCTGGCGTGCAGCAATGAAGACACAACACAGCCAAAAATAAAATAAAATAAATAAATTTATTAAAAATCAAAACTCTTACAATGATCTTATGAGATAGTTACTGTTGTCTTTGCTTTATTAGGTGAGATAAACTAAGTTACAAAAGGGTGAAGTAACTTTCCACGGGACATACGGTAAGAACAGGCAAACCCAGCATTGAAACAATGCTTGTCTGACACTATCATCACAGTGGGTTCAAAGTCAAGGCATGGAGAAGACAGAGGATAGTTGATGTTTCCTATTTTTGAGCTGAGGCTTAAGTCTCTCTTGCTTCAAAATAGTATGGGCCCTTAATTTTGGGTGGGGCTGAGCCTGCTGATGGGGGATCACATGGTCCAGATGTGTATATAGTAGGTTAGGCCAAGACTATTGTTCTAAAGCTTTAGATGATAGTTGACTGCACAAATTATTTTCTAAATTTAGCTCTGGAAAAGCATTTCCCCCAAAAGATTATTGTAATGAAAATGAGATCATTATGAAACAGATGCTTCTGGAAGTCCTGAACTGCAGCTGAAAGGGGTTGGATAGTGAGAGTGTACCTTCCACTGATCTTGGTACAGGGCCTGGTTTGAGGGAATGAGTGAGAGGCTTGAGCCTGTCTCTATCCAACTCTGCCTTCCAAGGGACTCATGGTGTGAGCTGATATCTCGGGTATGATAGCTGCAACCTGATTTCACCTCACGGGTTCCTAAGGCTGTTCTTAAGAAGGACGTTCTTTGTATTCTGCTTAATAGCTCGGCTGGATAGCCCCTCTCTTGGCCAGCCAAGAAGCTACTTCTGCAGTGCTGTGCTAAATCTGTAGGGCCTGCTCAAAGCATCTAGTGTGCAGGCCATCCCTGCACCTGCTTACAAACCTCAAACCTACCAGCTGTTACTTTTTGTTCAGTTATAAGGAATGCTTTTTAAAAACTAAACTCTGAACCCAGAGCAAAGTCTATAGTACTTTCCACTCACTGAGTGTGTACTGTGGTACTGTGTGCTGGTTACAAAGCATTTAGGAACAATAAAACTGAGGCTCAGACCAGTTCCTCTCAAACTTTACTTTGCATATGACTCACTGTGGGATCTTGGTTTTGTTTTGTTTTGTTTTTTTTGTTTTCTAAAAAAATCTCTACTGATACTTCTAGGAGAAAACAGAAATATGCCATGTATGTTTACATTTCCCATTCTTTGATTTCCCATATACTCTATTTGGGTTTTACTCAACTGGGATTAAAGGAGTCCTAACAAGTATGGAACTCTAAGTTCATGGGTCTTCAAATTGTGCAGCTGTAACATGGTTCTATGGAACGAAATTTGATTGAAAGTAAATATTACATAAATTATACCCAGAAAATATTTCTTGTTACACTGGAAAGCCAAACATGACAATTGGTTTTGGAGAATCTATGAAATATTCTCAAATTACAGTTAGTTGTATTACTTCATTTCCCAAATCCTTTTCACCTAGCTGGATTATTAAAATACAGAAGCTGACCTAGCATTGGGACTAAACAGAGAGAAACAAAATTTTTAGCCTTGTCAGGTCATCAATTTTATGACACTGATTTATTTTTCCCTAGGCTTTAAAAATCTTTCCAACTTTTATCCATCTTTTCCTCTATTTTTTTTAACATCTTTATTGGGGTATAATTGCTTTACAATGGTGTGTTAGTTTCTGCTTTATAACAAAGTGAATCAGTTATACATACACATATGTTCCCATATCTCTTCCCTCTTGCGTCTCCCTCCCTCCCACCCTCCCTATTTCACCCCTCCAGGTGGTCACAAAGCACAGAGCTTATATCCCTGTGCTATGCGGCTGCTTCCCACTAGCTATCTACCTTATCTTTGTAGTGTATGTATGTCCATGCCTCTCTCTCGCTTTGTCACAGCTCACCATTCCACCTCCCCATATCCTCAAGAAAATTTTCCAGTAGGTCTGTGTCTGTTCCTGTCTTACCCCTAGGTTCTTCATGACATTTCTTTTCTTAAATTCCATATATATGTATTAGCATACGGTATTTGTCTTTCTCTTTCTGACTTACTTCACTCTGTGCGACAGACTCTAGGTCTATCCATCTCATTACAAATAGCTCAGTTTTGTTTCTTTTTATGGCTGAGTAATATTGCATTGTATAAATGTGCCACATCATCTTTATCCATTCATCTGATGATGGGCAATTAGGTTGTTTCCATTTCCGAGCTATTGTAAATAGAGCTGCAATGAACATTTTGGTACATGACTATTTTTGAATTTTGGTTTTCTCAGGGTATATGCCCAGTAGTGGGATTGCTGGGTCATATGGTAGTTCTATTTGTAGTTTTTTAAGGAACCTCCATACTGTTCTCCATAGTGGCTGAACCAATTCACATTCCCACCGGCACTGCAGGAGTGTTCCCTTTTCTCCACATCCTATCCAGCATTTATTGTTTCTAGATATTTTGATGATGGCCATTCTGACTGGTGTGAGATGATATCTCATTGTAGTTTTGATTTGCATTTCCCTAATGATTAATGATGTTGAGCATTCTTTCATGTGTTTCTTGGCAGTCTGTATATCCTCTTTGGAGAAATGTCTATTTAGGTCTTCTGCCCATTTTTGGATTGGATTGTTTCCTTTTTTGTTATTGAGCTGCATGAGCTGCTTGTAAATTTTGGAAATTAATCCTTTGTCAGTGGCTTCATTTGCAAATATTTTCTCCCATTCTGAGGGTTGTCTTTTGGTCTTGTTTATGGTTTCCTTTGCTGTGCAAAAGTTTTGAAGTTTCATTAAGTGCCATTGGTTTATTTTTGTTTTTATTTCCATTTCTCTCGGAGGTGGGTCAAAAAGGATCTTGCTGTGATTTATGACATAGAGTGTTCTGCCTATGTTTTCCTCTAAGAGTTTGATAGTTTCTGGCCTTACATTTAGGTCTTAATCCATTTAGAGCTTATTTTTGTGTATGGCGTTAGGGAGTGATCTAATCTCATACTTTTACATGTACTGGTCCAGTTTGCCCAGGACCACTTATTGAAGAGGCGGTCCATTCTCCACTGTACATTCCTGTCTCCTTTATCAAAGATAAGGTGACCATACTGGCGTGGGTTTACCTCTGGGCTTTCAATCCTGTTCCATTGATCTATTTTTCTGTTTTTGTGCCAGTACTATACTATTTTGATTACTGTAGCTTTGTAGAATACTCTGAAGTAGGGAACCTCATTCCTCCAGCTCCGGTTTTCGTTCTCAAGATTGCTTTGGCTATTTGGGGTCTTTTGTGTTTCTATACAAATTGTGAAATTTTTTGTTCTAGTTCTGTGAAAAATGCCAGTGGTAGTTTGATAGAGATTGCATTGAATCTGTAGATTACTTTGGGTAGTAGAGTCATTTTCACAATGTTGATTCTTCCAATCCAATAACATGGTATATTTCTCCAACTATTTGTATCAGTTTTAATGTCTTTCATTAGTGCCTTATAATTTGCTGCATACAGGTCTTTTGTCTCCTTAGGTAGCTTTATTCCTTGATATTTTATTCTTTTTGTTGCAATGGTAAATGGGAGTGTTTTCTTGATTTCACTTTCAGAGTTTTCATCATTAGTGTATAGGAATGCAAGAGATTTCTGGGCATTAATTTTGTATCCTGCAACTTTACCAAATACACTGATTAGCTATAGTAGTTTTCTGGTAGCATCTTTAGGATTCTCTATGTATAGTATCATGTCATCTGCAAACAGTGACAGCTTTACATCTTCTTTTCCAATTTGGATTAATTTTCGTTCCTTTTCTTCTCTGATTGCTGTGGCTAAAACTTCCAAAACTATGTTGAATAAGAGTGGTGAGAGTGGGCAACCTTGTCTTGTTCCTGATCTAGTGGAAATGCTTTCATTTTATCATCATTGAGGATGATGTTGGCAGTGGGTTTGTCATATATGGCCTTTACTATATTGAGGAAAGTTCCCTCTATGCCTACTTTCTGCAGGGTTTTTATCATAAATGGGTGTTGAATTTTGTCAAAAGCTTTCTCTGCATCTCTTGAGATTATCATATTGTTTTTCTCTTTCAATTTGTTAATATGGTTTATCACATTGATTGATTTCCATATATTGAAGAATCCTTGCATTCTTTGAATAAACCCCACCTGATCATGGTGTATGATCCTTTTAATGTGCTATTGGATTCTGTTTGCTAGTATTTTGTTGAGGATTTTTACATCTATGTTCATCAGTGATGTTGGCCTGTAGTTTTCATTCTTTGTGACATCCTTGTCTGGTTTTGGTATCAAGGTGATGGTGACGTCGTAGAATGAATTTGGCAGTGTTCCTCCCTCTGCTATATTTTGGAAGAATTTGAGAAGGATAGGTGTTAGCTCTTCTCTAAATATTTGATAGAATTCGCCTGTGAAGCCATCTGGTCCTGGGCTTTTGTTTGTTGGAAGATATTTAATCACAGTTTCAATTTCAGTGCTTGTGATTGGTCTGTTCATATTTTCTATTTCTTCCTGATTCAGTCTTGGCAGTTTGTGCATTTCTAAGAATTTGTCCATTTCTTCCAGGTTGTCCATTTTATTGGCAGGGAGTTGCTTGTAGTAATCTCTCATGATATTTTGTATTTCTGCAGTGTCAGTTGTTACTTCTCCTTTTTCATTTCTAACTCTAATGATTTGAACCTTCTCCATTTTTTTCTTGATGAATCTGGCTAATGCTTTATATATT
This sequence comes from Delphinapterus leucas, assembly GCF_059928025.1. NCBI lineage: Eukaryota > Metazoa > Chordata > Mammalia > Artiodactyla > Monodontidae > Delphinapterus > Delphinapterus leucas. The sequence continues at coordinate 80,939,172 of NC_143150.1, read as the reverse complement.
TTGTTTATGTAATCAAAGAACCAGCTTTTAGTTTTATTGATCTTTGCTATCGTTTCCTTCATTTCTTTTTCATTTATTTCTGATCTGATTTTTATGATTTTTTTCCTTCTGCTAACTTTGGGGTTTTTTTGTTCTTCTTTTTCTAATTGCTTTAGGTGTAAGGTTAGGTTGTTTATTCGAGATGTTTCCTGCTTCTTAAGGTGGGCTTGTATTGCTATAAACTTCCCCCTTAGAACTGCTTTTGCTGCATCCCATAGGTTTTGGGTCGTTGTCATTTGTTTCTTGGTATTTTTTTATTTCCTCTTTGATTTCTTCAGTGATCACTTCATTATTAAGTACTGTATTGTTTAGCCTCCATGTGTTTGTATTTTTTACAGATCTTTTCCTGTAATTGATATCTAGTCTCATGGCGTTGTGGTCAGAAAAGATACTTGATACAATTCCAATTTTCTTAAATTTACCAAGGCTTGATTTGTGACGCAAGATATGATGTATCCTGGAAAATGTTCCATGAGCACTTGAGAAAAATGTGTATTCTGTTGTTTTTGGATGGAGTGTCCTATAAATATCAATTAAGTCCATCTTGTTTAATGTATCATTTAAAGCTTGTGTTTCCTTATTGATTTTCATTTTGGATGATCTGTCCATGGGTGAAAGTGGGATGTTAAGTCCCCTACTATGAATGTGTTACTGTCGATTTCCCCTTCTATGGCTGTTAGTATTTGCCTTATGTATTGAGGTGCTCCTATGTTGGGTGCATAAATATTTCCAATTGTTATATCTTCTTCTTGGATCGATCCCTTGATCATTATGTAGTGTCCTTCTTTGTCTCTTCTAATAGTCTTTATTTTAAGGTCTATTTTGTCTGATATGAGAATTGCTACTCCAGCTTTCTTTTTGTGTACATTTGCATGGAATATCTTTTTCCATCCCCTTACTTTCAGTCTGTATGTGTGTCTAGTTCTGAAGTGTGTCTCTTGTAGACAGCACATATATGGGTCTTGTTTTTGTATCCATTCAGCCAATCTGTGTCTTTTGGTGGGAGCATTTAGTCCATTTACATTTAAGGTACTTATCGATATTTATGTTCCTATTCCCATTTTCTAAATTGTTTTGAGTTCATTATTATAAGTCTTTTCCTTCTCTTGTGTTTCTTGCCTAGAGAAGTTCCTTTAGCATTTGTTGTAAAGCTGGTTTGGTGGTGCTGAACTCTCTCAGCTTTTGCTTGTCTGTAAAGATTTTAATTTCTCCATCAAATCTGAATGAGATCCTTGCTGGGTAGAGTAATCTTGGTTGCAGGTTTTTCTCCTTCGACACTTTCAGTATGTCCTGACACTGCCTTCTGGCTTGCAGAGTTTCTGCTGAGAGTTCAGCTGTTAACCTTATGGGGATTCCCTTGTGTGTTATTTGTTGTTTTTCCCTTGCTGCTTTTAATATGCTTTCTTTGTATTTAATTTTTGACAGTTTGATTAATATGTGTCTTGGCGTATTTCTCCTTGGATTTATCCTGTATGGGACTCTCTGTGCTTCCTGGACTTGATTAACTATTTCTTTTCCCATATTAGGGAAGTTTTCAACTATAATCTCTTCAAATATTTTCTCAGTCCCTTTCATTTTCTCTTCTTCTGGAACCCCTATAATTCGAATATTGGTGTGTTTAATGTTTTCCCAGTGGTCTCTGAGACTGTCCTCAATTCTTTTCATTCTTTTTTCTTTATTCTGCGCTGCAGTAGTTATTTCCACTATTTTATCTTCCAGGTGACTTATCTGTTCTTCTACCTCAGTTATTCTGCTCTTGATCCCATCTAGAGTATTTTTCATTTCATTTATTGTGTTGTTCATCATTGTTTGTTTCATCTTTAGTTCTTCTAGGTCCTTGTTAAGTGTTTCTTGCATTTTGTCTATTCTGTTTCCAAGATTGTGGATCATCTTTACTATCATTATTCTGAATTCTTTTTCAGGTAGACTGCCTATTTCCTCTTCATGTGTTAGGTCTGCTGGGTTTTTATCTTGCTCCTTCATCTGCTGTGTGTTTTTCTGTCTTCTCATTTTGCTTATCTTACTGTGTTTGGGGTCTCCTTTTTGCAGGCTGCAGGTTCATAGTTCCCGTTGTTTTTGATGTCTGTCCCCAGTGGCTAAGGTTGGTTCAGTGGGTTGTGTAGGTTTCCTGGTGGAGGGGACTAGTGCCTGTGTTCTGGTGGATGATGCTAGATCTTGTCTCTCTGGTGGGCAGTTCCACGTCTGGTGGTGTCTTTTGGCATGTCTGTGGACTTATTATGATTTTAGGAAGCCTCTCTGCTAATGGTTGTGTTGTGTTCCTGTATTGCTAGTTGTTTGGCATAGGGTGTCCAGCATTGTAGCTTGCTGGTCATTGAGTGAAGCTCGATGCTGGGGTTGAGATGGAGATCTCTGGGAGATTTTCACTGTTTGATATTATGTGGAGCTGGGAGGTCTCTTTTTGACCAGTGTCCTGGAGTTGGCTCTCCCACCTCAGAGGCACAGCACTGACTCCTGGCTGCAGCACCAAGAGCCTTTCATCCACACGGCTCAGAATCAAAGGGAGCCAAAGTAGAGAGATAGAATTAGTAGAAGTAGGGAGAAGGAAAGAAAGAAAGGAGGGAGTGAGGGAGAGAAGGAGGGATGGTGGGAGGAAGGAAGGAAGGAATGAAGGAAGGAAAACAGAAAGAAAGAAAGAAGATAAGGTAAAATAAAATAAAGTAAAATATATTAAAGTTATTAAATTAAATAATAATTATTAAGAGAACAAACAAAGAAACCAAAAAAAATGGACGGATAGAATCTTAGGACAAATGGTGGAAGCAAAGCTATACAGACAAAATCTCACACTGAAACATACACATACCCATGCACAAAAAGAGGAAAAGGGGAAAAAATGATAAATCTTGCTCTCAAAGTCCACCTCCTCAATTTGGGATGATTCGTTGTCTAAACGAGGGAAGGAAGGAAGGAAGGAAAGAAAGAAAGAAAGAAAGAAGATAAAGTAAAATAAAATAGAGTTATTAAAATTAATTATTAAGAAAAAATTAAAAAGAAACAACAAAAAAAAACTGACGGATAGAACCCTAGTACAAATGGTGGAAGCAAAGCTATACAGACAAAATCTCACACAGAAGCATACACATACGTACTCACAATAAGAGGAAAAGGGGAAAAAATCATAAATCTTGCTCTCAAAATCCACCTCCTCAATTTGGGATGATTCGTTGTCTATTCATGTTTTCCACAGATGCAGGTTACATCAAGTTGATTGTGGTGCTTAATCCACTGCTTTTGAGGTTTCTGGGAGAGATTTCCCTTTCTTCTTTGTTCTCACAGCTCACAGGGGCTCAGCTTTGGATTTGGCTCCGCCTCTGCGTGTAGGTCGCTGAAGGGCCTCTGATTTTTGCTCAGACAGGACGGGGTAAAAGGAGCCGCTAATTCGGGAGTTCTGGCTCACTCAGGCCAGGGGGAGGGAGGGGCGCAGAGTGTGGGGTGAGCCTGTGGCAGCTGAGGCCGGCGTGACGTTGTATCAGCCTGAGGCCCGCCGTGCGTTCTCCCGGGGAAGTTGTCCCTGGATCCCGGGAACCTGGCAGTGGTGGGCTGCACAGTCTCCCCACAAGGGGGGTGTTGAGAGTGACCTGTGCTCACCCACAGGCTTCTTGGTGGTGGCAGCAGCAGCCTTAGAGTCTCCTGCCCATCTCTGGGGTCCGCGCTTTTAGCCGTGGCTTGCGCCCGTCTCTGGAGCTCCTTTAAGCAGTGCTGTTAATCCCCTCTCCTCGCGCACCAAGAAACAAAGAGGGAAGAAAAAGTCTCTTGCCTCTTTGGCAGCTCCAGACCTTTTCTGGGACTCCCTCATGGCTAGCTGTGGTGCACTAACCCCTTCAGGCTGTGTTCACGCAGCCAACCCCAGTCCTCTCCCTGCACTCCGACCAAAGTGTGAGCCTCAGCTCGCAGCCCCGCCAGCCCCGGCGGGTTAGCAGACAAGCCTCTCGGGCTGGTGAGTGTCGCTCGGCACCAATCCTCTGTGCGGGAAACTCCCCTCTTTGCCCTCCGCACCCCTGTTGCTGTGCTCTCCTCCACGGCTCTGAAGCTCCGTCTTCTGCCACCCGCAGTCTCCGCCCACGAAGGAGCTTCCTAGTGTATGGAAACCTTTCCTCCTTCACAGCTCCCTCCCACTGGTGCAGGTCCCATCCCTATTCTTTTGTCTCTCTCTTTTTTTTTTCTTTTGCCTACCCAGGTACGTAGGGAGTTTCTTGCCTTTTGGGAGGTCTGAGGTCTTCTGCCAGCATTCAGCTGGTGTCCTGTAGGAGTTGCTCCACGTGTAGATGTATTTCTGGTGTATCTGTGGGTAGGAAGGTGATCTCCGTGTCTTACTCTTCCACCATCTTCCCCTCCGCCTGTTTTGTTTTTTTAAATTTATTTTTCGCTGCATTAGGTCTTCATTGCTGTGCGTGGGCTTTATCTAGTGGTGAGAGGGGGCTTCTCTTGTTGTGGAGCACGAGCTCTAGGCATGCAGGCTTCAGTAGTTGTGGCACGTGGGCTCAGCAGTTGTGGCTTGCAGGCTCTAGAGTGCTGGCTCAGTAGTTGTGGCACATGGGCTTAGTTGCTCCTCGGCATGTGAGATCGTCCCAGAACAGGGCTCGAACCCGTGTCCCCTGCATTGTCAGGTGGATTCTTAACCACTGGGCCACCAGGGAAGCCCTGGGATCTTGTTAAAATGCAGATTCCTTTTGAGTAGTTCTGGGATGGAGTCTGATATTCTGCATTTCTAATAAGCTCCCAAGTGATGCCAATGGTGCAGATCCATGGACCATCCCTGTGAGTAGGAAAGGCTTTGCTCTAAATCAAGATCTGCATTTTAAAAGGATTACCGAATGAGTCATGTTGAGTTTTTTCCCTCAGCACCAAATATGTGGTGTCTTTGCCAATATCTGTTCTGCAATTATCAAGGCACCAATTGGGTGTCCAAGAATTCAATTCAATTATGAAATTCTCTACCTGGAGTTAGTGTCAGATCCCATTAGTTAAAGGGTTTAGTCCCACAAGACTGCCCCTACTGCAGACACCAGCTGAAAATGGGTTGTCCAGGCTACCCACATTTCTGATTGGCAAACTACAAATTTTGGGGTTCCCACAACCTTCCCTCAGATTTGATAAATTGCCAGAATGACTCACAGGACTCAGGAAAGCTCTTTACTTAACTATTCCTATGTTATCATCAAGAATAAAATTCAGGAACAGCCAAATGGAAGAGATATATAGAGTAAGGTATGTGGGAAGAGGTACAGAGATTCCAAGTCCTCTCTGAGTATTCCACCCTCCCAGCACCTCCATGTGTTCACCAACCCAGAAATTCTCTGAACCTGTCCTTTAGAGATTTTTGAAAGTTTCATTATGTAGGCCTGATTGACTAAATCATTGGCCATTGGTGATTGAACTCAATCTCTAGCCCCATTTCCCCTCCTGGTAGGCAAGAGTAAGGGATGAAAGTTCCAGCCCTCTAAGCATGGCTTGGTCTTTCCACCAACCATCTCTATCCTGAAGATATCTAGGGTCCTCTAGAGAGTCAACTCATTAGCACAAACTTAGATATAGTCTAAAGTAGCTTGTTATGAATAACAGAAGATACTCCTATCGATCCTATCCTCAGGAAATTCCTAGTGTTTTAGGAGCTCTGTGCCAGGAAATGGAGACAAAGACCAAATATATATTTATATTTCCCATTATGCCACACACGTAAAAGTAAATTTAAGTGTGCTTAATAGTATTTATAATTTCTGCATGTTCTTTTGCTATTTAGAAAGTACTTTCCCATATTTTATCTTCTTTGCTCCTCATCAAACCCTATTCAATATGTGTGGAGTAGAATTAGCCCCATGGGTGTGTCAGTCACATCTGTAGTTCAGATAACTTGCTAGGTTGACATAGTTGTGAATTTTTAAAAGTGCACCCAAACAACTGAGGCTTATACACACCTCATTCGTTATAAGAAATGGCATTTCTTTAGGAAGAAAGGAGAGTGGAGATAAAGTAATGAAGTATGAAGTTGCCTGGGATTTGCTTAGCCAACTGTTAAAATGCTAGTTAGCATCCTTCATTTGCCTGGGTTGGGTCTGGGAGTGGAACGGGAGCAGGAGAGCCAAGAGGACTTCAAGCGCTCAGAGAAGTCATGTCCGAGACTGAGGAGAGGAGAACTGGCAAAGATTTCCACCAGGGGCTCATCCAAACTGCTAATAAATGGTTTGAGTAAAAGCCAAATCACCTGCATCTAACAAATCTCAGTTCTGGGCATTTATTTTAAGGAGAAACTATATCTACATGTTAATTTGTTGTAGCTTTTTTTGAAATAACACAGAACTGGAAACAAGTCAAGTGTTCAAATTACTAGAGGATTGACTAAGAAAGTTACAGTATTTGATGAACTGTACAGCCAGAAAAAAACTGTAAATTTTGTACCAAAATATGAAATAAAAAATAAAAATTACATACCAGCATTGAAAATATTTGCAATTGAGAGTGAAGTGAAAAATTTATGTGTTCTATGATTTCAATTCTGTAAACTAAAGCTAGGAATGAGGTTAGAGTGAAAATAATTTTTTTTGATGGAGTGTTGGAATTGGAGATGATTTTTCTTCTTTAAAATTTCCTTCAATGTTGTTACTGCTTTTACAATGAAAAATTAAATAGTCTTGAGCGTCTAAGTTTGCTGTTTCAATAAGTACAATTGTTGTGTCCCAAAAGTTCATGACAATGGAGGACAAAAGCTATAAACAAACTTTATTAACCTAATAATATTTATATGAATAAAATTAATTTTCTTTTTTCCCCCCTCTAAATGTGTCCTGTGAATATGATTGGAAACTCTTGTCAAATTCAAAACTATATCTGCGTGGATCTGACTCAAAATATAGGCCATGTAGCATTCATGGCCTTCTCTTGGAGAGGTCTTAGTGTGGCAGCTCATAGAAGCAGGCAGTCATAGTTCAGGGTTCCTAAGCTGGGGACGGAGAAGGCGAATAATAATTTCAAGTGTGAACAGAAATCAATGATCACCTGACACATACCTCAAACTATGGACATTGATTATGATGGGACTTTTTCTCTCAGGGGCAACTCTATGTAGAAAACTGACTGTAAATTTGAGCAAGTGCTTATATATTTAATGATAGAAAAAGTTGTGCCGGCAACACCAGTGATGCTGCCTAGTTACCTAATAATTAAAACATCTTACATATCAAAAACTGTTTCTATATTACAATTAAAAATTAAAAAATGTTTCCATGTTTTTATAATTGTATATCCTGTAATCATATTGCCAAAATATGGATAATTATGAAGAAATGAAATATTTTGTTACTCATGCAGTTTCTTTAATTTACTCAGTTGATGCGATTGGAAGGTAGATGGACTCAGTAGTTCTCAAACTACCCCATCCCACCCACCTGACCAGGAGTAACAAGTGACACTTTTACTAAAGGCACTAACACAGGCTTAGTGGAATATGCCAACTTCCTAGAGGCTCCTATCACATACAGGAGCCTGGCCCATGCCATCAAAATCAAGCCTGAATTCTGCCTGCCAGGGGCTGTCTGGTATATCTCTGACAACTTCCTGCCCAGTAATGTTCACCCATTGGTCCAAGCCCACCATGTGACTCCATTCCCAGAAGCCTCACCTTAGATTCCCTTCCTCATGCAGCCTCTTTTATTACCATTACTGATCATGTACTGATCATTTGCTGGTCCTTAGGATTTATGAACCAGCTTTCAGAAAATGAGATTATATATCAAACCCACAAAGACATTTGATTCCCTTCTATCAGTGGTGAATAACAGTGATTCTGAAAGTATAGAAAATGAGTATGATTAAAATATAGATCTTTGGGGATATATTATTGGTGGAAGAAAATCTTTTGAAAGAAGATCCTAGTGTTTAAATAGAGACGCTTACAACACTAAAACAGCTATTCCTTTTTATTTATTTTTTTAACATCTTTATTGGGGTATGATTGCTTTACAATGGTGTGTTAGTTTCTGCTTTATAACAAAGTGAATCAGTTATACATATACATATGTTCCCATATCTCTTCCCTCTTGCGTCTCCCTCCCTCCCACCCTCCCTATCCCACCCCTCTAGGTGGTCACAAAGCACCGAGCTGATCTCCCTGTGCTATGCAGCTGCTAGTTACGGCACAAGTTAAGGCATCTTGAAACTATTTTTAAAGGATAATTTAACTCAAAATCAAAATTTAGCACTCAAAACCTCTAAACAAACAGCTGAGATGAAATTACAGCAACATGTTTACCAGAGAAGGATTTTGGGTCAACTGTGACGTAGAAGTGGATGCATCATGATAAACAGGAGTGGGATTCTTCTCGCACTATTTAGAAGTGTTACCAGATGGACAGGATAAACTGTCTTTATACACACTACCCCCTCATCCTTGCACTCCTCTCTTTCCCCTTCTTTGATATCTGGCTGACAACCCCATTTGACTTGGAATGCTTAGCTTAACTCTAGAGAAAACTTGAGTTCCTAAGTTTTCTTTCCTAAGGTCACACAGTTATGAAGAGGCTGGATCAACTCTGATTTCAAAACCCATGATTTTAAGCTCTTTGTTTTACTGCCTCCTATTTCAAATGTGAATATCTTTCCCATGGATTTCTATGTAACTCTCATCATCTCTGCTCTCTAGGAAATGGGGAACATATTCCAGGCTCCTGTAAGAAGGAGTAATCAGGGCCCTCTGTCAGCATAATTTACCTCTCTCCCCTACTCCTAATGAAAATGAAAATATAAATGTAAAAATTTGAAATATGTCACTAAATGTGATATAAACACTAAACTAATGGCTATCAAACAGTTTCTAATAGTTGTCACCTGGAGGTTCCCTCCCTGGAAGACAGTCTCAGGGGTGGAGGTCTCAGCTCACAATCTCTTGGCACTTCTGCTTGACCTCTTCTGGAGAGGCAGTCCGAAATCCTTTTGCCAAGACACCTCCCTGACAGTAGCAGAACTTTTAGTACCACTTGACTGAAAAAGTTCCTGATGTTGCTTAAAACTGACATCTTAAATATCCTCTAGACTTGGCTTTGGCTCTCCATTCCCCAGCTGTGTCACATTGGTTGAATTATGCAACCTGAGACTCAGTTTCCTCAACTGTGAAGTGAGGGCAACACCTCTCATAGAGAATTGGCTAGAGCTTAAATGAGATAATAAACCATAGGAGATACAGAGGGGTTATACATGAGACTAACTTGACTTAGGCCTCAAAGCTAGTAGGTGAGGGACCCAATATTTGAACCCAAACAGTCTGACTCTAGAGTCCCCCTTGCAACATGATAAAGGCTAATTTAATGGGAGAACACAGAAGGGATCCAGGCCAAGAAGGAAGGGGACAAGGAAAGCTTTTCAAGGGTGATAACATCCAAGTTAGAAGCTGTAGGAATTAACCAAAGAAAGGGAGGTGGTGTGGTGATGGCAAGGTGGGATATTGGATGGTGAGGACGGGGTGAGAGAGAATGTTCTAGGCAGAAGGAACAGGATGTACAAAGACAAGAAGGCAAGAGAGCATGGCACATTTGGCTTGATTAGGCATACCTAGTCATTGGTGACTAAACAATATGATAGAAACATTGCTATACTAGTGCCTTCTGTGCCAGGATTACTGCATTTACAACTCTTTTTTGTACATAGAACATTTGGGCTCTATGGTCCATGGCCAGTGAGGCTGATTGTGGTTGCCTTGCGTGTTCTTTGCGATTCCAGTGCCATTACAAGCTTCCTGAGGGCAGGACCCAGGCTTTGGACCTAGTTTCTTCTCCAGAACAGGACACATGCCAATATCTCCAAATATACTGGGTATAAATTTATCCATGAATGACTTAGTAAAACTACCCTGCTGTTAACAGAGAACATTCTCTAAGTACCAAGAATATGGAGTGGCAGCCAGTATTTATTTTTATCTTTGGGGAACACCAATGCCACATGCTTTGTGTGGACAGTCAGTACGGCATAGACTCATGAAGCAGTTAACTGACAGGTACTGCCCAGAATCAGATGGCAAATTCAGAGAAGAGACTTTGCTTTCCATTGGGATGAGCAGGCATTGCTATTGCTATTCTGGGTCAGTGTAAATAATAGCTATAAATGAAGCTCTGTCATGAAGCTGATTGTTCAAGCCTCCAGGGAAACGGTTATTGTCTTCCCTCATTAGAACCGCAGCATGGCCTGATGTGACCATTTTCCTGTTCATATCCAGAAACGTAACCTTTAGCTTTTTGTTTTTTTAAACAGAAAACATGTGGGTTAATTATTTTGCTACAATCAGTAGGTATCAATTTTCTCATTGCAATTTTCAGGATAATAGAAAGTTATTTTTTTCTCACTATGAAAGATCATAACAAAATGGGCAAATGGCAGCAGTCCCAGAAGGGGTAGTGCCAGCCCAAGATCAAGACATAAACACCAAGTTGGGAGGCCTTCTGAGGTGACCCTACTCATTGCTTTCATTTATTGAGATTTTGGTTTTGTAGTAAATATGCATGAAGGATGTCACGACTATATTTTTGGAGATGTTCTTAAAATGCCCTCCTTTGCTCTTGAATGAAGAGTGGTTATAATTTTGTGGTGCTGGTGGTAATCATTTGCATGGCTTAAGTTTTCTTTAATTTTTTATTTGGAATAAGTTCAAACATTAAAATACAGCAAAGAATACTCTTACAGCCTATATACAGGTTTATCTATTGTTGACATTTTGCCTTAATTGTTTTATCTGTCTGTCTATATAAATTTTATTCTGATCAAATTGAGAGTAAGTTGCATGTCATTTTCATTTATCCTTAAATACTTCACTGTCCATTTCCTAGGAATTAGGATATTCTATTTTATGAGCACAGTTATCAACCATAATAAGTTTAACTGTGACTCATACTTTTATCCAGTTTATGGTCTATATTTCAATGATCATTAACGCAATAATGTCCTTTTTAGCACTTCTTCCTCTAGTACAGTCCTGTCTAGGCATGCATTTAGTTGTCTCCTTTCATCACAAACAGTTGCTCAGCCTTTCTTTGTCTTTTATGACACAGATATTTTTGGAGAATATAATTTCTTCCCCCTTTTTAAATTAAAATGTTCCTCATTTGGTGTACATTCCATGTTTTCCCCAGCTAGATTCATGTTATTTGTTCTCCACTGGATGTGTGACTTTTCAAAGAGGCTTGATCACATATATAGCAATCTAATGGGTCAAATAGTCACAAATAGGATATTTTTGTGAGCTGTGTGCCACCAGCCTGAGTTATGGGCTCAGCCTGCCAGTGACTCACTGTTCCATCCTGAGCTAGTTACCCTTCTGGACCTCAATTTCCTCACAAAAGAAGGGATTGAGTTAGATGGCCTTTAATAGCCCTCTGGATGAGACCATTCACGAATTTTTATGAATCTATGATAAATGCTTGTATTCAAAGGCAGTTAATACTCTTACTAAAAGTGAAAACAAGGATTTCCCTGGTGGTCCAGTGGTTAATATTCCATGCTTCCAATGCAGGGGGCCCGGGTTAGATCCCTGGTCAGGGAACTATATCCTGCATGCCACAACTAAGAGCCCACATGTGCAATGAAGATCCTGCATGCTGCAACTAAGACCTGGCGCAGCCAAATATATATATATATATATATATATATATATATATATATATACACGAAAATAATAGTAGCAACTTTCTTAGCTCTCTAGATCTTTGGAAAGCTTGGTCTGGATTTGATAGCAAAGCTGAAACTTTAAACTAGAAAAGTCCATTGTATCTTGGTTAGTGAGGGGGCAGATTATGTCTTGGCCTGGACACAAAATGCAGTTTATTTCATGCAGATAAACTGACACATTGACACCAAAGTTTCAAGATGCTCACATATTTCAAACCATATACCTAGGATCTAAAGCCTTCTTTCTGGCTGATAACAAGATTCCTGTAATAACGTGCATTTAGGGTATTTTCCAAATACCCAAAGGCATGCATGACTTTAAGGAACACATGTGCATTTCATTGCAGTAACCCACTTTTGTGCTTAATTAAATTCCTTTTGGTAGATGTGGCGTTTTGAATTTGATACAGTATTATCACATCACATTACCAATACGCCTCTCTGGCTCCTGCCCTGGACACCCCGAATATAAAGCACTCTGCAGCAGAAAGAAGTCTGTGTAGCTGCTAAAAGGCAGGCTGAGCATCCCCTAGGGCAGCTCCCAAAGATTGAGAAAGAGGAACATGAGTGCTCACAGGAGGCACAGACTCATGGTGCCTTGGAAGGCTGCTCAAGTACCCCTTGCCCAACTGGGGAGCTGCTTTTTCAGTACTAACAAGTGGTGAGCCCCTTTCCCACATTTGTGTTTAGACAGTCAATTGGGGTCTCAGACATTTGTGTTGGAAGCAGTGTTCACGCAAGGCTGTAGAGTTGTGTGGCAGTTTCCAAAGCATTTGTGTATTCCATGGGAGGCAGCCTGGAGGAAGGAATGCAGCAGGGAACAACTTAGGAGATAGAGAAACTGTGTACAAAATATGACTTTAACAGTTCCTAATAATATGACCTTAAACAAGTTACTTAGCCTCTTTGAGCCTCCTTAGTCTGCAAAATGGTCTTTACAGTGTCTGCTGTCACTGTGCGGATTCAAGAAGATATAGGTATGTAAGCTGCCTGCTAGGCACAGAATTGACACTCAACATATATTTCTTTCTCTTTTTTCCCTTTCTTTTGAAGTAGGTAGGCAAAACAAATATTGCCAATCCTGTTTTATGTAGGAGAAACTGGAGGCTCATAGAATTTTTTTAAAATTTTATTTATTTATTTTTGGCTGCATTGCATCTTAGTTGCTGCGCACGGGTTTTCTCTAGTTGCAGCGAGCGGAGGCTACTCTTCGTTGTGGTGTGCGGGCTTCTCATTGGGGTGGCTTCTCTTGTGGTGGAGCATGGGCTCTAGAGTGCAGGCTCAGTAGTTGTGGTGCACGGGCTTAGTTTCTCCAAGGCATGTGGGATCTTCCCGGACCAAGGCTTGAACCCGTGTCCCCTGCATTGGCAGGCGGGTTCTTAACCACTGCACCACCAGGGAAGCCCCTTATAGAGTATTAAAGTCAGTCAACTGTTAAGGTCCCAGGATGGACTTGAACTTGTGATTTTTGGCTAGTCCATTACTATTTATCTCCCTTGCAAAGCTGTCTCCTGGAAGTTGATTACATCACTGAGCCAGTTTCAATAAGAATTGTGGCAAGTTGTTTTTTAACAAACTTAAAATATTTTTTACAACAGTTTTAGATTTACAGAGAAGTTGCAAAAATGACAGAGTTCCTGTAAACTCTTCATCCAGTTTCCCTGATTGTTAACGTCTTACATCACTGTGGTACACTTGTCACAACTAAGAAACCAACACCAGTACATTACTATTAGCCATTAATTACTATATTAACTAAGCTGTACACTTTATTTGGATTTCACTAGCTTTTCCCTAATATCCTTGTTCTGTCCCAGGATCCCATGTCATATTTAGTTGTCAGACTTTCATTGTTTTTGATGACCTTGACAGTTTGAGGAGTACTGGTTAGGTAGAATGCCCCTCATTTGAGTTTGACTGATGTTTGCTCGTGGTTAGACTGGGGTTATGGGTTTTGGGGAGGAAATGTTTTCTGCTCTGAAAACATTTTTATTTTTCATCTTTATTACCCTCAACTGGGATCAACCTTGTGATTTTTGTCTTACCATGCTCAGAACCCAACTCTAAGGTAAAACCCCTTGTGACCAGCCTTGGACTGCTCAAAAGATTCTTTCACATACTATTTAATTACATCTATGGGTTGACTCTCCATTTGTTTTACATGCATTTAGTTACAGATTGCTCCAGATGGAATATTCTTTAATAATTACCTTATTGAAATACCAAAAAGTGACTCAAATAAAATTTATGAATTATTTATAAGATTTAAAAGTAAGTTCCATTTTCCCATCAGGTTCAGACATTCTCTTCTCTGCACAGTCTTCCTTGATCTTCCTGTTTCTTTTTCTTGATATTTTAGACCTTTCTTGTAACATGTTAACTATAGTGTCTATAGGATGCATTCCTAGGTTATAAACAATATGCATATGATAAATACCTGGATAAGTCAGCATTGCCTATTTGGTGTGTCTTGTCGTCCAGATGTACCCCAAACCCATCTCAGATTGTTATGTCAACTTTTGATCAGTGTGTGCATTTAATTTTGTTTCAACTGAGAATATATATGCTTCAGAAAAGTAGTACAGAGAAAAATCAAACAGCATCAAAGTGTGGCTTTGTGTTGGTTGGAACACATGTAGTGCTTTGCCTAATGAATGTATAGAGAGGACAATTAGTAAAAATCCTCAAGGAGTGCTAAAGAGTGATCAGGTGAAAGACACAATAACCATTGAGGTAATTCAATTCCAGCTGGGTGCCATCAAAGTTTGTCACAAAATGTATTTGTGTAAAACCTCTAAAAATTAGTGTGGATAATAGTTGTTCTAATGAAGGGCAAGTTTCTTAAGAGCAGACATCGAATAATCTATCTTTGTACTCCTCATAGCACTTAGCCCACTGCTTTGAACAGAGTAAGTGTTCATTTGATGAGTATTTTTATAGAATCATTATTTTGCCAGGCACTGTGCTAATTACTGAGGTGATAAGTAAGTATAAGACATAGTCTTCTGACTTGAAGAGCTCACAGTCCAGTGGGGTACATGGATAAGTGATCAGATAACTACATTTCAGTGTGACCAGTGCTCTAATGAAAGAAGGGCATGGCTAGGTCTACCTGGAAAGGTCTCGATGATTTTCGGGGGATGGGGCCTCTGTACTGGGTCTTGAAGTACAATTAAGAGATCATGAGGCACAGAAAAGGCACAAGAGTAATATTTGAAAAGTAACAGGCTGTCTTGTTGAAAAATAAATCATCAAATGTTGGAGAAGAGGCAATCTAGTGTGAGGTGGAAAAGATCAGGCTCGTAGGTTGGGGCCAGATTTTCAAGCACTTGTCTACCTACCATGCTGATGAGTTGGTACTTCATTCAAAAAGTAACATTCAAAGGTTTTACGCAGGGGAGTGACATGATGAGATTTATATTCTAGAAGTATCACTCTGAGATGATGCTATGGAGGTGGGAGGAAGCAGGGAAACTGGTTAAGAGACTCTTGCAACAGTTCACCCAAGACGTGAAGTGGGTGTGAATTTACCGTAAACCAATGTCTGTTGCATCTACTTACTGTCTCATTTTCTTGGTAAAACACTTAGCTCATGTTATGCATCATAAATAAAATCAAACTATACAGTTCTGAATGAAAAATCATCCCACTTTCTTAGATCAATATAGAAGCAATTAAGTGAGAGCAATAGAGAAGTGTTTACTTGAGATGCAAACCAGGGGAGTGCCCATGAAATGAGGTAGTGTGTGATACTCACCTCACACTCTGGAATACAGACTCCAGCCCTCTGGTGTAGCAAGAACTGGTGCCCATCAGAAGCACAGATTTATATTTGCATTTCCCCTTCCTTTGCTTCCTGATCCCCATTGCTCTTGTTGATTCTGGTGTCTACAACATGCATGGATGCAAAGAGCTAACCTGAGGAATTATCTAATAATGTGGTCATGCTTTTAGCCATCTGTATTTACCTTATTTGACACAACGTCAGGGTACAGGGACAAAGAGAGATCGTTATATTACTGGTTTCAATGTTAAATCCTGTCAGAAACTGTTCAGTTATACTTCATAGAAAGAAAAATGTATTTGATGAACAATGGAGTCAAGTTAAAATGAGAAAAAGAGCTTGTTCTGTTCCTTGGTAAATTTTCCTTTGCCAAGTGTAAAAGTCCCACAGTTTTCAGGGCATATACAAGGCTAAGGGCTAAAAGGACCAAGAGCTGCACACAAGGCCACCCAGGGTAGACAAAATTCATGGAGTTGATGGGGGTCAGAAGGTGGTATGGTGGGTAATTGTGGAACATGATTTAAAGAACACTTGAAACTAGCTCTTTTGAGTTGAACAACTTTATGACTGGTGATTACATGTCCTCTCTATATGTGGTAGTGAGAGGAACAAGCAAGAGGCATCAAAGCAGAGCAGAGAGGTCCCTGACTGAGGTGGGACATCTGAGTTCAGGTCCACCTGCTAACCCTAACCCCTGTGAGACCTTGTCAAAGTCACTTCAGCTATCCGGAGGTTATTTTCTTTATCAGTAAAATGAGAGGGTTGAGTTAGATCATCTCTAAGTTACCTTTTGCTCTGACAAACCTTTCATTCCGTGATGCCTAATCTGTGAAGAGTTACTAACAGCCAGTATGTAGTAGTGAGGGCCCTGTTTCTTTCTCGTGAAACAGGAGTGATACCACCTACCTCACCAAGATGGATTGAGGATCACATTTAAAATGAGATCATGAGTGAAAGTGATTAGTACCAAACCTGTCAAATAGTGCTTTTAAGTAAATCGGAGTGTCCTTTGTTAGGTCTCCCATTCATTAAAAATGTTTATTGAGCACGTACTATGTGCCAGACAGTGTTCTAGGAGCTGGGTACATAATAATGAATAAAATAGATGAATTTGCTGCCTCCATGGAGGTTTTAGTAAACAGACTGATGAATATATGCTATCACAGCATTTCTTCCTTTCCTTCCTCCCTGGATCCCACTTATTACCTCCTCTTTCTTTAACCCATTTGCTCTCAGCTCCTGTTGCAGTTCCTGGCTGGCTAGAATCTAGCCCCAGGAGTTATAGATCTGAGGTCAGGACTGGTGTGTGAAACTCAGTGTTTTCACTTGATGGTCAAGGCTTGGGAAAGTGTGTGGACAGATGAGCATGAATTGCGACAAGAGTAGGAACAGAGTTAATCAAAGTAAGTGGACACTGGGACTGTACTTTAGGATTCCCTGCATCTAAGAATGTTGACAACACTACACTGGTTAGTTCTTTAGATGAAACACCTGGAAAGCCATACATACAGAAGAGTGTATAAAGAAAACCAAAACATTTATGACTCTACAATCAACCTACATTTACTCAACATCATCTGGGGCAGGCTGAGCAAGGCGTTGGCTTCCCGGTGGTGAATAATACTTAATTTCTTCCTTCAAGGAGCTCACTTTTCCTGAGGGAGGCAGACATGAATCTCAATATATTGTGCTAAATACTTTTTAAAGATGTGTATATCCAAGGAGGTACACAACGTAAAGCAAAATATTTTGACCTCATTATTTTGACATTACCATTTTAATCCTGCTGAGGTAAAATTAAAAGTTCTTATAAAATTGAACAACCTCTAAAAGCATCGACTTTATTTTTATATAATGAAATCACAACTAAATATTGCAGGTAAGGAGAGTGAACATAAAGTAATATTGATAACAACAAATATATGTAAACTTATTGATTAAAATTTGACAAACAGATTATATTACCTTAAAGAGATTTTTATCCACAAAATGTATCCAGATTTTTAAAAAAATAGACTCAGTAGAGAAAACCTCACAACAACAACAACAAATCAGAGTGCAGAAGGTATAATTTGAAAATTTTAACACTGGGGGAAAAAAACTGATAAATTAGAAAAATGTCTTTATTGTGATATATATAGAAAAGACTGTGGACATAATTTAAGTAAATATTAAAATACAAAAATACATATAATTTCACTGTGCTATAAAGATTACTTATCAAGGAATTCAAATGGTATAGTGGTTTGCCTATATAAAACACATTTTGGAGGAAAATTAATCAATGTTGAAGTCTACTAAGACTGTACTTTGTGGGTCACAGAACAGAGTGAAAAGAGATAATAGGTCTGGTGGGGGAGCAAGATGAAATATCTAGCATGTGTTTTGTCTCTCTTGTAAGTCAATAAAATTGACAAAAGATTTCTGTGCACACTGTTTTATCCAATTCATTTTTTTGCACCCCTGAGCAATTAATAGTACATTGCAAATTGTGTTTACTTGGTAAACATTTGCTGAGTGAATGAAGAATAAATGAACAAATGAATATTAAAAGGACAATATACCACTGACCCTCAAAGTATCACTAATCCACCTTTGGGCAATAATACCTCCTGTAACTTTGTGCTGTAATAATCTATTTTTATGGTTATCACTCCTATCAGAGGGTGATTTTCTGAAGGGCAGGGAAGATGTTTTTATGCATGTTTATATCCAGTGTCTGTAATTTAGCAGGCATTCAGAGAATGTTTGCTAAATAAATGAATGACAAAATTTTATATTAAGGGTCAGGCTACTTAGTCTAAGAAAACTGAGATGTTTCCCTCATATTTCATTTTCATCATAATAGAAGATCAGATGACAGCCAAGGGCTGTAGAATCTCCAACCCCTGTAGAATAAAATCTGATTAGAAAATATACTTTGTAAAGGTAACACCTACACCATTTAGGGGAAAATATGAAATATGATGATATCTACCAAGGTCTCTCCCCAGAGTTGGTTTCTACACTATTAGTTCCCTGGAGAACCCTGGCTCAGTTTGCTCTGTTCTTAGCACAGATTTTGGCCTCAGCCTTGACAGCAGCTTGGAGGCAGATAGGAACATTATTTCATGAAGTAATTTAGGTATGATTTTTAAAACAAAATCTCATCTTGGCACAAACCCTACAAGAGCTTGGGTTTAACCTGTTATTATGAGATTTCAGGGAATCATAAATAAATTGCAAAATGTAAAACTGTAGAAGCTTGGGATGAAAGAATTTAAATTGAATTTGCATACAATCCACTCAACATAAAAGGGCATTCAAAGGAGTGAGGTACACTAGCTAGGTAGTATAAAGTTCGCATTTTCACATATAATTACAGGAAAAACAATTGAAGAATTCCTTCTTTGCTCTAATTTTCAGACAGGATAGGTTCTTTGAATTTCACAACTATCGATAGAGTCTTTAGCTAAGGATGGTTGGAAATAGTTGACGTTAGGCCAGGAGTTTTAAGTGTCTGGTCATGGTTTATAATTATAAGACCTCTTTTGAGCTTCCACCTTTGGTTTGGTCTCAGAGATCCACTTTATTATCTAGCCCGATTCGACCACTGAAAAAGCTAGTACTTCAAGAGATGGGAGACACAGATTTCAGCTTTGTTGTAACACAAATGAAATATATGAATTTGGGCACATTTTTCAACTTCTTTAAGCCTGTCTCCTCATCTGTAAATGGAGATTGAAGGAGGAAAAGCACATAAAGCTTGTAGCCCAGGGCCAGGCACACAGAAAATGCCCCAAGCTATAGTTAGAAGAACTGAGGCTCAGAGTTGGGAAGTGACCAACTCCAGGTCTCAAGCACACTTGTGTCTGCTTTCTAATCCAACATCCTTTTGTACGTTTGTTGTTTTTAAAATAATTTATTAAAGTGAAATTCACATATCATAGAAATAACCATTTTAACTGAAAAAATTACTGGCATTTAGTACATTCACCGTGTTGTGCAACCACTATCTAGTTTTAAAACATTTCCATCATCCCAAAGTAAAACCCCATACACCTTAAGCATTCTCTCCTCATCCTCTCCTCCCCCCAGTCCCTGGCAACCATCAATCTGCGTTGTCTCTATGGAGTTATCTATTCTGGGCGTTTCATATGAGTGAAATCATACATCATGTAAACTGTTCTGCCTGTCTTCTTTTACCTAACATAATGTTTTGGAGATATCTTTAAAAAAAATCTGACCATCTGTTTTTGATTTTCTTGTCAGTATATAGAAATATAATTACTTTTATATATTAACATTATATCCAGGACCACAATAAATTCATTTCTTCATTCCAGTAGTTTTTTTTTCCTTTGTTAGGTTCCTTAAAACTTTTGTACATAAACAATAATGCCTTCTGTAAATTTAAAAAAACAATAATTTAATTTATTTTTCCATATTGCAGGACTTTTATTTCTTTTCCTTGCCCATTGCTATGGCTGAGAACTTCAGTGCATGAAACTGGAAGTATGAGAGTGGCCATCCTGCATAAACAATAATGCTTTCTACATAAACAATTATGCCTTCTGTAAATTAAAAAAAACAATTTAACTTATTTTTCCATATTGCATGACTTTTACTTCTTTTTCTTGCCCATTGCTGTGGCTAAGAACTTCAATGCATGAAACTGGAAGTATGAGAGTGGCCATCCTGCCAAAATGAGTCTGAGAATGAAGCAATAGATGCTAACCACACTAATAGAATAAGAGGCAAAAATAAGCAGAAAAGGAGAGAGAAATGGTGGGCTATAGAATCAGAAATACCCCATGATGACTCTTATCAGCACAGACAGAAGACAAGCCCTTGCAATGAAGTATACTCAAGTCCCTCTTCCACGCATTTGGATCCACCCAGACTGTAGCATGACATAGAGTGGTGGATTCTTGCAAGGTTTTGGTTTTTTTTAAAGCAATTATTAGGTACTCAGTCTCTGCTTCCCAAACATGTTGTTATAAAATTATCATGGACACAATTTAGAAATGTTTGCTGTTCAAGAATTATGATTTCTACCATGTGGTGTTTTATAAACTGACTCAATGTGTTAGAATCAAATCTACTCAAAGACTAGCAATTTTTGAACCCAGGCAGTCTAGATTCTGTGTTCATGCTATTAACCACTATGCATAATGTCTCACAGTCTCATGCCTTGTAGCAAAATACATTTCAGATGGATTGAAATTTAAAAAGTAAACTTAAAACCAGAAGAAAATATAAACAAATTTTTCTATAATTTTGTGACGTGTATGGCAATTAAAAATGACATTAAAATCAGAAATTCTAAAAGAAAAATATAATAGATTTGACTATATAAAAATTCAAAACTATCTTCGCATAACCAAACCAAACCAACAAAAATACAAACATAAAAAATTAACCAAACCAACTAAACAACAAGAAAAACAACACAGAAAATTGACACCATCAAATGACAAATTGGAACACAATACAAGCAACATATATGGTCAAGTATTAATAGATCAATGAATAAAGAAAGAGTTCAATGGAAGATTGGTGAAATAACTCCTGGTATATCCATGCACTGTGGGAAATCACTGTTTTTAAAAACAACAGTACAGAATGTTATTATTGGCATAGAAGTATGCCTGTGGTACATTAAGTTAATCAATAGAAAATTGCAAACTTACACTATAACCCTATTTTCTGGGGAAAAATAACATGTGGGTGCTTCTGTGTTTGTGTGTGTGCTAATGTATGTACACATAGGAAAAAGCCTGAAATGGTAAAATCAAAAATATCTCTTGTGGTTATGGATGATTTTTACCTTTTTTCTTTACCTTTTTATTGATTGTCATAATTCCTTGCAATATGCATGTATTTCTTCAATTTATGAAGTGGTTTAAGCCTTGAATTATCTTTTTCCATAAAGTTAATAGAAGAGGAATATTCCAAGAGCATACCAAATTTATATATTCCTAGATTACAGTAATTTCTATGATGTTTTGGTGGAAAACTTATGGTTTGGGGAGAATGGCTTATAGTAAAAAGCCAATGAGACCATGTAAGTTATTATTTCTACATTTAAATTGCACTGTGCTCTGAGTACATGACCTATATAATTCCTACTTTTGGGAATTTATCTTGGTTTTATTTTTGCAGCCAAATATATGATCTCTATATGTAGATGATACATAAGATCTTAGATGAAGGTATATTCTGTTTCTTCCCCTGAAATTTAATATGTGTATATTAAGTTGTTAACTTTATTATTCATATCTTCTATATCCTTGGTTGGTTTTTATCCACCTGAACGGCTAAGCCTGAGGTATTTTAGTCTCTAATAGTTGTGTTTCTGTATTTTGCATAGTATTTCTAATATATATGCATTTTAATTCTTTTTTTTTTTTTTTTTTTTAAACATCTTTATTGGGGTATAATTGCTTTACAATTGTGTGTTAGTTTCTGCTTTATAACAAAGTGAATCAGTTATACATATACATATGTTCCCATATGTCTTCCCTCTTGCGTCTCCCTCCCTCCCACTCTCCCTATCCCACCCCTCCAGGCTGTCACAAAGCACCGAGCTAATATCCCTGTGCCTTGCGGCTGCTTCCCCCTAGCTATCTACCTTACTACGTTTGTTAGTGTGTATATGTCCATGACTCTCTCTCACCCTGTCAAAGCTCACCCTTCCCCCTCCCCATATCCTCAAGTCCGTTCTCCAGTAGGTCTGCGTCTTTATTCCTGTCTTACCCCTAGGTTCTTCATGACATTTTTTTTTCCCCTTAAATTCCATATATATGCATTAGCATACGGTATTTGTCTTTTTCTTTCTGACTTACTTCACTCTGTATGACAGACTCTAGGTCTATCCACCTCATTACAAATAGCTCAATTTCGTTTCTTTTTATGGCTGAGTAATATTCCATTGTATATATGTGCCACATCTTCTTTATCCATTCATCCGATGATGGGCGCTTAGGTTGTTTCCATCTCCGGGCTATTGTAAATAGAGCTGCAATGAACATTTTGGTACATGACTCTTTTTGAGTTTTGGTTTCCTCAGGGTATATGCCCAGTAGTGGGATTGCTGGGTCATATGGTAATTCTATTTGTAGTTTTTTAAGGAACCTCCATACTGTTCTCCATAGTGGCTGAACCAATTCACATTCCCACCAGCAGTGCAAGAGTGTTCCCTTTTCTCCACACCCTCTCCAGCATTTATTGTTTCTAGATTTTTTGATGATGGCCATTCTGACTGGTGTGAGATGATATCTCATTGTAGTTTTGATTTGCATTTCTCTAATGATTAATGATGTTGAGCATTCTTTCATGTGTTTGTTGGCATTCTGTATATCTTCTTTGGAGAAATGTCTATTTAGGTCTTCTGCCCATTTTTGGATTGGGTTGTTTGTTTTTTTGTTATTGAGCTGCATGAGCTGCTTGTAAATTTTGGAGATTAAACCTTTGTCAGTTGCTTCATTTGCAAATATTTTCTCCCATTCTGAGGGTTGTCTTTTGGTCTTGATTATGGTTTCCTTTGCTGTGCAAAAGCTTTGAAGTTTCATTAGGTCCCATTTGTTTATTTTTGTTTTTATTTCCATTACTCTAGGAGGTGGGTCAGAAAGGATCTTGCTGTGATTTATGTCATAGAGTGTTCTGCCTATGTTTTCCTCTAAGAGTTTGATAGTTTCTGGCCTTACATTTAGGTCTTTAATCCATTTTGAGCTTATTTTTGTGTATGGTGTTAGGGAGTGATCTAATCTCATACTTTTACATGTACCTGTCCAGTTTTCCCAGCACCATTTATTGAAGAGGCTGTCCTTTTTCCACTGTACATTCCTGCCACCTTTATCAAAGATAAGGTGTCCATATGTGCGTGGGTTTATCGCTGGGCTTTCTATCCTGTTCCATTGATCTATATTTCTGTTTTTGTGCCAGTACCATACTGTCTTGATTACTGTAGCTTTGTAGTATAGTCTGAAGTCAGGGAGCCTGATTCCTCCAGCTCCTTTTTTCGTTCTCAAGATTGCTTTGGCTATTCGGGGTCTTTTGTGTTTCCATACAAATTGTGAAATTTTTTGTTCTAGTTCTGTGAAAAATGCCAGTGGTAGTTTGATAGGGATTGCATTGAATCTGTAGATTGCTTTGGGTAGTAGAGTCATTTTCACAATGTTGATTCTTCCCATCCAAGAACATGGTATATCTCTCCATCTATTTGTATCATCTTTAATTTCTTTCATCAGTGTCTTATAATTTTCTGCATACAGGTCTTTCGTCTCCTTAGGTAGGTTTATTCCTAGATATTTTATTCTTTTTGTTGCAATGGTAAATGGGAGTGTTTTCTTGATTTCACTTTCAGATTTTTCATCATTAGTATATAGGAATGCCAGAGATTTCTGTGCATTAACTTTGTATCCTGCTACTTTACCAAATTCATTGATTAGCTCTAGTAGTTTTCTGGTAGCATCTTTAGGATTCTCTATGTATAGTATCATGTCATCTGCAAACAGTGACAGCTTTACTTCTTCTTTTCCGATTTGGATTCCTTTTATTTCCTTTTCTTCTCTGATTGCTGTGGCTAAAACTTCCAAAACTATGTTGAATAAGAGTGGTGAGAGTGGGCAACCTTGTCTTGTTCCTGATCTTAGTGGAAATGCTTTCAGTTTTTCACCATTGAGGATGATGTTTGCTGTGGGCTTGTCATATATGGCCTTTATTATGTTGAGGAAAGTTCCCTCTATGCCTACTTTCTGCAGGGTTTTTAGCATAAATGGGTGTTGAATTTTGTCAAAAGCTTTCTCTGCATCTATTGAGATGATCATATGGTTTTTCTCTTTCAGTTTGTTAATATGGTTTATCACATTGATAGATTTGCGTATATTGAAGAATCCTTGCATTCCTGGAATAAACCCCACTTGATCATGGTGTATGATCCTTTTAATGTGCTGTTGGATTCTGTTTGCTAGTATTTTGTTGAGGATTTTTGCATCTATGTTCATCAGTGATATTGGCCTGTAGTTTTCTTTCTTTGTGACATCCTTTTCTGGTTTTGGTATCAAGGTGATGGTGGCCTCGTAGAAGGAATTTGGGAGTGTTCCTCCCTCTGCTATATTTTGGAAGAGTTTGAGAAGGATAGGTGTTAGCTCTTCTCTAAACGTTTGATAGAATTCACCTGTGAAGCCATCTGGTCCTGGGCTTTTGTTTGTTGGAAGATTTTTAATGACAGTTTCAATTTCAGTGCTTGTGATTGGTCTGTTCATATTTTCTATTTCTTCCTGATTCAGTCTTGGCAGGTTGTGCATTTCTAAGAATTTGTCCATTTCTTCCAGATTGTCCATTTTATTGGCATAGAGTTGCTTGTAGTAATCTCTTATGATTTTTTTTATTTCTGCAGTGTCAGTTGTTACTTCTCCTTTTTCATTTCTAATTCTATTGATTTGAGTCTTCTCCCTTTTTTTCTTGATGAGTCTGGCTAGTGGTTTATCTATTTTGTTTATCTTCTCAAAGAACCAGCTTTTAGTTTTATTGATCTTTGCTATCGTTTCCTTCATTTCTTTTTCATTTATTTCTGATCTGATTTTTATGATTTCTTTCCTTCTGCTAACTTTGGGGTTTTTTTGTTCTTCTTTCTCTAATTGCTTGAGGTGCAAGGTTAGGTTGTTTATTCGAGATGTTTCCTGCTTCTTAAGGTGGGCTTGTATTGCTATAAACTTCCCCCTTAGAACTGCTTTTGCTGCATCCCATAGGTTTTGGGTCGTTGTGTCTCCATTGTCATTTGTTTCTAGGTATTTTTTTATTTCCTCTTTGATTTCTTCAGTGATCACTTCATTATTAAGTAGTGTATTGTTTAGCTTCCATGTGTTTGTATTTTTTACAGATCTTTTCCTGTAATTGATATCTAGTCTCATGGCGTTGTGGTCAGAAAAGATACTTGATACAATTTCAATTTTCTTAAATTTACCAAGGCTTGATTTGTGACCCAAGATATGGTCTATCCTGGAGAATGTTCCATGAGCACTTGAGAAAAATGTGTATTCTGTTGTTTTTGAATGGAGTGTCCTATAAATATCAATTAAGTCCATCTTGTTTAATGTATCATTTAAAGCTTGTGTTTCCTTATTTATTTTCATTTTGGATGATCTGTCCATGGGTGAAAGTGGGGTGTTAAAGTCCCCTACTATGAATGTGTTACTGTCAATCTCCCCTTTTATGGCTGTTAGTATTTGCCTTATGTATTGAGGTGCTCCTATGTTGGGTGCATAAATATTTACAATTGTTATATCTTCTTCTTGGATCGATCCCTTTATCATTATGTAGTGTCCTTCTTTGTCTCTTGTAATAGTCCTTATTTTAAAGTCTATTTTGTCTGATATGAGAATTGCTACTCCAGCTTTCTTTTGGTTTCCATTTGCATGGAATATCTTTTTCCATCCCCTTATTTTCAGTCTGTATGTGTCTCTAGGTCTGAAGTGGGTCTCTTGTAGACAGCATATATAAGGGTCTTGTTTTTGTATCCATTCAGCCAATCTGTGTCTTTTGGTGGGAGCATTTAGTCCATTTACATTTAAGGTAATTATCGATATGTATGTTCCTATTCCCATTTTCTATATTGTTTTGGGTTCGTTATTATAGGTCTTTTCCTTCTCTTGTGTTCCTTGTCTAGAGAAGTTCCTTTAGCATTTGCTGTAAAGCTGGTTTGGTGGTGCTAAACTCTCTCAGCTTTTGCTTGTCTGTAAAGGTTTTAATTTCTCCATCAAATCTGAATGAGATCCTTGCTGGGTAGAGTAGCCTTGGTTGCAGGTTTTTCTCCTTCATCACTTTCAGTATGTCCTGCCACTCCCTTCTGGCTTGTAGGGTTTCTGCTGAGAGATCAGCTGTTAACCTTATGGGGATTCCCTTGTGTGTTATTTGCTGTTTTTCCCTTGCTGCTTTTAATATGCTTTCTTTGTATTTAATTTTTGACAGTTTGATTAATATGTGTCTTGGCGTATTTCTCCTTGTATTTATCCTGTATGGGACTCTCTGTGCTTCCTGGACTTGATTAACTATTTCCTTTCCCATATTAGGGAAGTTTTCAACTATAATCTCTTCAAATATTTTCTCAGTCCCTTTCTTTTTCTATTCTTCTTCTGGAACCCCTATAATTCGAATGTTGGTGCGTTTAATGTTGTCCCAGAGGTCTCTGAGACTGTCCTCAGTTCTTTTCATTCTTTTTTCTTTATTCTGCTCTGCAGTAGTTATTTCCACTATTTTATCTTCCAGGTCACTTATCCGTTCTTCTGCCTCAGTTATTCTGTTATTGATCCCATCTAGAGTACTTTTAATTTCATTTATTGCATTGTTCATCGTTGCTTGTTTCATCTTTATTTCTTCTAGGTCCTTGTTAACTGCTTCTTGCATTTTGTCCATTCTACTTCCAAGATTTCGGATCATCCTTACTATCATTATTCTGAATTCTTTTTCAGGTAGACTGCCTATTTCCTCTTCATTTGTTAGGTCTGGTGCATTTTTATCTTGCTCCTTCATCTGCTGTGTGTTTTTCTGTCTTCTCATTTTGCTTATCTTACTGTGTTTGGGGTCTCCTTTTTGCAGGCTGCACGTTCGTAGTTCCCGTTGTTTTTGATGTCTGTCTCCAGTGGCTAAGGTTGTTTCAGTGGGTTGTGTAGGCTTCCTGGTGGAGGGGACTAGTGCCTGTGTTGTGGTGGATGAGGCTGGATCTTGTCTCTCTAGTGGGCAGGTTCACGTCTGGTGGTGTGTTTTGGGGTGTCTGTGGCCTTATTATGATTTTAGGCAGCCTCTCTGCTAATGGGTGGGGTTGTGTTCCTGTTTTGCTAGTTGTTTGGCATAGGTTGTCTAGCACTGTGGCTTGCTGGTCGTTGAGTGAAGCTGGGTGCTGGTGTTAAGATGGAGGTCACTGGGAGATTTCCACCGTTTAATATTATGTGGAGCTGGGAGGTCTCTTGTTGACCAGTGTCCTGAATTTGGCTCTCCTACCTCAGAGGCAGAGCCCTGACTCCTGGCTGGAGCACCAAGAGCCTTTCATCCACACGGCTCAGAATAAAAGGGAGAAAAAGTAGAGAGAATTAGTAGAAGTATGAGGAAAGAAAGAAGGAAAGGAGGAAAGGAAGGAAGGAAGAAAGAAGCAAAGAAGGAAAGAAAGGAGGGAGGGAGGGAGGAAGGAAGGAAGGAAGGAAGGAGGGAAAGAAGGAAAAAAGACAGAAAGAAAGAAGATACAGTAAAAATAAAATAAAGTATAATATAGTTATTGAATTAAAAAATATTTAGAAAAAAAAAAAAAAAAGAGGGACGGATAGAACCTTAGGACAAATGTTGGAAGCAAAGCTATACAGAGAAAATCTTATACAGGAGCATACACATACACCTTCACAAAAAGAGGTAAAGGGGGAAAAATCATAAATCTTGCTCTCAGAGACCACCTCCTCAATTTGGGGTGATTCGTTGTCTAAAGGAGGGAAGGACGGAAAGAAAGAAAGAAAGAAAGAAGGAACGACGGTAAAGTATAATAAAGTTATTACAATTAAAATTAATTATTGAGAAAAAAAAATTTTTTTTTTTTTAAAAACCATGGACGGATAGAGCCCTAGGACAAATGGTGGAAGCAAGAGTATACAGACAAGATGTCACACATAAGCATACACGTACACATTCACAAAAAGAGGAGAAGGGAAAAAAATCATAGATCTCGCTCCTAAATTCCACCTCTTCAATTTGGGATCATTCCTTGTCTATTCAGGTATTCCACAGATGCAGGGTATATCATGTTGATTGTGGAGCTTTAATCCTCTGCTTCTGAGGCTGCTGGGAAAGATTTCCCTTTCTCTTCTTTGTTCTCACAGCTCACAGGAGCTCAGCTTTGGATTTGGCCCTGCCTCTGCGTGTAGGTCGCTGGAGGGCGTCTGTTTTTTGCTCAGACAGGACGGGGTTAAAGGAGCCGCTGATTCGGGGGCTCAGGCTCACTCAGGCCGGGGGTGAGGGGGGGGAAGGAGGGGCACTGCGTGCGGGGCGGGCCTGCGGCGTCAGAGGCGGCGTGACGTTGCGGCAGAGGCCGGCGTGACGTTGCACCAGCCTGAGGCCCGCCGTGCGTTCTCCCGGGGAAGTTGTCCCTGGTTCCCGGGAACCTGGCGGTGGCGGGCTGCACAGGCTCCGCAGAAGAGGGGTGTGGAGAGTGACCTGTGCTCGCACACAGGCCCCTTGGTGGCGGCAGCAGCAGCCTTAACGTCTCCCGCCCGTCTCTGGGGTCCGCGCTTTTAGCCGCGGCTCGCGCCCGTCTCTGGGGTTCGCGCTTTTTGCCGCGGCTCGCGCCCGTCTCTGGGGTTCGCGCTTTTTGCCGCGGCTCGCGCCCGTCTCTGGGGTTCGCGCTTTTAGCCGCGGCTCGCGCCCGTCTCTGGAGTTCCTTTAAGCAGCGCTCTTAAACCCCTCTCCTCGCGCACCAGGAAACAAAGAGGGAAGAAAAAGTCTCTTGCCTCTTCGGCAGGTGCAGGCTTTTCCCCGAACTCCCTCCCGGCTAGTCGTGGTGCACTAACCCCTTCAGGCTATGTTCAAGCCGCCAACCCCAGTCCTCTCCCTGCGCTCCGTCCAAAACCGAAACCCGAGCTTCAGCTCGCAGCCCCGCCCGCCCGGGCGGGTGAGCAGACAAGCCTCTCGGGCTGGTGAGTGCCGGTCGGCACCGATCCTCTGTGCGGGAATCTCCCCGCTTTGCCCTCCGCACCCGTCGCTGTGCACTACTCCTCGGTCCCGAAGCCCCCCCCTCCGCCTCCCGCAGTCTCCGCCCGCGGAGGGGCTTCCTAGTGTGTGGAAACTTTTCCTCCTTCACAGCTCCCTCCCACTGGCGCAGGTGCCGTCCTTATTCTTTTGTCTCTGTTTTTTCTTTTTTTCTTTTGCCCTACCCAGGTACGTGGGGAGTTTCTTGCCTTTTGGGAGGTCTGAGGTCTTCTGCCAGCCTTCAGTAGGTGTTCTGTAGGAGTTGTTCCACGTGTAGATGTATTTCTGGTGTATCCGTGGGGAGGAAGGCGATCTCCGCGTCTTACTCTTCCGCCATCTTCCAGTAGTCTGCATTTTAATTCTTGAACTCTCTGCAGGTTGTGCTTTTTGTCAATATGTAAGGATACTCCCTGCCCAGTTTAATGCTACTTGCTGCATATTTTCATTCCTTTTTGTTTGGGCCTGCTACAACAAAAGTGCCTTTCACTGTCTTTGTGTTTTTAATCTTTTAAAATAATTTAATGCTTTGGTTTTAGAGGTGTCTCTTAGAGTTAGCTTTTGATTTCTGACCATTTATATTTATTGATACAACTGATATGTTTGATCTCACTTCTATGGTCATCTTTCTGTTATACTTTCATACTGATTTATTTTATTCTCCAAAGTGGGATGCATACACCCTAGTTGGTATACAAGATCATTCACTGGAGACTCTGAAGAAAATCCTATCCTTTATTTAAAACTTAAGAAATATATTAAGCTTTACTGATATTTAATGTGAGTTAATACTGATACTTTGCTCTGGTCCACATGTAAGGCAGAGTCAGTTTCTTCATAATAAGTGAGGCAGAGGAGAGTGATTTCAGAAATCAGGGTGAATGACAGTGACACTTTTACATTTTACTCACTTTCCTTGACTCACTAGAATTTTAGTGTACTTAGTTAAGTGAATTTAAGGGTTATTTTGTTTACTTTTATCTAAGCTAAGACACAGAATTGGCAAGGTTCTTAAAGTGATTCCTGAAAAAGAAAAAAAAGCAGGTTAAAAGTAATATCCATTATGCAAACACAAACACAAAAGAACAATAATAACAGTCCTCTCCCCTCCCTCACAAAAGACCAGGTCTAGCTCATACTTTCCCTTTTCCTGGCAGAAATTCACCGTTAGCCACATTATGAGGTAATAGAGAGCATTTTCAAAACAGATGTTTGGAAATGTTTCCCTGCTGTGTTTCCAATGTTATCTGATACATTGTTGAAAATGATATAAATATTACACATCTAAAATATCATCTCTCATATCAACACACTCAGAAAACTTGAAATAGAATTTTTATTCCCTTTAAGGGTTTTAGAGAATTTTAAACCAATTTGTTGAAGCATAAAAATATAACATGTACTGATCCCTTTTGAAGAGCAATTGATGGATATCATGTAAAGTGGAAATTTACTACCACATTTCAACAATTACAATTACATAATTTGTGGTGGGAATAGAACATAAATATTGTGATTATTAAGTGTAGCCAATGACATACTTCTTCACTTTGAATTTGTCTATCTGTGAAGGAACTTATTCAGCTATTACAGTCACTAAAACCAAGTATGAAATAAAAATGGACACAGAATCACACCTTTGAATGCCATATTGCAAGATGTGGAACCGAGTTTTTAAAAACAGTGAGAGCAGAGAGAGGGGGAAAAAGGCAGTAGATTAAGATGCAGAGATCACCTTCCTCTACACAGATACATCAGAAATACACCTACACGTGGAACAATCCTACAGAACACCTACTGAATGCTGGCAGAAGACCTCAGACCTCCCAAAAGGCAAGAAATTCCTCACGTACCTGGGTAGGGCAAAAGAAAAAAGAATAAACAGAGACAAAAGAATAGGGACGGGACCTGCACCAATGGGAGGGAGCTGTGAAGGAGGGAAGGTTTCCACACACTAGAAGCCCCTGAGTGGGTGGAGACTGCGGGTGGCAGAGGGGGGAGCTTCGGAGCCGCAGAGGAGAGCGCAGCAACAGGGTTGCAGAGGGCAAAGCGGAGAGATTTCCACACAGAAGATCAGTGTTGACAAGCACTCACTAGCCCGAGAGGCTTGTCTGCTCACCCGCCGGGGCGGGCAGGGCTGGGAGCTGAGGCTCGGGCTTTGGTCAGAGCACAGGGAGAGGACTGTGGTTGGCAGCGTGAACACAGCCTGAAGGGGTTAGTGCACCACGGCTATGCGGGAGGGAGACTGGGAAAAAGTCTGGACCTGCCGAAGAGGCAAGAGACTTCTTCCCTCTTTGTTTCCTGGTGCACGAGGAGAGGGGATTAAGAGCGCTGCTTAAAGGAGCTCCAGAGAAGGATGAGAACCGCGGCTAACAGTGAGGACCCCAGAGTTGGGCTTGAGAAGCTAAGGCTGCTGCTGCTGCCACTAAGAAGCCTGTGTGTGAGCACAGGTCACTCTCCACACGTCCCTTCCGGGGAGCCTGTGCAGCCTGCCACTGCCAGGGTCCCGGGATCCAGGGACAAATATCCTGGGAGAGTGCACAACGCGCCTCAGGGTGGTGCAACATCACTTCGGCCTCTGCCATCACAGGCTCGCACCGCATCCTGTACCCCGACCTCCTCCCAGCCTGAGAGAGCCAGAGCCCACGAATCAGTAGCTCCTTTAACCCCGTCCTGTTTGAGCGAAGAACTGACGCCTTCCGGAGACCTACACTCAGAGGCGGGGCCAAATCCAAAGCTAAGCCCTGGGAGCTGTGAGAACAAAGAAGAAAGGGAAATCTCTCCCAGCAGCCTGAGGTTCAGCGGATTAAATGTCCACAAACAACTTGAAGTACCCTGCATCTGTGGAATAGCTGAATAGACAACAAATCATCTAAAATTGAGGAGGTGGACTTTGAGAGCAAGATTTATTAATTTTCCCCCTTCTCCTCTTTTTGTGAGTGTGTATGTGTATGCTTCTGTGTGAGATTTTGTCTGTATAGCTGTGCTTCCACCTTTTTTTCCTAACCGTCCTTTTTTTTTTTTACTTTAAAAATATTTTTTTCTTAATAACTATTTTTTTATTTTAATAACTTTATTTTATTTTACCTTACTTTATATTATTTTCTTTTATCCCCTTTCTTTCTTCCTTCCTTCCTTCATTCTTTCTTTCTTTCTTTATTCTTTCTATATTTTCTCCCTTTTATTCTGAGCCCTGTGGATGAAAGGCTCTTGGTGCTGCAGCCAGCAGTCAGTGCTGTGCCTCTGAGGTGGGAGAGACAAATTCAGGACACTGGTCCACAAGAGACCTCCTAACCCCACGTAATATAAAAAGTCGAAAATTTCCCAGAGATCTCCATCTCAAAACCAACACCTAGCTTCACTCAACGACCAGCAAGCTACAGTGCTACACACCCGATGCCAATCAACTAGCAAGACAAGAACACAACCCCACCCATTAGCAGAGAGGCTGCCTAAAATCATAATAAGTCCACAGACACCCCAAAACACACCACCAGACGTGGACCTGCCCACTAGAAAGACAAGATCCAGGCTCATCCACCAGAACACAGGCACTACTCTCCACAACGAGGAAGCTGATGCAACCCACTGAACCAACTTTAGCCACTGGGGACAGACACCAAAAACAATGGGAACTATGAAACTTCAGCTGGCAAAAAGGAGACCCCAGACACAGTAAGATAAGCAAAATGAGAAGACATAAAAACACACAGCAGATGAAGCAGCAAGATAAAAACCCACCAGACCTAAAAAATGAAGAAGAAATAGGCAATCTACCTGAAAAAGAATTCAGAATAATGATAGTAAATATGATCCAAAATCTTGGAAATAGAATAGGGAAAATGCAAAAAACATTTAACAATAAACTAGAAGAACTAAAGATGAAACAAGCAATGATGAACAACACAATAAATGAAATGAAAAATACTCTAGATGCAATCAATAGCAGAATAACTGAGGCAGAAGAAGGGATAAGTGACCTAGAAGATAAAATAGTGGAAATAACTACTGCAGAGCAGAATAAAGAAAAAAATATGAAAAGAATTGAGGACAGTCTCAGAGACCTCTGGGACAACATTAAACGCACCAACATTCGAATTATAGGGGTTCCAGAAGAAGAAGAGAAAAAGAAAGGGACTGAGAAAATATTTGAAGAGATTATAGTTGAAAACTTCCCTAATATGGGAAAGGAAATAGTTAATCAAGTCCAGGAAGCACAGAGAGTCCCATACAGGATAAATTTAAGGAGAAACACACCAAGACACATATTAACCAAACTCTCAAAAATTAAATACAAAGAACAAATATTAAAAGCAGCAAGGGAAAAACAACAAATTACACACAAGGGAATCCCCATAAGATAAATAGCTGATCTTTCAGCAGAAACACTGCAAGCCAGAAGGGACTGGCAGGGCATATTTAAAGTGATGAAGGAGAAAAACCTACAATCAAGATTACTCTACACAGCAAGGATCTCATTAAGATTTGATGGAGAAATTAAAACCTTTACAGACAAGCAAAAGCTGAGAAACTTCAGCACCACCAAACCAGCTTTACAACAAATGCTAAAGGATCTTCTCTAGGCAAGAAACACAAGAGAAGGAAAAGACCTATAATAACAAACTCCAAACAATTATGAAAATGAGAATAGGAACATATATATCGATAATTAGCTTAAAAGTAAATGGACTAAAGGTGCCCACCAAAAGACACAGATTGGCTGAATGGATAAAAAAACAACACCCTTATATATGCTGTCTACAAGAGACACACTTCAGACCTAGAGACACATACAGAATGAAAGTAAGGGGATGGAAAAAGATATTCCATGCAAATGCACACAAAAAGAAAGCTGGAGTAGCAATTCTCATATCAGACAAAATAGACATTAAAATAAAGACCATTAGAAGAGACAAAGAAGGACACTACATAATGATCAAGGGATCGATTCAAGAAGAAGATATAACAATTGTTAATATTTATCAACCCAACATGAGAGCACCTCAATACATAAGGCAAATACTAACAGCTAGAAAAGGGGAAATTTACAGTAAAGCATTCATAGTACGGGAGTTTAACACCCTACTTTCAACAAGGGACAGATCATCCAAAATGAAAATAAATAAGGAAACACAAGCTTTAAATGATACATTAAACAACATGGACTTAATTGATATTTATACGACACTCCATCCAAAAACAACAGAATACACATTTTTCCCAAGTGCTCATGAAACATTCTCCAGGATAGATCATATCCTACGTCACAAATCAAGCCTTGGTAAATTTAAGAAAATTGAAACTGTATCAAGTATCTTTTCCAAACACAACGCCATGAGACTAGATATCAATTACAGGAAGAGATCTGTAAAAAATACAAACACATGGAGGCTAAACAATACACTACTTAATAATGAAGTGATCACTGAAGAAATCAAAGAGGAAATAAAAAAATACCTAGAAACAAATGACACTGGAGACACAACGACCCAAAATATATGGGATGCAGCAAAAGCAGTTCTAAGGGGGAAGTTTATAGCAATACAAGCCCACCTTAAGAAACAGGAAATATCTCAAATAAAAAACATAATCATGCACCTAAAACAATTAGAGAAAGAAGAAAAAAAGAACCCAAAGTTAGCAGAAGGAAAGAAATCATAAAAATCATATCAGAAATAAATGAAAAAGAAATGAAGGAAATGATAGGAAAGATCAATAAAACTAAAATCTGGTTTTTGAGAAGATAAACAAAATTGAAAAACCATTAGCCAGACTCATCAAGAAAAAAGGGAGAAGACTCATATCAATAGAATTAGAAATGAAAAAGGAGATGTAACAACTGACACTGCAGAAATACAAAAGATCATGAGAGATTACTACAAGCAACTCTATGTCAATAAAATGAACAACCTGGAAGAAATTCTAGAAATTCACAACCTGGCAAGACTGAATCAGGAAGAAATAGAAAATATGAACATATCAATCACAAGCACTGAAATTGAAACTGTGATTAAAAATCTTCCAACAAACAAAAGCCAAGGACTAGGTGGCTTCACAGGCAAATTCTATCAAACATTTAGAGAAGAGCTAATACCTATCCTTCTCAAACTCTTCCAAAATATACCAGAGGGAAGAACACTCCCAAACTCATCCTACTAGGCTACCATCACTTTGAAACCAAAACCAGACAAGGATGTCACAAAGAAAGAAAACTACAGGCCAATATCACTGATGGACATAGATGCAAAAATCCTCAACAAAACACTAGGAAACAGAATCCAACAGCACATTAGAAGGATCATACACCATGATCAAGTGGGATTTATTCCAAGAACGCAAGGATTCTTAAATATACACAAAACAATCAATATGATACACCATAGTAACAAACTTAAGGAGAAAAAACCTATGGTCATCTCAATAGATGCAGAGAAAGCTTTTGGCAAAATTCAACACCTATTTATGATAAAAACCCTGCAGAAAGTAGGCATAGAGGGAAATTTCCTCAACATAATAAAGGCCATATATGACAAACCCACAGCCAACATCGCCCTCAATGGTGAAAAACTGAAAGCATCTCCACTAAGATCAGGTAGAAGACAAGGTTGCCCACTCTTACCACTCTTATTCAACATAGTTTTGGAAGTTTTAGCCACAGCAATCAGAGAAGAAAAGGAAATAAAAGGAATCCAATTAAGAAAAGAAGAAGTAAAGCTGTCACTGTTTGCAGATGATATGATACTATACATAGAGAATCCTAAAATTTCTACCAGAAAACTACTAAAGCTAATCAATGAATTTGGTAAAGTAGCAGGATAAAAAATTAATTCACAGAAATCTCTGGCATTCCTATACACTAATGATGAAAAATCTGAAAATGAAATCAAGAAAACACTCTCATTTACGACTGAAACAAAATGAATAAAAGATGTAGGAATAAACCTACCTAAGGAGACAGAAGACCTGTATGCAGAAAATTATAAGACACTGATGAAATAACTAAAAGGTGATAAAAATAGATGGAGATATATACCATGTTCTTGGATTGGAAGAATCAACATTGTGAAAATGACTCTACTATCCAAAGCAGTCTACAGATTCAATGCAATCCCCATCAAATTACCACTGATATTTTTCACAGAACTAGAATAAAATATTTTGCAATTTGTATGGAAACACAAAAGACCGTGAATAACAAAAACAATCTTGAGAAAGAAGAATGGAGCCTGAGGAATCAGGCTCTGTGATTTCAGACTATACTACAAACCTACAGTAATCAAGACTGTATGGTACTGGCACAAAAACAGAATGATAGATCAGTGGAACAGGATAGAAAGCCCAGATATAAACCCACACACATATGTTCAACTTATCTTTGATAAAGCAGGCAGGAATATACAGTGGAGAAAAGACAGCCTCTTCAAAATGTGGTGCTGGGAAAACAGGAGAGGTACATGTAAAAGCATGAGATTAGATCACTCCCTAACACCATACACACAAATAAGCTCAAAATGTATTAAAGACCAAAATGTAAGCCCCAAAACTATCAATCTCTTAGAGGAAAACATAGGCAGAACACTCCGTGACATAAATCACAGCAAGATCCTTTTGGACCCACCTCCTAGAAAATGGAAATAAAAACAAAAATAAACAAATGGGAACTAATGAAACTTCAAAGTTTTTCCATAGCAAAAGAAACCATAAACAAGGCCAAAAGACAACCCTCAGAATGGGAGAAAACATTTGCAAATGAAGCAACTGTCAAAGGATTAATCTCCAAAATTTACAAGCAACTCATGCAGCTCAATAACAAAAATACAAACAACCCATTCCAAAATTGGGCAGAAGACCTAAATAGACATTTCTCCGAAGATGATATACAGACTGCCAACAAACACATGAAAGAATGCTCAACATCAGTAATCATTAGAGAAATGCAAATCAAAAGTAAAATGAGATATAATTTCACACCTGTCAGAATGGCCATCATTAAACATCTAGAAACAATAAATGCTGGAGAAGTTGTGGCGAAAAGGGAACACTCTTGCACTGCTGGGGGGAATGTGAATTGTTACAGCCACTCTGGAGAACAATATGGAGGTTCATTAAAGCTACAAATAGAACTACCATATGACCCAGCAATCCCACTGCTGGGCATATACCCTGAGAAAACCAAAATTCAAAAAGAGTCATGTACCAAAATGTTCATTTCAGCTCTATTTACAACAGCCAGGAGATGGAGACAAACTAAGTGTTCATCATCGAATGAATGGTTAAAGAAGATGTGGCACATGTATATATAATGGAATATTACTCAGCCATAAAAAGAAACAAAATTGAGCTATTGGTAATGAGGTGGATGGACCTAGAGTCTGTCATACAGAGTGAGGTATGTCAGAAAGAGAAAGACCAATACCGTATGCTAACATATATATATGGAATTTAAGAAAAAAATGTTATGAAGAACCTAGGGATAAGACAGGAATAAAGGCACAGTCCTACTAGAGAATGGACTTGAGGATATGGGGAGGGGGATAGATAATCTGTGACAAAGTGGGAGAGTGGCATGGACATATATACACTACCAAACGTAAAATAGACAGCTAGTGGGAAGCAGCCGCAAAGCACAGGGAAATCAGCTCGGTGATATGTGACCCCCTAGAGTGGGGTGATATGGAGGGTGGGAGGGAAGGAGACGCAAGAGGGAAGAGATATGGGAATACATGTATATGTATAACAGATTCACTTTTTTATAAAGCAGAAACTAACACATCATTGTAAAGCAATTATACTGCACTAAAGACGTAAAAATATAAATAAATAAAAGAGTGCAGCTTAAAGGGCCTCCAGAGATGGGCATGAGCTGGGGCTATCAGCACGCACCCCAAAGCCGGGCATGAAACGCTAAAGCTGCTGCTGCCTCCACCAAGAATCCTATTTGCGAGCATAGGTCACTATACACAACTCCATTCCCGGGATCCTGTGCAGCCCGCCACTGCCAGGGTTCCGTGATACAGGGAGTACTTCCCCTGGAGAACGCACGGCACACCCCAGGCTGGTGCAACGTCCCCCCGGCCTCTGCCACCATTGGCTTGCCCCACATCCATAAGCCTCCATCTCCCCGGCCTGAGTGAGCCAGTGCCCCTGAATTAGCTGCTCCTTTAACCCCATCCTGACTGAGCAATAAAAGACGCCCTCAGGCGACCTAAACACACAGGTGGGGCCAAATCCAAAGCTGAAACTCAGGAGCTGTGCAAATAAAGAAGAGAAAGGGAAATTTCTCCCAGCATCCTCAGAAGGAGTGGATTAAATCTCCACAATCAACTTGATGTACCCTGCCTCGGTGGAATACCTGAATAGACGACGAATCATTCCAAATAGAGGAGGTTGACTTTTAAGGCAAGATATATTATTTTTTCCCCTTTTCCTCTTTTTGTGAGTGTGTATGTGTATGCTTCTGTGTGAGATTTTTTCTGTATAGTTTTGCATTCACCACTTGACCTAGGGATCTGTCCGTCCATTTTTTTAAAGTTATTTTTTCTTAATAATTATTATTTATATTAATAACTTTATTTTATTTTATCTTACTGTATTTTATTTTATCCTCTTTCTTTCTTTCTCTTTTTTTGTTTTTTGTGGTACATGGGCCTCTCACTGTTGTGGCCTCTCCCGTTGTGGAGCACAGGCTCTGGGCACGCAGGCTCAGCGGCCATGGCTCACGGGCCCAGCTGCTCCGCAGCATGTGGGATCTTCCCAGACCAGGGCATGAACCTGTGTCCCCTGCATCGGCAGGCAGACTCTCAACCACTGTGCCACCAGGGAAGCCCCTCTTTCTTTCTTTCTCTATTTCTTTCTTTCTTTCTTTCTTCCTTCTTTCCTTCCTTCCTTCCTTCCTTCCTTCCTTCCTTCCTTCCTTCCTTCCTTTCTTTCTTTCTTTCTTTCTTTTTTGTTTTTCTTTCTTTCTTTCTTTCTTTCTTTCTTTCTTTGTTTCTTTCTTTCTACACTTTCTCACTTTTACTCTGAGCCGTGTGAATGAAAGTCTCATTGTGCTGGAGCCAGGACTCAGTGCTGTACCTCTGAGGTGGGACAGCCAACTTCAGGACACTGCTCCACAAGAGACCTACCAGCTCCACATAATATAAAATGGCGAAAATCTCCCAGAGATCTCCATCTCAACACCAACACCCTGCTTCACTCAGCAAGCAGCAAGCTGCAAGTGCTGGACACCCTTTGCCAAACAACTAGCAAAACAGGAGCACAACACCACCCATTAGCAGAGAGGCCACCTAAAATCATAATAAGGCCATGGATACCCAAAAACACACCACCAGATGTGGAGCTGCCCACCTGAAATTCAACATCCAGCCTCATCCACCAGAACACAGGCACTAGTCCCCTCCACCAGGAAGCCTACATAACCCATAGAACGAACTTTAGCCACTGTGGAGAGACACCAAAAACAACGGGAACTGCAAACCTGCAGCCTGCAAAAAGGAGACCCCAAACACAGAAAGATAAGCAAAATGAGAAGACAAAAAAACACACAGCAGATGAAGGAGCAAGATAAAAGCCAAGCAACCTGAACAAATGAAGAAGAAATAGGCAGTCTACCTGAAAAAAGATTCAGAATAACGATAGTAAAGATGATCCAAAATCTTGGAAATAGAAGAGACAAAATGCAAGAAACATTTAACAAGGAACCAGAAGAACAAAAGAGGAAACAAGCAATGATGAACAACACAATAAATGAAATTAAAAATACTCTAGAAAGGATCAATACCAGAATAACTGGGGAAGAAGAATGGATAAGTGACCTGGAAAATAAAATAGTGGAAATAACTACTGCAGAGCAGAATAAAGAAAAAAGAATGAAAAGAACTGAGGACAGTCTCAGAGACCACTGGGACAACATTAAACACAGCAACATTCGACTTATATGGGTCCCAGAAGAAGAAGAGAAAAAGAAAGGGACTGAGAAAATATTTGAAGAGATTATAGTTGAAAACTTCCCTAATATCGGAAAGGAAAGAGTTAACCAAGTCCAGGAAGCACAGAGAGTCCCATACAGGATAAATCTAAGGAGAAACACACCAAGATACATACTAATCCAACTATCAAAAATTAAATACAAAGAACAAATATTAAAAGCAGCAAGGGAAAAACAACAAATAACACACAAGGGAATCCCCATAAGGTTAACAGATGATCTTTCAGCAGAAACTCTGAAAGCCAGAAGGGACTGGAAGGACATATTTAAAGTGATGAAGGAGAGAAATCTAAAACCAAGTTTACTCTACCCAGCAAGGATCTCATTCAGATTTGATGGAGAAATTAAAAGCTTTACAGACAAGCAAAATCTGAGAGAGTTCAGCACCACCAAACCAGCTTTACAACAAATGCTAAAGGAACTTCTCTAGGCACGAAACACAAGAGAGGGAAAAGACCTACAATAACAAACTCAAAAGAATTAAGAAAATGAGAATAGGAACATACATATCAATAATTACATTAAATGTAAATGGATTAAATGCTCCCACCAAAAGACACAGTCTGGCTGCATGGATACAAATACAATACCCATATATATGCTGTCTACAAGAGACCCATTTCAGACCTAGGGACACATACAGACTGAAAGTGAGAGGATGGAAAAAGATATTCCATGCAAATGGAAACCAAAAGAAAGCTGGAGTAGCAATTCTCATATCAGACAAAAGAGACTTTAAAATAAAGACTATTAGAAGAGACAAAGAAGGACACTACATAATGATCAAGGGATCGATCCAAGAAGATATAACAATTGTAAATATTTATGCACCAAAAATAGGAGCACCTCAATACATAAGGCAAATACTAACAACCATAAAAGAGTAAATTGACAGTAACACATTTAGAGTAGGGGAGTTTAACACCCCACTTTCACCAACGTACAGATCATCCAAAATGAAGATAAATAAGGAAACAGAAGCTTTAAATGATACATTAGATAAGATGGACTTAATTGATATTTATAGGACATTCCATCCAAAAACAACACAATACACATTTTCCACAAGAGCTCATGGAACATTCCTCAGGATAGATCATACCTTGGGTCACAAATCAAGCCTTGGTAAATTAAAGAATATTGAAATTGTATCAAGTATCTTTTCCGAACACAACACTATGAGACAAGATATCAATTACAGGGAATGTTCTGTAAAAAATACAAACACATGGAGGCTAAAAAATACACTACTTAATAACGATGTGATCACAGAAGAAATCAAAAGGAAATAACAAAATACCAAGAAACAAATGACAATGGAGACACGACGACCCAAAACCTATGGGATGCAGCAAAAGAAGTTCTAAGAGTGAAGTTTATAGCCATTCAATCCTTGCTTAAGAAACAGGAAGAATCTCGAAAAATCAACCTAACCTTGCACCTAAAACAATTAGAGAAAGAAGAACACAAATACCCCAAAGTTAGCAGAAGGAAAGAAATCATAAAGATCAGATCAGAAAAAAGTGAAAAAGTAATCAAGGAAATGATAGCAAAGATCAATAAAACTAAAAGCTCGTTCTTTGTGAAGATAAACAAAATTGATAAACCATTAGCTAGGCTCATCAAAAGAAAGCGAGAAGACTCAAATCAATAGAATTAAAAATGAAAAAGGAGAAGTAATAACTGACACTGCAGAAATACAAAAGATAATGAGAGGTTACTGCAAGCAGCTCTGTGCTAATGAAATGGGCAGCCTGGAATGAATGGAAAAATTTTTAGTAATGCACAACCAGCCAAGACTGAATCAAGAAGAAACAGAAAATATGAGCAGACCAATCACAAGTACTGAAATTGAAACTGTGATTAAACTCTTCCAACAAACAGAAGCCCAGGACCAGATGGCTTCACAGGCAAATTCTATCAAACATTTAGAGAACAGTTAACACCTATCCTTCTCAAACTCTTCCAAAATATAGCAGAGGGAGGAACACTCCCAAACTCATCCTACGAGGCTACCATCACTTTGAAACCAAAACCAGACAAGAATGTCACAAAGAAAGAAAACTACAGGCCAATATCACTGATGAACACAGATGCAAAAATCCTCAACAAAATACTAGCAAACAGAATCCAACAGCACATTAAAAAGATCATACACCATGATCAAGTGAGGTTTATTACAGCAATGGAAATATACTTCCATATACGGTAATCAATGAACGTGATACACCATATTAACAAATTGAAGGAGGAAAATCATATGATCATCTCAATAGATGTAGAGGAAACTTTCAACAAAATTCAACACCCATTTATAATAAAAACCCTGCAGAAAGTAGGCATAGAGGGAACTTTCGTCAACATAATAAAGGCCATATATGACAAACCCACAGCCAACATCATCCTCAATGGTGAAAAACTGAAAGCATTTCCACTAAGATCAGGAAATAGACAAGGTTGCCCACTCTCACCATTCTTATTCAACAAAATTTTGGAAATTTTAGCCACAGCAATCAGAGAAGAAAAGGAAATAAAAGGAATCCAAATCGGAAAAGTAGAAGTAAAGCTGTCACTGTTGGGAGATTACATGATTCTATACATAGAGAGTCCTAAAGATGCTACCAGAAAACTACTAGAGCTAATCAATGAATTTGGTAAAGTAGCAGGATACAAAATTAATGCACAGAAATCTCTGGCATTCCTATTCACTAATGATGAAAAATCTGAAAGTGAAATTAAGAAAACACTCCCATTTGCCATTGCAACAAAAACAATAAAATACCTAGGAATAAACCTACCTAAGGAGACAAAAGACCTGTATGCAGAAAATTATAAGACACTGATGAAAGAAATTAAAGATGATACAAATAGATGGAGAGATATACCATGTTCTTGGATTGGAAGAATCAACATTGTGAAAATGATTCTACTACCCAAAGCAATCTACAGATTCAATGCAATCCCTATCAAACTACCACTGGCAATTTTCACAGAACAAGGACAAAAAATTTCAAAATTCGTATGGAAATACAAAAGACCCCGAATAGCCAAAGCAATCTTGAGCATGAAAAACGGAGCTGAAGGAATCAGGCTCCCTGACTTCAGACTATACTACAAAGCTACAGTAATCAAGACAGTATGTTACTGGCACAAAAACAGAAAGATAGATCAATGGAACAGGATAGAAAGCCCAGAGATAAAACCCTTACATATGGTTAAAACTTACTTTTTTTATTTTTATTTTTCTGTGGTATATGGGCCTCTCACTGTTGTGGCCTCTCCTGTTGCGGAGCACAGGCTTGGGATGCACAGGCTCAGTGGCCATGGATCACGGGCCCAGCAGCTCTGCAGCATGTGGGATCTTCCCGGACTGGGGCACGAACCCGTGTCCCCTGCATCGGCAGGCGGACTCCCAACCACTGTGCCACCAGGGAAGACCAGTCACCTATCTTTGATAAAGGAGGCAGGAATGTACAGTGGAGAAAAGACAGCCTCTTCAATAAGCGGTGCTGGGAAAACTGGACAGGAACATGTAAAAGTATGAGATGAAATCACTCCCTAACACCATACACAAACATAAGCTCAAAATGGATTAAATCCCTAAATGTAAGGCCAGAAACTATCAAACTCTTAGAGGAAAACATAGGCAGAACACTCTATGACATAAATCACAGCCAGGTCCTTCTTGACCCACTTCCTAGAGAAATGGAAATAAAAACAAAAATAAACAAATGGGACCTAATGAAACTTAAATACTTTTGCACAGCAAAGGATTCCATAAGGAAGACCAAAAGACAACCCTCAGAATGGGCAAAAAATTTGCAAATGATGCAACTGGCAAAGGATTAAACTCCAAAATTTACAAGCAGCTCATGCAACTCAATAGCAAAGAAAACTAACAACCCAATCCAAAAATGGGCAGAAGACCTAAATAGACATTTCTCCAAAGAAGATATACAGATTGCCAACAAACACATGAAAGAATGCTCAGCATCATTAATCATTAGAGAAATGCAAATCAAAGCTACAGTGAGATATCATCTCACACCAGTCAGAATGGCCATCATCAAAAAATCTAGAAACATTAAATGCTGGAGAGGGTGTGGAGAAAAGGGAACACTCTTGCACTGCTGGTGGCAGTGTGAATTGGTACAGCCACTTTGGAGAACAATATGGAGGTTCCTTAGAAAACTGCAAATATAGCTACCATATGACCCAGCAATCCCACTACTGGGCATATACCCTGAGAAAACCAAAATTCAAAAAGAGTCATGTACCAAAATGTTCATTGCAGCTCTATTTACAGTAGGCAGGAGATGAAGACAACCTAAGTGTCCCTCATCGGATGAATGGAGGAAGAAGATGTGATACATATATACAATGGAATATTACTCAGCCATGAAAAGAAACGAAATTGTAGTGAGGTGGATGGACCTAGAGTCAGAGTGAAGTAAGTAAGAAAGAGAAAGACAATACCATATCCTAACACATATGTATGGAATCTAAGAATAAACAAAAAAAGTCATGAAGAACCTAGGGGTAATACGGGAGTAAAGACAAAGACCTACTAGAGGATGGACTTGAGGATATGGGGAGGGGTATGTGTAAGCTGTGACAAAGTGAAAGAGTGGCATGGACATATATACACTAAAAAACGTAAGGTAGATAGCTAGTGGGAAGCAGCCGCATGGCACAGGGATATCAGCTCGGTGCTTTGTGACCGCCTGGAGGGGTGGGATAAGGAGGGTGGGAGGGAGGGAGACGCAAGAGGGAAGAGATATGGGAACATATGTATATGTATAACTGAT
Source organism: Delphinapterus leucas (assembly GCF_059928025.1). NCBI lineage: Eukaryota > Metazoa > Chordata > Mammalia > Artiodactyla > Monodontidae > Delphinapterus > Delphinapterus leucas. Next base: position 80,894,180 of record NC_143150.1, on the reverse strand, counting down.
TCACTTTGTTATAAAGCGGAAATTAACACACCATTGTAAAGCAATTCTATTCCAATAAAGATGTTTAAAAAATAATAAAATAAAATAAATACAGTGAGAGCAAATTAGTCATCCTCCTCCCACTAAAAGTTATTATTTTAGTGAAAGAAGAGTTATTAATAAATGGAATTAAATTTATTTTAAATTAAGGTCAATTTCAGGTTTATCTAATCCTTTTGATAATTCTATCACCATGTATTCTATAATACATGCACATAAACGTGTATATATGATGGTACATGTGTTTGTATAAAATTTATTACGAAATCACTGGATGTGGGCTGTATTGCTCAAAGTCTCATTCTATCACCATGTATTCTATAATACATGCACATAGACATGTATATACGATGGTACATGTGTTTGTATATAATTTATTATGAAATCACTGGATATGGGCTGTATTGCTCAAAGTCTCACTCACTTTAAAAAATATATTTGAACGTATTTTCTTTAATTATTGATGTTAAGAATTATGCTATATTAATTTCCATTGGCTAAGAAGTTTAACATACTTTTATACATCTCTTCCCACATGTCCTATTTTTATTGATAATAACTTTTTACTTTATTGCAAATTATTGTCATATTAATCATTTAGCTTCTCTTTTATTAATTATTATTAACATCTGTCTTAATTTTAAAACTATATTTATTATTATTTAAACAACCCTTTAATAAGTTCCATTGCATTACTGAGGCTTTTCTACCACAACTTTCATATTCTTGAATTTTAAATTTATGGTTTAAGTCTTGAATAAATCTTCAAGTAATTTTTATCCACATATGCTTTTCTGGAGACACATATGGGTGATATAATTTCCATGTCTTATATCCTTCAGTATAACATACTCAGCCTCATACATATAAAGCAATTGTCTCGTTTTAGAATTTTTTGTCACAGTCTTTTCCCCTCAAAATGCTCTAGATATCACTCCACTGTTTTCTGGAAGTTTGTAATACAGAGATACCTGTTTTATCTCTATTTTATTTTATATTATTTTCCCTTGAGTTTTATACTCTGTGGTTCTTCAACTGCTTTCTCCTAGGCTCACTCCTATGATTATACTTTGTCATCTGATCATCTGGGCCTTGAGAGTCTAAGATGGCCTCTGATGGCTTCATGCCCAGTCTGGGACCTGTTACAGGGTCTTTTTCCATTCAGTCTCTCTGCTGACCTAGGCCCCCTTACGTGTTGATGAGAGTGTTCCAGTGCATGAGGATAAGAACTTAAGAGCCTGTGCTGTAGAACTCCCACAGTGTCACTACTGCTACATTCTTTTGGTCTAAACACATCACAAGACCAGCCAGATTCTATCCACTTCTGCATAGAAGGTGTGATATTGTGATTTACAATAAGACATAAATATTTGATCTTTGTCCCTATTGTTCATGGCACAGAGCTCCTAAAACCCTTGGAATTTTCAAGGTGACAGTGTCTTTTTGTATGCTAATGAACTGATGGTGGCTGGGGGGCTCCTGAATAGCTTCACAATGGGGGCTGGTTACCAGGAGAACCAACCTTGTGATTAGGGGTTGGAAATTTAGGCCCCACCCTCCAACCTCTGGGGAGCGGAGAGGTGCTAGAGGTAGGCTCAGTCACTAACTGCAAATGATTTAATCAATCACGCCTGTGTAATGAAGCCTCCATACTAATCCTAACTGAAATGCTTTGAAGAATTTCCAGGTTACTGAATACATGGGAGGGTGGTGCATTCAGGGAGAGTATAGATATTTCGTGCCCCTTACCCCATACTTTACCCTATGCATCTCTTTCACTTGGCTGTTCCTGAGTTGTATCTTTTTATAATAAACTGGTAATCTAGTTAGTAAGCTGTTTTCCTGAATTCTGTGAGCCATTTTAACAAATTATTGAACCCAAGGAGGAGGTCATGGGAACCCTTGATTTATAGCTGGTCAGTCACAAGCAGAGATGACAGACAACCTGGACTTGTGATTGGCATCTAAAGTGGAGGCAGTTTTGTGGGACTGAGCCCTTAACTTGTGGATCTGATGCTAACTCTAGGTAGACAGTGTCAGAATTTAATTGAATTATAGGGCACACAGCTGGTGTTCACAGAGAATTGGAGAATTGCTTTGTGTGGGAAAAAACACACACATCTGGTGTCAGAAGTGAAGTATTGATGTGAGTGTAATAGAGTGTGGAAAAACAGAGTTTTCCTTTAGTTGGCACAGAGAAAGTAGAGAGGAAATAGATTTTCCTTTCTTTTCTTTTTTTTTTTTACATCTTTATTGGAGTATAATTGCTTTACAATGATGTGTTAGTTTCTGCTTTATAACAAAGTGACTCAGTTATACATATACATATGTTCCCATATCTCTTCCCTCTTGCGTCTCCCTCCCTCCCACCCTCCCTATCCCACCCCTCTAGGTGGTCACAAATCACGGATCTGATCCCCCTGTGCTATGCGGCTGCTTCCCACTAGCTATCTATTTTATGTTTGGTAGTGTATATATGTCCAAGGCATAGCAAAGTCATACTGTGGTGTATTGTGGATACTGGGGCAGGGGGAGGAATTTGCAGCCATTAAACAATCTACCACACTAACAAGCTCCAACATTCTACTTAACAATAGAAATTCATTTGTCCACCCTTTACTTGACTTGACGGTTCTGGATCCCAGATTCCTTCCATTCCTAAGGACCTCTGAGCCCTCTGTCTCCAGCCAGCCAAGGCAGAAAGATTCAATAGAGAAGTCATGCTGGCTTCTTAAAAGCCTAAGCCCAGGAGTGACACTTCACTTCTGCTTATATTCCTTTGTCAAAAACTATTCATATGGCTCTACTCCAGTGTCAAGGGGCATGTGCCTCCCAAAAAAAATAACAGAAGGGGGACGATGAATTTTTGGTGAACAATCAGCCATCTATGCCACATTCAACAACTGTGTAGTTTCTTTCTTTTTTACTTCCACTGCTGACTTAGTTATCAGATACTCATTCAGAAACCCTCCAGAATCTTTCTGAGACACAAACTGGCATATTTGTGTTCTTGCTTCTTATAGTAAATATTTCAAAAGAAGCATTTCATCTTTTCAAGGTGATTTTCTTATTTGGACTTGCAATGTTGCATCCCACTTGAAGTGGCTTCTTGCTTCTCTTGTGAGCACTTTCTTCTTGAGATGGCTCCTGGCTCAAGCAGAAAGCTTAGAAACAGAACTAGCATTTTTATTATTGAGCTTTCCTATCCTAAGGTCTCTTTTCACCCCTGCAAATTAGTTGGTCTTACAGGAATTGCCTGGGTCCTCCACTTCCTTGCTATCCCTTCTCTATTACAAGGACATTCATGCGTAGAGCCTAAATGGTACCTTCAGTTCATTATAATCAACCCATATGAAATATGCATTCCCTAACGTGTCAGGCATATGCATAGCATCCTTCCTATTTTCCAATGCTGATGCTGGTTTTTCCCTAATTTTATATTAATTGGTCATCCCATTTGACTGAGGGTGGAGGGCTAAGTGTTTGACGACTGCACTTACGTCACCATCAGATGCAGAGGAATTACACAGTCTCACATGTAATGCTTATGGAAATTATATGGCCTGTGACAGCAGTTTCTTTAAAACACCTTGTAAACTTTTACTTTTGCAGAACTATCATAAATCTGTTTAAGTCAACAGTTTAAGTACTCCAGTATTCTACTTAGAAGTAAAATATTTTTCTGCTTGATTGAAACTTTGCACTGTTGGAAGTTGAGAATACCATTTATGGCAGGCAAATTTCTCCATATCTGATAATCAAAAATTGTCATAGCTCACACGTGTATCCATTTAGTGAGTAGTTCTGAGGCTACACAGCTGAGCGAGAAGTAGTGCTAAACAGTGGGGTGCCGGCATCAGGAGTGGCACTTCTGCCCTCAAGCAGCTCACAGTCATTGAGGGGCAGATAATGATTGAATCAGTGTGATGTTTGACAATATGAACCATCATACTTTCTTTTTCTCTTCTCCTTGCATGTGACCCGGCCTCAGTGGTTTTCACACTAACTCTGGGGGAAGCAGGACTTAAAGGGTAAGAAACAGTGAGTGGAGTGACCTTTTCTTTTTCGTTTTGTTTTTCAACCTTCAACATGGGTTTTTAAGACCCAAAAGGCAAAAGGCAAGCTTGAGGGAAGCAAGACATAAATTTTATGCCAACACAGGAAAATTTGAAAGAGTTCTCTATCTCACTGGTGGCTGGGGTATGGCTTGAGGGGAGGAGAAGCAATGACCTTCTGGAGCCGAGTGGTTTGATATGGTGGGTCAGATCTGGGCATCCACGTGGAGAACAACAGGGGCCACACAGCAATCCTCTACAACTTCTTTAGCCCAAGACCTTGTTGAGCTGTAAGTGGTGCCCTCTCTTCCATGGCTTGGGACAATGATAAATCCTCCTCTAACTAAAACAAACAAACAAAAAAAACAAACAAGCAACTCTCCTTCCCCCCCACACCACAAAACCAAACCAGATTGAGGGTCATAACACCTGAGAAGTAGTTGATGGACTGACTTTAGGGCAATAATGGGCAAGGGCAAAACCCACTCCCTTTTCACAGATAATTACAATGTGAGATTCTGAAACAGCTTTTTATGTAGTTGGCTATTAAGCAAAGAGAAAATGAAATGGTGCTGAGAGTGGCCAGCAAGATGGGGCTTCACTAACTTGTGTCCTTCTGGGTAAGGGCAGAAAGAGGGTATGTTATAACACAGGTGGAGTGAAGACAGTTATGGGGTTTTGGTAACATAGTTTTGAACTCAGTATAAAGACACCATCCAGTAGAACACTCCCAAATGTATTTATCTAAAAGCTTTTTGAAGTCATATGAATCAAATCATGCACAACCATATGTTTCATAAAAATCATCTTAATTTTAAAAATAATTATATAAAATTATTATCATCCTGAAAACCCTAATCCCCAAGAACAGAATAGGGAAAAGATTATGAATATTCTAAAATTGAGCCTGGAAGATGGTGGAAGAGTAAGATGCGCAGATCAGCTTCCTCCCCACAGATACACCAGAAATACATCTACACGTGGAGCAACTCCTACAGAACACTTACTGAATGCTGGCAGAAGACCTCAGACCTCCCAAAAGGCAAGAAACTCCCCACGTACCTGGGTAGGGCAAAAGATAAAAAAGAAAAAACAGAGACAAAGAATGGGGACCGGCATGGACATATACACACTAACAAACGTAGTAAGGTAGATAGCTAGGGGGAAGCAGCCGCAAGGCACAGGGATATTAGCTCGGTGCTTTGTGACAGCCTGGAGGGGTGGGATAGGGAGAGTGGGAGGGAGGGAGACGCAAGAGGGAAGACATATGGGAACATATGTATATGTATAACTGATTCACTTTGTTATAAAGCAGAAACTAACACACCATTGTAAAGCAATTATACCCCAATAAAGATGTTTAAAAAAAAAAAAAGAATGGGGACCGGACCTGCACAAGTGGGAGGGAGCTGCGAAGGAGGAAAGGTCTCCACACACTAGGAAGCCCCTTCACAGGCGGTGACTGCGGGAGGTGGAGGGGGGCTCTTCAGAGCCACGGAGGAGAGCACAGCAACAGGGGTGCGGAGGGCAAAGCGGGGAGATTCCCGCACAGAGGATCGGTGCCGACCAGCACTCACCAGCCCGAGAGTCTTGTCAGGAAGGGCTGCGAGCTGAGGCTCGGGCTTTGGTAGGAGCACAGGGAGAGGACTGGGGCTGGCTGCGTGAACACAGCCCAAAGGGGTTAGTGCACCACGGCTAGCCAGGAGGGAGTCCGGGAAAAGGTCTGGAGGCAAGAGACTTTTTCGTCCCTCTTTGTTTCTTGGTGCGTGAGGAGAGGGGTTTAAGAGCACTGCTTAAAGGAACTCCAGAGAAGGGCACGAGCCGCAGCCAAAAGCACGGACCCCAGAGACGGGCGTGAGCCACGGCTAAAAGCGCGGACCCCAGAGATGGGCGCGAGTCGCGACTAAAAGCATGGACCCCAGACACGGGAGGGAGAAGCTAAGGCTGCTGCTGCCGCCACAAAGCGTCCTGTGTGTGAGCACAGGTCACTATCCACACCCCTCTTCCAGGGAGCCTGTGCAGCCCGCCACTGCCAGGTTCCCGGGATCCAGGGACAACTTCCCCAGGAGAACACACGGTGGGCCTCAGGCTGGTGCAACGTCACGCCTGCCTCTGCTGCCGCAGGCTCGCCCCGCACTCCACGCCCCTCCTCTCCCCGGCCTGAGTGAATCAGAGCCCCCGAATCAGCGGCTCCTTTAACCCCGTCCTGTCTGAGCAAAAAACAGATGCCCTCCAGGGACCTACACGCAGAGGCGGGGCCAATTCCAAAGCTGATACCCTGTGACCTGTGAGAACAAAGAAGAGAAAGGGAAATCTCTCCCAGTAGCCTCAGAAGCAGTGGATTAAAGCTCCACAATCAACTTGATGTATGCTGCATCTGTGGAATACATGAATAGACAATGAATCATCCCAAATTGAGGAGGTGGACTTTGAGAGCAAGAATTATAATTTTTTCCTGTTTTTGTGAGTGTGCATGTGGATGCTTCTGTGTGAGATTTTGTGTGTATAGCTTTGCTTCCACCATTTGTCCTAGGGTTCTATCTGTCCGCTGTTGTTTTTTTTTGAATTTTTTTCTTAATAATTAATTTTAATAACTTTATTTTACTTTATCTTTCTTTCTTTATTTCCTTCCTTCCCTCCTTTAGACAACGAATCAACTCAAATTAAGGAGGTGGAAATTGAGAGCAAGATTTATGATTTTTTCCCCTTTCCTTCTTTTTCTGAGGATGTATGTGTATGCTTCTGTGTGAGATTTTGTCTGTATAGCTTTGCTTCTACCATTTGTCCTAAGGTTATATCGTTCCCTTTTTTTTTCTAAATAATTATTTTTTAATTTAATAACTTTATTATATTTTGCTTTATTTTATTTTACTGTATCTTTTTTCTTTCTGTCTTTTTTCCTTCCTTCCCTCCTTACTTCCTTCCTTCCTCCCACCCTCCCTCCCTCCCTCCTTTCTTTCTTTCCTTCTCTCCTTAGTTCCTTCTTTTCTTTTCTTTCTTTCTTCCTTCCATCCTTCCTTCCCTCCTTTTCTCTTTCTTTCTTTCTTTCTTCCTACTTCTACTAATTCTTTCTCTCTACATTTTCTCCCTTTGATTCTGAGCCATATGGATGAAAGGCTCTTGGTGCTGCAGCCAGGAGTCAGTGCTGTGCCACTGAGGTGGGAGAGCCAACTTCAGGACACTGGTCAACAAGAGACCTCCCAGCTCCACATAATATCAAATGGTGAGAATCTCGCAGATATCTCCATCTCAACACCAGCACCCAGCTTCACTCAATGACCAGCAAGCTACAGTGCTGGACACCATATGCCAAACAACTAGCAAAACAGGAACACAACCCCACCCATTAACAGGGAGGCTGCCTAAAATAATAATAAGTCCACAGACACCCCAAAACACACCATGAGACGTGGACCTGCCCACCAGAGAGACAAGATCCAGCCTCATCCACCACAGCACAGGCACTAGTCCCCTCCACCAGGAAGCCTACACAACCCACTGAACCAAACTTAGCCACTTGGGACAGACATCAAAAACAACGGGAACTACGAACCTGCAGCCTGCAAAAAGGAGACCCCAAACACAGTAAGATAAGCAAAATGAGAAGACAGAAAAACACACAGCAGATGAAGGAGCAAGGTAAAAACCCAGCAGACCTAACAAATGAAGAGGAAATAGGCAGTCTACCTGAGAAAGTATTCAGAATAATGATAGTAAAGATTATCGACAATCTTGGAAATAGAATAGACAAAATGCAAGAAACATTTAACAAGGAGTTAGAAGAACTAAAGATGAAACAAACAATGATGAACAACACAATAAATGAAATGAAAAATACTCTAGATGGAATCAATAGCAGAATAACTGAGGCAGAAGAAAAGATAAGTGACCTGGAAGATAAAATAGTGGAAATAACTACTGCAGAGCAGAATAAAGAAAAAAGGATGAAAAGAACTGAAGACAGTCTCAGAGACCTCTGGGACAACATTAAACGCACCAACATTCGGATTATAGGGGTTCCAGAAGAAGAAGAGAAAAAGAAAGGGACTGAGAAAATATTTGAACAGATTATAGTTGAAAACTTCCCTAATATGGGAAAGGAAATAGTTAATCAAGCCCAGGAAACACAGAGAGTCCCATACAGGATAAATCCAAAGAGAAATGTGCCAAGACACATATTAATCAAACTGTCAAAAACTAAATACAAAGAAAGCATATTAAAAACAACAAGGGAAAAACCACAGAAAACACACAAGGGAATCCCCATAAGGTTAAGAGCTGAAATCTCAGCAGAAACTCTGCAAGCTAGAAGGGAGTGGCAGGACACACTGAAAGTGATGAAGGAGAAAAAGCTGAAACCAAGATTACTCTACCCAGCAAGGATCTCATTCAGATTTGATGGAGAAATTAAAACCTTTACAGACAAGCAAAAGGTAAGAGAATTCAGCACCAAAAAACCAGCTTTCCAACAAATGCTAAAGGAACTTCTCTAGGCAAGAAACACAAGAGAAGGAATAGACCTATAATAACGAACACAAAACAATATAGAAAATGGGAATAGGAACACACATATCGATAATTACCTTAAATGTAAATGGATTAAATTCTCCCAGCAAAAGAAACACATTGGCTGAATGGATACAAAAACAAGACACATATATATGCTGTCTACAAGAGACCCACTTCAGACGTAGAAACACATACAGACTGAAAGTAAGGGGATGGAAAATGATATTACATGCAAATGGAAACCAAAAGAAAGCTAGAGTAGCAATTCTCATATCTGACAAAATAGACTTAAAAATAAAGACTATTAGAAGAGACAAAGAAGGACACTACATAATGATCAAGGGATCAATCCAAAAGGAAGATATAACAATTGTAAATATTTATGCACCCAACATAGGAGCACCTCAATACGTAAGGCAAATACTAACAGCCATAAAAGGGGAAATCGACAGTAACACATTCATAGTAGGGGATCTTAACACCCCACTTCAGCAATGGACAGATCATTCAAAATGAAAGTAAATAAGGAACCAGAAGCTTTAAATGATACATGAAACAAGAATGACTTAATTGATATTTATAGGACACTCCATCCAAAAACAACAGGATACACATTTTTCTCAAGTGCTCATGGAACATTCGCCAGGATAGATCATATCTTGGGTCACAAATCAAGCCTTGGCAAATTTAAGAAAATTGAAATTTTATCAAGTATCTTATCCGACTACACAGCCATGAGACTAGACATCAATTACAGGAAAAGATTTGTAAAAAATACAAACACATGGAGGCTAAACAATACACTACTTAACAACGAAGTGATCACTGAAGAAATCAAAGAGGAAATAAAAAAATACCTAGAAACAAATGACAATGGAGACACAACGACCCAAGACGTATGGGATGCAGCAAGAGCAATTCTAAGAGGGAAGTTTATAGCAATACAAGCTCACCTTAAGAAACATGAAACATCTCAAATAAAGAAACTAAACTTGCACCTAAAGCAATTAGAGAAAGAAGAACAAAAAAACCGAAAAGCTAGCAGAAGGAAAGAAATCATAAAAGTCAGATCAGAAAAAAATGAAAAAGAAATGAAGGAAACAATAGCAAAGATCAATAAAACTAAAAGCTGGTTCTTTGAGAAGATAAACAAAATAGATAAACCATTAGGCAGACGCATCAAGAAAAAAAGGGAGAAGAATGAAATCAATAGAATTAGAAATGAAAAAGGAGAAGTAACAACTGACACTGCAGAAATAGAAAAGATCATGAGAGATTACTACAAGCAACTCTATGCCAATAAAATGGACAACCTGGAGGAAATGGACAAATTCTTAGAAATGCAGAACCTGCCAAGACTGAATCAGGAAGAAATAGAAAATATGAACAGACCAATCACAAGCACTGAAATTGAAACTGTGATTAAAATTCTTCCAACAAACAAAAGCCCAGGACCAGATGGCTTCACAGGCAAATTCTATCAAATATTTAGAGAAGAGCTAACACCTATCCTTCTCAAACTCTTCCAAAATATAGCAGAGGGAGGAACACTCCCAAACTCCTTCTACGAGGACACCATCACCTTGATACCGAAACCAGACAAGGATGTCACAAAGAAAGAAAACTACAGGCCAGTATCACTGATGAACATAGATGCAAAAATCCTCAACAAACTACTAGCAAACAGAATCCAACAGCACATTAGAAGGATCATACACCATGATCAAGTGGGGTTTATTCCAGGAATGCAAGGATTCTTCAATATACGCAAATCTATCAATGTGATAAACCATATTAACAAATTGAAGGAGAAAAATCATATGATCATCTCAATAGATGCAGAGAAAGCTTTTGACAAAATTCAACACGGATTTATAATAAAAACCCTGCAGAAAGTAGGCATAGAGGGAAATTTCCTCAACATAATAAAGGCCATATATGACAAACCCACAGCCAACATCATCCTCAAAGTTGAAACAGTGAAAGCATTTCCACTAAGATCAGGAAATAGACAAGATTGCCCATTCTCACCATTCTTATTCAACAAAATTTTGGAAATTTTAGCCACAGCAATCAGAGAAGAAAAGGAAATAAAAGGAATCCAAATCGGAAAAGAAGTAAAGCTGTCACTGTTGGCAGATTACATGATTCTATACATAGAGAATCCTAAAGATGCTACCAGAAAACTACTAGAGCTAATCAATGAATTTGGTAAAGTAGCAGGATACAAAATTAATGCACAGAAATCTCTGGCATTCCTATACACTAATGATGAAAAATCTGAACTTGAAATTAAGAAAACACTCCCATTTGCCATTGCAACAAAAACAATAAAATACCTAGGAATAAACCTACCTAAGGAGACAAAAGAGCTGTGTGCAGAAAATTATAAGACACTGATGAAAGAAATTAAAGATGATACAAATAGATGGAGAGATATACCATGTTTTTGGTTTGGAAGAATCAAAATGGTGAAAATGACTCTACTACGCAAAGCAATCTATAGATTCAATGCAATCCCTATGAAACTACCACTGGCATTTTTCACAGCACTAGAACAAAAAATTTCACAATTTGTATGGAAACACAAAAGACCACGAATAGCCAAAGCAATCTTGAGAATGAAAAACAGAGCTGGAGGAATCAGGCTTCCTTAATTCAGACAATATTACGAAGCTACAGTAGTCAAGACAGTATGTTACTGGCACAAAAACAGAAAGATAGATCAATGAAACAGGATAGAAAGTCCAGAGATAAACCCACGCACATATGGTCACCTTATCTTTGATAACGGAGGCAGGAATGTATAGTGGAGAAAGGACAGCCTCTTCAATAAGTGGTGCTGGGAAAACTGGACAGGTTCATGTAAAAGTATGAGATTAGATCACTCCCTAACATCATACACAAAAGTAAGCTCAAAATGGATTAAATACCTAAATGTAAGACCAGAAACTATCAATCGCTTAGAGGAAAATATAGGCAGAACACTCTATGACATAAATCACAGCAAGATCCTTTTTGAACCACCTGCTAGAGTAATGGAAATAAAAACAAAAATAAACCAATGGAACCTTATGAAACTTCAAAGCTTTTGCACAGCAAAGGAAACCATAAACAAGACCAGAAGACAACCCTCTTAATGGGAGAAAATATTTGCAAATGAAGCAACTGACAAAATGATTAATTTCCAAAATTTACAAGCAGCTCATGCAGCTCAATATCAAAAAAAACAAACAACCCAATCCAAAAATGGGCAGAAGACCTAAATAGACATTTCTCCAAAGAAGATATACAGACTGCCAACAAACACATGAAAGAATGCTCAACATCATTAATCATTAGAGAAATGCAAATCGAAACTACAATGAGATATCATCTCACACCATTCAGAATGCCCCTCACCAAAAAATCTAGAAACAAATGCTGGAGAGGGTGTGGAGAAAAGGGAACACTCTTGCACTGCTGGTGGGAATGTGAATTGGTTCAGCCACTATGGAGAACAGTATGGAGGTTCCTTTAAAAACTGCAAATAGAACTACCATATGACCCAGCAATCCCACTACTGGGCATATACCCTGAGAAAACCAAAATTCAAAAGGAGTCAGGTACGAAAATGTTCATTGCAGCTCTATTTACAATAGCCCGGAGATAGAAACAACCTAAGTTCCCATCATTGGATGAATGGATAAAGAAGATGTGGCACATATATACAATGGAATATTACTCAGCCATAAAAAGAAATGAAATTGAGCTGTTTGTAATGAGGTGGATAGACCTAGAGTCTGTCATACAGAGTGAAGTTAGTCAGAAAGAGAAAGACAAATACCGTATGCTAACACATATATATGGAATTTAAGAAAAAAAATATCATGAGGAACCTAGACGTAAGACAGGAATAAAGACACAGACCTACTGGAGAATGGAGTTCAGGATATGGGGACGTGGAAGGGTGTGCTTTGACAAAGCGAGAGAGAAGCATGGACCTATATACACTAACAAACGTAAGGTAGATAGCTAGTGGGAAGCAGCCGCATAGCACAGGGATATCAGCTCGGTGCTTTGTGACTGCCTGGAGACGTGGGATTGGGAGGGAGGGAGATGCAAGAGGGAAGAGATATGGGAACATATGTATATGTATAACTGATTCACTTTGTTTTAAAGCAGAAACTAACACACCATTGTAAAGCAATTATACCCCAATAAAGATGTTAAAAATAAAATAATGTAGAACAGAAAAAAAATAAAATTGAGCCTGAAATATGTATTACATATGTAATATATAAACATATTTCTCCTTGTAGGAAAATTATCATGGTTTTGTGGGATTATGGGAGGGTTTTCTTTCTGATTATTTCAAGTTTCAAATGAACATGTATTTTATAATTAGAAACAATGCAATTACAATTCTTTTGAAAATAGGAAATTGAGGATATCTTCTGATGAATAAAGATATTTTTCTATAAATTTTTCTCTATAAATGATCTTGATATATCTATCAAAGTAGTAACTAATAACAAAACTTGAAATTAAGGTTATTTTAAAATTATGTTTATAAATTTTGTTTTAAAGAGATTTTTTTTGTTTTGTCCAATGTCTATTGAAGCTTTATCTCATGACTAATAACTTCTAAACACTATTACTTTGATAAAAGAAAAAAAAAGCCAATTCTTTGTTCTTGAAACCAAAGACAAAGGATCATATGGCCCTGTTTCCTCTAACTTACTTCATTTGATTTGACTTAACTTTGACATCTATTCCATGTCCTGTTTCAATATCCTGTTTGACATTGATCTCAACATTTCATTAGGAATTCATGGTATAAAGAAATTACTCTGAACATGTGTACCTTGTTCTTACAGTAAATGACATGTCATTTACATTTCATATCTTTTCTTGCTAACCTGTAATCCCTTGAAGACTTTGATACTTTTCTATTATTAGCTCAAGGACATTTATTATCATTTTCCCTCTTGATTTAAGCTGAGACCTCAGTGATTGAGCCATGATTCTCAGGGTCATTATATAAAATTGCATAAGTGCTCCATGAACAAAACACTTTCTTTAAACTTCTCGACAACAAACTAAAAGGTGTTGGTTTCCTAGCTTTTCCATTTAAAAAGGGCTGTGTTATTATAATAGCACAGTTTTAGCTACTGTGGTTAATTTTCTGGATGTGAAAAGGTACAAATTTTGATTTCAGAAATGATATTTTCTAGTGAAAAGAGCACCAGCTTTAGAAAGGACAGACCTGAGTTCTCATTCAACACTCAGATAATTACTCGCTGTATGTTCTTAGACAAATTACTTCAATTCTCTGAGCTTCTATTTTCTCATCTTAAAGTGAGATTAACCCCCACCCCCAACTGTCTTTCATGATTGTTATAAGGTTGAAAAGTAGAATACACCAAGTACCATGTATGTAGTAAATGCTCAATAAATGGTAGTAATAACTTGTTCATATCTTTGCTTTCTCCACTGTTAATTCCTATGTTGGTGGAACAACTGGAACGATATGAATGATGAATTACCAACTGTGTCTCTGAGTTTGGGAACTTAGGAAGGCATGGTTTGGGACTCATGAGCTTTTACCTGTACAGTAGCCTTGAAAATTCAACTGCTTTTTTATTGTACGAACATCAGGGTGCTCAGTCACACCTTTGTAGTGACTAAGTTGAGCAGCTGCCATAATTGACATTTTAACTACTTTAAATTACAACTAAAAATCAAAGACTGCCTAATCTTATTAACTGTGAAACTCATTGGTTTTTAAGTTCAATTACTATTCACTGAGCTATTACCAAGTATCAGGATACAGAGTAAAAAGGAGAGGTAAGGCTCCTGGTTGCAAGGAAATGACTTTTGAGTGGGGAGAGAGTTAAGAAAAAAACATACCTGTGAATAAATAAAATAGTTAGAGCTTGTCCAGAGTGTTGGGGGACTGAACTAGAGAGTACCAGAGAACTTACTGAGTTAGAGTGAACCTACTCCTGGAAGGCCTAAGGTTGTGGCTGATATTTAAGCTTCAATGAGAAGCAACAACTTCTGCAGAGAGCAGGGACAAGACTGGCCCCAGAATCCAGAAAAGTATATACAAAGCCCTAAGTCTAGAAACATGGAACATCTGATGAATATCCAGGTTGTTTTCTGGGCCATGATAATATTTTCTTCTATCATTCCAGTTGTTGAATAAGTACTGAAGTGAGACTTGTGATTATTTGAGATTTGTTAGCCATGTATTAAAATATTCTGAAATAAGATTATCCAGAAGATTATATATAGGCAGGCATAATTTCTACTAAAATAGGTTTACAGGTCACTAAATAAAAGTTATTCAGTCCTGTTGTTTGTGATTCTAAGTAGTAATGATGATGATGATAATAATAATACCACTGTTTCTGTATAGTGTACTTGTAGTCCTCAGAGAGTCAAGGAAATATTAGAATACTAAGTGGAGCTGGAGAATTGTGGTTGGTGTCTATTTCCTCAGGCTCTCATGAACACTACTGATGTTCTCAACATCCAAGTCTACAGAGTATCTTAAGTTCAGGTGGCTCTGAAGCTTCCATCACAAACTTGACTCCAGAATTTTTGCTTAGCCTGAGAGCCCCAGTGACTAGACGTTACTCATAGGACCTCCCTGACTCCAACACCTTCCTTGCCTTAAGGATTCTCTCTCTTCCATTCTTTTGTCTTCCCATCTCCCTACTCAAAGGCACTCACTGCTCCAATTTCCCCCCGCAAAATCCTCTCAAGATCTCACTTTTGGAAGACAAGAGCCAGGAAGGGAGGTTGACTGTGGGCAAGAGAATGACCTTGGCTATCCTTTCTGAATAGGTTAGGAAAAACATAGTGAGAACCAGACCCTAATACTTGCCATCAGGAAGCACAGAATGTAATAGAATATATTTTCTGTTTTGAAATTTAGGTTCTATTTTATGAAAGCTATACATGTACATAATTCTATGAAAAACAACCCTTCTCTATCTATTTCTATATTCCTCTTCTTAGAGGCAACAACTTGTAACACTTCTAATAGAATCTTTTAGTGTTTACCTCTATATATTTGGACCAAGCTTATGTTGCTATTTCTTGATGTGTGAAAACTACTGTAAGTAATAATACTATTTTAAGTACTACACTATGGTAGATGAGGATTTATCTCTGTCCAAATTTCTCATGTTTTTCATTCTCTTAATGTAATTGTATGACGATGTAAAGATGATTTATATCTGGGCATGCAGTATTGTATGATTATTTTCTTGCACAATATTTTCTTGTCCTTGGGGTTAATCATGTTATTATCCATTGCTTAGGTTTCTATGTACTCAATATTCATTCATCTCTAAACATAACACCCAGTTGTATAAATTTAAAACATATAATGTTGTCTATCAATTTCATCTCTTTGAAGAACTTTCTTCTGGACACTTTTAACCTGCTCCAACCTGGAACAGTATGGTGTACATGGAGATGTGTTGCCCAGAAGCCCCTTCAAGGAGGGACGTTTTGTTCCAGCTGCTGGGAATGGGTCATCAGACAGCCTCCAGCTGTCAGCATCTTCATCTTTTGTCTCAGCTTCAGAGAGCTGTCCCACCAAAGAGCATGCCTTTGCCCTGGCAGCCCATATACAGTGGCTGATAACAGAGAGGTTATAAAAGTCACTTCAGCCCACTGAGGAGCAACTCAAATGGACTGTAATGTTCCAGAGCTCCTTGAGGGGTTGGCCAAGGCTTTATTGTAACTGCATCATGATTCAACTTCTTCTGCTCGATTTTGCTTCTTCCCTCTCACTTCTTCCCAATTCGTGAGAAGTATTGATTTCTAATAAATATTCTGCATGCCAAACTCCTTCTCAGCCTCTGCTTCTGTAGAACCCAACCTGAACTAATTACTCTCTTAGGGTTTCTGCATAGGAGTTTTCTTGCAACATCCTGGAGACTCCCTCGGATGTATTGTTATGTTGTGTTCTCTCTTTCTCAGATCTCCTGACTTCTTCTCTTTGGTTTATTCTCTTGTTTCAATGGAGCACATTCTCTAGTAGTTTCCCGAGGAAAGATATCCAGAAGATAAAAATTTGAAAACATTGTGTGTCCAAATATGGTTTATTCCCATCACATTTAATTGATACCTTGGTTGGATATAATCTTCTGGGTAGGAAATAATTTTCCTTCAGAATTTTGAAGGCATCCCTCAATTTTCTTTTCATTCCAAGGTTTCTAATTACAATGATTATGCCAATATAATTCTTGAACTTTTATATAAAAACTGTATTTCTTCTCTTAAAACTTGTATGATCTCCTTTATTCTCATTGTTTTGAAATTACTTCTTCCAGTTTAGGATTCTGCTAAGTCTATTCCAACTGATCCAGTTGGAATATACAAAATACTGCTGCTCTTAGCTTTTTCTATTTTCTTTTTCTTTGTGTATTTATACCTTAAAACAAGGAAACAGATAGGCAGACAGACAATAACAAAGCATCATAGTGCCTACTGACATTTAACTATACTTTTGGGAAGGAGGGAGCAGAGGTTAAATATGTGTGTTCAGCTTAGCATATTTAAGCAGACGTAGAATTCGATTTTTTCAAGGAAAAGTTTAGCTGGGGAAGCTGCTGTTTGTATCTTTCTTCCTTCCCTTCTTCTCCCTCCCCCACTTTTCTTGACTCTTCCAGCAAACCAAAGGCCAGGGCCAGATGGCTTCACAGGCAAATTCTTTCAAACATTTAGAGAAGACCGAACACCTATTCTTCTCAAACTCTTCCCAATTATAGCAGAGGGAGGAACACTCCCAAACTCATTCTATGAGGCCACCATCACCCTGATACCAAAAGCAGACAAAGATGTCACAAAAAGTAAAACTACAGGCCAATATCACTCATGAACATAGATTCAAATATCCTCAACAAAAAACTAGCAAACAGAATCCAACAGCACATTGAAAGGATCATACACCATGATCAAGTAGGGTTTATCCCAGGAATGCAAGGATTCTTCAATATTTGCAAATCAATCAATGTGATACACCATATTAACAAATTGAAGGAGAAAAACCGAATGATACTCTCAATAGATGCAGAAAAGGCTTTTGACAAAAGTCAACACTGATTTATAATAAAAACCCTCCAGAAAATAAGCATAGAGGGAACTTACCTCAACATAATAAAGGCCATATATGACAAACCCACAGGCAATGTTTTTCTCAATTGTGAAAAACTGAAAATATTTCCACTAAGATCAGGAACAAGACAAGGTTGCCCACTCTCACCACTCTTATTCAACATAGTTTTGGAAGTTTTAGCCACAGCAATCATAGAAGGAAAAGAAGAAAAAGGAATCCAAATCGGAAAAGAAGAAGTAAAGCTGTCATTGTTTGCAGATGACATGATACTCTACATAGAGAATCCTAAAGATGCTACCAGAAAACTACTAGAGCTAATCAATGAATTTGGTAAAGAAGCAGCATGCAAAGTTAATGCATAGATATCTCTTGCATTCCTATACACTAATGATGAAAAATCCAAAAGAGAAATTAAGGAAACACTCCCATTTAACACTGCAACAAAAAGAATAAAATACCTAGGAATAAACCTACCTAAGGAGACAAAAGACCTGTATGCAGAAAACTATAAGACACTGATGAAAGAAATAAAAGATGATACAAACAGATGGAGAGATCTACCGTGTTCTTGGATTGGAAGAACGAACATTGTGAAAATGACTCTACTACCCAAAGCAATCTACAGATTCAATGCAATCCCTATCAAACTACCATTGGAATTTTTCACAGAACTAGAACAAAAAATTTCACAATTTGTATGGAAACACAATAGAACCCAAATAGCCAAAGCAATCTTGAGAAGTGAAAACGGAGTTGAAGGAATCAGGCTCCCTGACTTCAGACTATACTACAAAGCTACAGTATTCAAGACAGTATGTTATTGGCACAAATACAGAAATATAAATCAATGGAACAGGATAGAAAGCCCAGAGATAAACCAGGAAGATATGGTCACTTTATCTTTGATAAGGGAGACAAGAATATACAATGGAGAAAAGACTGCTTCTTCAATATGTGGTGCTGTGAAAACTGGACAGCTACATGTAAAAGAATGAAATAAGAACACTCCCTAACACCATACACAAAAATAAATTCAAAATGGATTAAACACCTAAATGTAAGGCCAGACACTATAAAACTCTTAGAGGAAAACATAAGGATATCACTCTGACATAAGTCACAGCAAGATCCTTTTTGACCCCCTGCCTAGCGAAAGGGAAATAAAAAAAAAAAAAAAACAAATGGGACCGATTGAAACTTAAAAGCTTTGTACAACAAAGGAAACCTTAAACAAGACAAAAAGACAACCCTCAGAATGGGAGAAAATATTTGCAAATGAAGCAACTGACAATGGATTAATCTCCAAAGTGTACAAGCAACTCATGCAGCTCAATATCAAAAATTCAAACAACCCAATCCAAAAATGGGCAGAAGACCTAAATAGACATTTCTCCAAAGAAGATATACAGACTGCCAACAAACATATGAAAGGATGCTTAACATCACTAATCATTAGAGAAATGCAAATCAAAACTACCATGAGGTATCACCTCACACTGGTCAGAATGGCCATCATCAAAAAATCTACAAACAATAAATGCTGGAGAGAGTGTGGAGAAAGGGAACCCTCTGTTTGTGGGAATGTAAATTGGTACAGCCAGTATGGTGAACAGTATGGAGCCTCCTTAAAAAACTAAAAATAGAACTACCATACGACCCAGCAATTCCACTACTGGGGGGTATATACCTTGAGAAAAACATAATTCAAAAAGAGTTATGTACCAGTGTTCACTGCAGCTCTATTTACAATAACCAGGACATGGAAGTTCTTCTATTTCTTTGTTAATCTTTCCTTTTATCTTCTTAATCCATGCCTCCATTCTTTTCCAAGATCTTGGGTCGTCTTTACTCTCATTGTTCTGAATTAATTTTCAGATTGATTGCTTTTATAGTCTTCATTTCATTGGTCTTTTACAATTTTATCTTGCTTCTTTGTCTGCAACTTTTTTCTTTGTCATCTCATTTTGTCAAAATTACTCTTTTTGTGGTCTCCTTTCCACAGGCTGCAGGATTGTAGTTCTTCTTGTTTCTGGTGTCTGATCCCTGGTAGATGAGGTTGGTCTAGAGGTTTGTGCCGTTATCCCCTTGATAGGGTATTTGTTGTTTTGATCAGAGCCTGCCCTAGATATTGAGTGGGGCTGCCCCTTTGTTCTGTGGTTGTCACTGCCCTGTCAGGGGCGGGACCTACTCCCTAGTTGTTGGAGTAGAGGCCCCCAGATCTATTTCTTAGGTGTGAATCTGATCTGCAATGCAAGGTATTCAGGATTGGATCACTCCCACTGGGAGAGTAGCCACCAAGTATTCCTCCTCTGGAGCTGTTCACCTGTGAATGTGCTCTGTTATGTCCCCTTTCGCCCACTGTGTAGGCTCACAAAGTATACTGCTGTTGGCACTGCTCTCAATCCTCCCTTAACTGTGGGTATGCTGGCAATTGTCCCTGTTGATTCTCAGGTGTTGTTTTCACCAGGTCACTGGCACAGACCCACTGATTTTCAGGTTCCAGGACTGCAGTAGTAGTGCACCTTGACCCGATGTCGGAGTTATGGAGGTAGCTTGGATCCTGGACTTGCCCAACTCCCAAGTGTATGTGCCCAAAAATCCCATAGCTGCTAAAGCCAGACCCATCCCAACTGCAAGATCACTTGTTGTCCTTTCAGATGCTTCAAATGTGCTAAATTTAGGAAGCCATCAGCAGAGGTGTTACTCTGTAGTTAGCATACCTGTGAGGAGAGTTTTCAGCTCTTCTTCCTTAGTCACACAGCCCCTGAGGCTCTGCTGTGGTTTCACCCCTTCCTCTGGGTGGATTTCCTAGTGGGGGTGGCTATCAGTGCCCTCCCAGCACAGCGTGGGCAGGTCCTGGCACCCACTGACCAATTTTCTAGTAACAAGAGCTATCCACATGCTCCTGGGAAAGCAGAGCATGTCCCATCATCTCCTAATTGATTTCCTAGTTAGGGGACATATCCCCACCCTCTTGAGACAGCAGTGTAGGTCCCAGCACCCACTGGTGGATTATCTAGGAACAAGAGCTATCCGCATGCTTCTGGGAAAGCAGGGCAGTTTCTGCTTCCAGGACAGCAGGGCAGGTTCTACTTCCAGGACAGCAGGGCAGGTTCTGGCACCCACTGATGGATTTCCTAGTTGTGGAAGCTATCTGCACCCTCCCAGGACAGCAGGGCGGGTCCTGGCACCCACTGGCAGATTTCCTAGTAGCAAGAATTTTCCCTCTACTCCTGGGTCAGCCATGCAGGTCTTGGCACCTGCTGTTGGACTTCCTAGTAGGAGGAGTTTTCTTTACCCTCCCACGTCAGTGAGACAGGTCCTAGCCCCCACTTGTGGATTTCCTAGTAGTGAGAGCTATCTGTGCGCTCCCAGGACAGCAGGTCCTGGCACCCACTTGTGGATTTCCTAGTGGGTACAGTTATCCCTGTGCTCCCAGGACAGCAGGGCATCTTCTGGAACCCACTGATGGATTTCCTCATCACAGAAATTATCTGCAACCCCCTGGGACAGTGTGGGCAAGTTCTGGGGCCTGCTGGCAGATTTCCTAGTGTTAGGAGCTGTCCACGCCCTTCCAGGTCAGCAGGGGTGGGGTCTGGCATCTGTCCACGGGTCCAGAAGTGGCAGCCAGTGCCCACCTCTGGAGCTTAAGATGATAGCGGTGACTTGCCCCCACTCCTGGAGCTCCTATACATGGTGTCCTGTTGCCTGGGACCACTCACAGGGAAGAAAGCTCTTATGGTCGTCCCACCCCTCTCCTCATGTGCCTCCCAATAATGATGATTTGCAAGTCTGGTGGGCCCAGGCTTCTTCCTAGTACAGCCTCAGTTGTCATGGCCCAGCCTCTTCAGGCTGTCTCTGCACCTAACCCTGGTCCTCTCCCTGGGACTGAGCTTCAGAGTCTGAGCTTCAGCACCTGACCCCCACCCTCACAGACAGAGGAGCATCTCAGGTTGAGGAGTGCAGAGTCACGGTGCCAACCCTCTATGAAGATTAGTTTCCATTGTGCCTTCCACAAACCTGTTGCTGCTCTCCCCTCTTAGGCTCCAAAACTCCCTCTTCATCCAGTCTGATCTCTCTGCTGGTGAGGAGACTTCACAAGGTTTGGGAATATTTCCTTCTTCACAGCTCCCTCCTGGAGGCACAGGCCCTGTCCCGATTGCTTCTTTTTCTTTTTCCTTTTGTCCTACCCAGTTACGTGGGTAGGACATCTGAGGTTTTCAGACATCTGAGGTTTTCTGTTGTTGCTCATTAGTTGTTCTGTATGAATTGTTCCACTTGTATACGTATTTTCAATATTTCCGTGGAGGGAGGTGAACTCTGCTTCCTACTCCTCTGCTATCTTGATCCCGACTGACTTCAACAATTTTGTTGCAGTTTTGTTGTGACAAGAGCGGTCCCTCTGGTTCTTCCAAGACATTACAAGCAGGTACTGTACCTCCCTGAGCCTCTCTTCCCACTACTGGCAAGTCCGTGCTTCTGGAGTTGGACTTGGTATATTTCAGGATGCTCTTTGACAGAGGAGTGCCAGACAGTGTAGCAAGAGTCTGGGAATGGCTGCGTATATGTATGACTACAGGAAAAACATATGTAAACATCTTCAATAGACTGGCTTTTAAGAGTGCGGCCAGGGATTTGATGGGGTGGAGCCCTCTGCATGAAATACTGGACTCCAGGTCCAGACCAGTGCCCCTGCAGTGCAGCAGCCTTACCTATAATGGGCATTAAGTCTCCAGCACTATCTAATCCCTCACTGCTGGCTGCCCTTCTGCCATCTGCTTTTAACAGGCCAAGGAAATCTGGACATCTTAGTTTGCATTTCTTGGCCCAGAGCTGTTGGACAGTGTCATCCTCAGTGGTTCAGGCCAGCAAGTGGTGACATGGGCTCATCTATATCCATCAGCAACGTCTGGTCTACATGTCTTCCCTTTCTATGGTTGAATTCATAGTCCATAACTTAACAACTTCATATATGTTCTCACCCCATTCACCTTTACCCAGTTTTCCCTGGTGAAATCTCAACTTCCTTTCTGAAACCTACCTTCTACTAAGTGACTAAGGTCTACTGGATAAAATAACACCAAATGATATATTTTTCTACAATAAACTAAAAATAATAACGTAAACTTAACCACATCTAATAATCAGCCTTAACACTTCATGGAGATAATCCAATAGTTCCATAAATGTTGTGTCTTCTTTGTAGAGTTAGAATATATCAGTGTGAAGACTAGACAGAGCATCTTGCTTCTTGTAGCTTATATCATGTGAGATGAAATCTGTTCCAAAACAGACAAATAAATATTTTATCCTTTATAGGCTTTATGGTTTATCTGACAACTACTGACATTTCTCTTAATTGTGCAAAGCAGACGTATACAGTACATGAACAAATGAGTGTAGTTGTATTCCAATAGACAAGGACATTTGAATGTCATATTACTATGCATCATGAAATATACTTCTTTAGATGTTTTGCAAACATTAAAAAATGTAAAAATACCTCTTCACTAATCCACTGTATGAAAAAGGCAGCAAGCAAGATTCAGCAGGTGATCTGTGCTTTGAAGACCCTGGACTTGCGTAATTGTTCCTGTAGTCAACTCTCCCATCCTTAGCAAACTTATTTCAAATAATCATCTCTTTACCAAACTTCTATCACCAATCCTCTCAACAGATGTTCTGGAGCCCAGTTCATAAAAAAAAAAAAAAAAAGACAAACACAAAACCAAAAACAGAAAAAAAATTCTTTGAAACTTCTCTTTACCAAATGTAAAAGTATCTCTTGTATCCCAATCTTCCTTTACTCCTTGTATCTTATTTTAGTAATGTCGACTAAGAAAAGCAAAACAAACCACACAGTGTGAGAGCTGTAAGTTCAGTTTTGTTTCGGGACTTACTGAGGACAATAGCTTGGGAGACAGCCTCTTATATAGCTCTGAGGAGCCACTCTGAAGAGTTAGGGGGGAGGTCATATATATATATATGATTTTGATGAAGGGAGTACATGCATTCAAGCACACATCTTGGTAGAAGGCTGCTGCTAGCTATGAGGAGAAGATGTCTCTGCTAATAATTTTAGCACTTCTCTAGGTATGAGAAAATGCAAGAAATTGGGTTAATAAAATTTTCTCCTGAAAATATCTATCTGAAGAAAACCTGTTCTTCCAATTTTTCTCAGAGCACAGAGTGCCTCATTCCTGATCTCCAACATGAATTCCTTTCAGGTAGTGTTAAATGTCAATCACTGCAGTGGCTAGTGACTTCATTCTTGTAGAACAAGATGCCAAGCAACATTTATTTTAACATCTTTATTGGAGTATAATTGCTTTACATTGTTGTGTTAGTTTCTGCTGTATAACAAAGTGAATCAGCTGTACGTGTACTTATATCCCCATATCCCCTACCTCTTGTGTCTCCCTCCCACATTCCCTATCCCACCCCTCTAGGTGGTCACAAAGCACGAGCTGATCTCCCTGTGCTATGTGGTTGCTTCCCACTAGCTATCTATTTTACATTTGGTGGTGTATATGTCCATGCCACTCTCTCGCTTCATCCCAGCTTACCCTTCCCCCTCCCTGTGTCCTTAAGTCCATTCTCTACATCTGCATCTTTATTTCTGTCCTGGTCCTTGGTTCTTCAGAACAATTTTTTTTAGATTCCGTATATGTGTGTTAGCATACGGTATTTGTTTTTCTCTTGCTGACTTACTTCACTCTGTATGACAGATTCTAGGTCCATCCATCTCACTACAAATAACTCAATTTGGTTTCTTTTTATGGCTGAGTAATATTCCATTGTATATATGTGCCATGTCTTCTTTATCCATTCATCTGTTGATGGACACTTAGGTTGCTTCCATGTCCTGGCTACTGTAAATAGCAAGCAACATATTTTTATTGTCAGTGTCCCCTCATGGTAATAAATTTGACCATGGTTTGGGAGGTGTTTCATGACCATTTTGTCCCACAGTGCTAGGAATGCTCATGTTTAGATCAGGCCAGGATTTTGTTGATAGACCACTCAATGTGCTATTACTGGACTAGGTCCTATTAACAGTAGTTGAAGTTCTCCAGGCCCCCTGTCTTACTAGCTTGTTATGGTCTAAGAAATTATTCCCTCTTGTTGCCTCTTCCCATATCTAGAGTTACACTCTTGCAATCATTGGTATTATATAGAACTATATATTTGGTCAACTGTTACAAGTTACCTAGTCATCATTTTATCAGAGGCTCAGTCACACATTTTGTAATGCAAGAAACAACAAACTTGTAAAATAGCAGAATAAAAATAATATAGCTAGTAGCATTAGTAAGGTCATAAGTAAGAATTTAAGCCAAGAAATTTCATTAGGTGTGGCCAACTATATCCTCAGGTCTCCTGACTTAGTCTGTTCCTTACCAATCCTTTTCTTTAAGGGAAATGATATATTGGCATTATTCATAAGGCACGCAGCCCAATCTCCTACTTTTATTCGACTGATTATCTTTGTTATGGTTTCATTGTTCCCAACATGGGGAAGGCTGCTTAAAGTTAAATTGTCATAGCCTGGTGTTAGCTATATAAATACATCTCCCAAATGAGGGATGTTATATCCTTTGATTGAAATTTTGCTTGTTGCTCTGAATGAATTTGAGTAACTTTTAAAGAACATTCATATATATGGCCATGGTCAGAGCAAGTATGATTGGTTGGCCAAGTGAAGGAGTCCCATCTAGTAATATCAATAGTGGTCTGAACAGAACTATAACTTCTATCTTCTAGAATAAATTCCCTTAAGCTTATCCAATTAGAGCATTGGACAGAAGAAATCCATCAAGGTAAGCCAAAAGTACTAGGCACAGGTAGTTGAGCACAAACCCAACAACTGGGCTGATTTTTAAAACTAGCATTTTAAAACATGCTCATAATAGAAAAATATTTATTTATGCAAATGTCAAAGAAATTAAGAAAGCATTATAATCATATGGGTCAAGTCCAACATCTTGGTATAGCTGTCTACTTCTGATGTTTTTTTTCTTCTCATCCTGGTGTGAGTGTACTTTCTCCTCTGTTTGAACATTGTTTTCAGGTGATTTTGTGGCCAGCAGTCTATTCTAAAGACCAGTGTGGTGCAGGGGCCCTGTCTAAATGGGAAATATGAATCCAGGAGTCAATTACTTTCAGCTTTGTTGAGCATGAGCTAGCTAAAAGTACCTTATAAGGGCCCTTCCATCTAGGTTGGATATAGTCCTTTCAATTATGTCTCTCACTGTATGCATAATCTCTTAGTTGCAGTTTGTGGGGCATCTGATCTTCATCCA
Organism: Delphinapterus leucas; assembly: GCF_059928025.1. Taxonomy (NCBI): domain Eukaryota; kingdom Metazoa; phylum Chordata; class Mammalia; order Artiodactyla; family Monodontidae; genus Delphinapterus; species Delphinapterus leucas. The sequence goes on along the minus strand of NC_143150.1, from coordinate 80,868,156 downwards.
AAGATAGATTACTGTATTAAGCTTCAGAAACAAGCTTAGAATGCCCTTTTAATAATTCAAGTAAACTTTACAATAATGTAACATGGTAATGATATGCCATTTAGGAAGTGAGTCTTGGACAATTAAACAACAATAGTATTTAATATCCACAAAGGTATATTGCTGAAATATACTTTTTTCTCTCTAAAATTCCTCTCAGTTCCACCAAATATATCCAAATTAATACTAATTTGCTTGCAAAATAAGTCTGGTTTCAACTTGGCCTGATTATTTACATAAGTGTAATTGATCACTAAGACTATTTTAAAATTACCTTTGCTGAAACTTTTTATAAAGAATCTCAGATTGAATATTTAAAAGTCCTCTCAAGGCCAGAAAGTCTTGCCATCAGATTCCACCTTCAATATCTATAGATTGGGGAGAATTTCTCTCTTCTCAAGGTTCCCAAAATATGTTGAGATTTCTGCACCTGTCAGGAGGTAGCCTTCTTTATTCACCTGATAAAGCTGCTGTGAACCTAAGAGTTTCCAGTCTTTGGAGGGATCAAGTAGAGAGAAAAGATAAATATTGCAATCCTGCTTACAATGGTATAGTTTACCAAACTACTTTAAGTCATAATTAGCTTCAGGGGAAATGTTTCCTTATATCTGGAAAACACAGATTAAAAGACAGTAGTATTTCAAACAGAACCCATACTAATTATAACCATATTTACCAGTTCACTCAGTCTTATGAATGAACCCTTGATCTCTTGTTAACAGCTCTATGAAGCCGTCAGAGTTTCCATTAGAATTCTTTAATTTCTTACCCAGTTCAGCGGTATGATCTGAAGTTATCAGAAACTTGTACTTGTCTAAAAGTCCTTTTTGTGTATCTTCCTGAAGATGTAAAATTTTGGTGAAAGCATCAGAGTACAACTGTCTATGAATGACAAAAAAACTTAAGAAGGCAAGGTTAAGCATCTTATTACAATGCAATTAACAAAGAAACTTGGTTACTGCTGTGTCATACAAAATTTTAATATAATAAATAGAATTATGACTGATAACATTTTACCAGCACATACCAGATTTTTAGGAATTCCATATAATCTCTAGAATATATTAATAATATTTACCCATACAATATAACCTAAGAAGATTTAATATTCATTTGACAATGCTTTCCATGTAATTCAACATACCAAATGAACATAGTTAGTTCCAAGAGTTCAGGGGCCATTTGAAGTATTCCAAAGCTAACTAAAGGTCAAAGGAAGTACATTAAAATTTAATGTGGGAG